>NC_036253.1:9604195-9620772 GCF_002742605.1 Olea europaea var. sylvestris | reverse complement strand
GGTGCCATGAATGTCAAGGTATAGGTCACTATAGGAATGAGTGCCCTACTTATAAGAAGAATAAAAGAAAAGGGCAGGGTAAGGCCTTAGTTGTTTCACTTACTGATAACGAGTCTGAGACCAGTGATAAGCAGGAGTCATCTAGTGGTGAAGATGAAGGGAACTATATGGCATTTGTGTCGACTATTAAGAGTGAATCTGATAAGGAGAGTGACAAGGTAGAGGAAGAACTTCACAACAATAATTCTAGTAATGAGGATGAGGATGGCATAGACATACATGAGGCCTATTAACTCTTGTTCAAGGAGAGTCTTAAAATCAAAAAGATCAATAAAGCCCTGCTCAAAAAGGTTGATGAACTTGAAAGAGAAAAAGAGAGACATGCTAGTAATCTCCAGGATTCACTTAAGAGTGTCAGTGAGTTAAAATGTGTCAATGAGAAGTTGGAAGACAAGGTTAAGACATTAACTAGTGAGTTGGAGAAATTTAATGCTCATCTTCAGACTTTCATAAGTGGAACTAAGAAATTGGATGATATTTTGGGAATGAATAAGCCTACGGGAGATAGGAAAGGTCTAGGATATGTTGAGGGTAATACACATGGTACTGGTCCATCTAAAACTGTATTCATTTCTGCCTCTAGGAAGTCTAACGCTGTCAACAGTCCAAATAAGGGTAAGAATGTTTCGAGGGGACAAAGTCATCAATCACGTAGAAATTTTATGCCCAAACACCCACAGACACGTACCTTTGAGCCTAGGTTCATTGCCACCTATCACCACTGTGGAGCTCTAGGACACACTAGGCCTAAATGTTATAAGTTAGGCAATGAGCGTAGAAATCAGAATATTCCAAGTCAGGTCAGTTTTCTGACTAATCAGGTTAGTCATTTGATTTAGATGCTTACTAGGCTGACTAGGAGTACCACGTTATCTAAGAAAATTTGGGTTAAAAAGGAGGATCTAGCTGGACTTTCAGGTCAAGTAAATTGCTATGTTGCTCATGTTGCATTAAAAGCCCAAGATTCAATATGTGGTACCTTGATAGTTCTTGTTCTAGGCATATGTGTGGTAACAAGGCTTTATTCACTACTCTTGATGAATGCAATGAGGGTATGGTTACCTTTGGAGATGGGGGCTCTGCACCTATTCTTGGCAAAGGTACTGTACAAATACATGGATTACCTGTGATCTCAAATGTGCTTTATGTGGAAGGTTTAAAGTCGAACTTGTTAAGTATTAGTCAGATTTGTGACGCTGATTTTGAGGTTAGCTTTGTGGAAAAGAGATGTACCGTGTATGATCCATTCGGTGGGATGGTCCTTGAAGGAGTTAGAACGTCTGATAACCGTATGGAGTCCTACCTAATTCTAACTATGTGTGTAGGAGTGCAAAAATTGACGTGAGTGAACTCTGGCATAAAAGATTGGGTCATTTAAACTATAAGAGTCTAATACAACTGGCTAAAAAGGAATTGGTAGATGGTTTGCCTAAAATAGGTCCTAGTGAAAATGTTGTGTGTGGACCATGTCCCTGGGTAAACAAATTAAAGGAATCCATGAAAAGACTTCTAAAATTTTGACCAAAAGACCCCTAGAATTGATACACATGGATTTAATGGGACCATCTAGGACTGAGAGTCTAGGAGGTAAGCGGTATATTCTGGTTGTGGTAGATGATTTCTCGAGGTTCACATGGGTAGAATTGTTTAGGGAAAAATCTGATGCATGTGACCTTATAAAATCTTTGTGTAAACGTCTTAGTAATGAACTCAATCAAAAAGTGTCCAGAATGTGAAGTGATCATGGAAAAGAGTTTGAAAATTTCAATCTTGAGAGCTTCTGCATGGATGAAGGGATACTACATGAGTTCTCTTCCCCTATCACTCCTCAACAAAATGGGGTGGTTGAAAGGAAGAATCGTGTTCTTCAGAACATGGCTAGAGCCATGCTTCATGACAATGTTCTAGCCTTACATTTTTGGAGAGAAGCTGTTAATACTGCATGCCACATAATCAATAGAGTCTACCTTAGACCTAAAATCGATCAGACTCTATATGAGATTCTAAAGGGTAAAAAGCCTACTGTCAAATACTTTCGTGTGTTTGGGAGTAAGTGCTACATTTTGCGTGATAGAGAGAACTTGAGTAAGTTTGAATCTAAGAGTGATGAAGGAATCTTCTTAGGATATTCTAGAAATAGTCGAGCATCCCGAGTATATAACTCACGTACTCGTACTATGATGGAGTCAGTCAATGTTGTGATAGATGATGGTGTGAGTGAGTGGGAGAATGTTGAAAATTATGATAGAAATGGTAATCTTATAAGGTCTAGTGATCCTACTGAACCGCTTGTGCCTGAATCATCTCTTAAAATTCCTGAAACTCTTGAAAAGGAAACACATCCACAAGATCAAGACACAATCCCTAAGGAACCATCAACTAGGGTCAAGTCTAATCATCCTAAGGATAATATCATTGGGGATCTGGATGAAGGTATGAGGCTTCGTAAGAGAGTACTGAACAATCTAGAATATACTAGCTATGTTTCACAGGTAGAGACTAAGAAAGTCGAAGAGGCCCTTAGTGATGAGTGTTGGGTGAATGCAATGCATGAGGAACTCAATCAATTTGCTAGAAACAATGTGTGGATCTTAGTACCTAGACCTGAGAATTGTAACGTTATTGGTACTAAGAACAAGACAGATGACCAAGGTACTATAACTAGGAATAAGGCCAGATTAGTTGCTCATGGTTATACTCAAGTTGAGGGAATTAATTTTGATGAGACTTTTGCCCCTGTTGAATGACTTGAGTCTATTCGGATTCTGCTTGCTGTTGCCTGTACCTTAGGGTTCAAGGTACATCAAATGGACGTTAAGAGTGCCTTCTTGAATGGACTTCTTCAAGAAGAAGTCTATGTGGAACAACCAAAAGGATTTGTTGATCCAAAGTTTCCCCACTATGTCTACAAACTCCACAAAGCACTCTATGGTCTGAAACAAGCTCCTAGAGCTTGGTATGAGAGACTTACGTCATATCTTGAGGAACATGGTTTTTCTCGAGGTGGTGCTGATAGAACCGTATTTATTAGACACATTGAAGAAACTATCACTATTGCTCAAATTTATGTCGATGACATCATTTTTGGTTCTCCTATTGAGTCTCTAGCATATGAGTTTGCCGAGTGTTTGAAGCAAGAATTTGAGATGAGTATGGTTGGTGAGTTGAGTTATTTCCTTGGACTTCAGGTGAAACAGACTGAGGATGGCTTATTTATTTCACAGTCTAAGTATGCAAAGGATCTAGTTAAGTGGTTTGGGTTAGATAGTAAAAAGCATACTAGGACACCTATGAGTACTAGCTTGAAGTTAGGTCGTGATCCTTCAGGTAAGAGTGTAGATCCTTCCCTATATCGAAGCATGATAGGTAGTCTTCTCTATCTCACAACTACTAGACCTGACATTGCTTTTAGTGTTGGAGTGTGTGCTCGATTTTAGGTAGATCCCAAAGAATCACACTTAAGCTCTGTTAGACGCATCATTAGATACGTGGGTGGTACTATTGATCTAGGGATTTTCTATTCTAGAAATTTTAATCTTGATTTGGCTGGCTACTCCGACGCCGATTGGGCTGGAAATGCAGATGATAGAAAAAGTACTTCTGGGGGATGTTTCTACATGGGTAGCAATCTAGTAGCCTGGTTAAATAAGAAACAAAATTCAATATCCCTATCCACAGCAGAGGCCGAATACATAGCAGCTGGAAGTTGCTGCACTCAGCTTCTCTGGATGAAGCAGATGCTGAGTGATTATGGGATTAATCAAGGGACCATGACTATTTTCTGTGATAATACCAGTGCTATAAATATTTCTAAGAATCCCATTCAACATTCTCGAACAAAACATATTGACACACGACATCATTTTATTTGTGAACTTGTTGAAACACATGTTGTCTCCTTAGATAATGTTCTACTGACAACCAATTAGCTGATCTACTTACGAAACCACTAGATGGGATGAGGTTTGAGTCGCTTCGGACGATTGTTGGTATTTGTTTGCCTATTTGATCATGAATTCATGCATATTCATGCATTTATCATATCTGCACTTATTCATTTCATATCTTGTATGTGATAAATGTGTGTGTGGTGCATTTTGTTTGTTAGTTATTTTTTTTAGTTTTTATTTTGAGTATTAAGTTTGCATTTGAAATTTTTAAAAAAAAAAAAAAAAAAAAAAAATAAATTTTTTTGTGTGCATCGTGTATGACGTTATGATTTTTGCATTCAGGATCAAACTCTATTTTTCATCATGTGTATGAGTCTGAGGTTCCATCGTAGTTCTCAATTTCTGTGGAGTTCTTGGTATACGACTCGTCATGCATTTTCGCACAGCACACACTGTAATCCTGTAGGTAAGTCTTGACCGCATGGGTGAGACTTGGGATGGTATTCTTCTGTGATTGGGGTTGTTTGTCCATTTGACTTGATCTGTGCGAGTGTAACCTAATCAATATTGTCTTTCCCCATTTTCTACATTATTCTTTGAACTTATTTTTGTCTTCGGGGCCTATTTGACTCAAACAATTAAGCCTTAGGGGTTTCTAACGTAGTGCCCTATGGTCGTCTGGCTTGGGAGTCACCGGCCCAAAGTTCGTTATAGGGGTTATTTCTGTCGCCTAATGAAGAAAGGATTGCACCTAAGTTCTTTTATATATATATATATATATATATATATATAGGGAGTAAAATTGTGACAATTATACTGTTTCATATAGGTTCTCGTGGAATTTGATTTAACTGATACTTGGTTAATATACACTCTTTTTACAGTTGTTTTCACGTGTCCTTTCTCACTAATTTAAGGTTTTGAGTCTAACTTGCATGGACTATGTGGCACATTTCACGCTGATGTTCTGTATAAAATTTACTTCATGGGATTTTGAACTATGTGTGGACTTAAGATTTGTCTACATGCTCTGAATGTCGGGTTTGTGATTTTGAGCATATTATTCGTATCGTCTACATATTTGGGTACGTGCTTCATCATCGATTTTTTAGTTTGTCTTTACAAAAACAAAAAATAATAATACATACAACTGAAAATAAAAATAAAAGTTTTTGAACCTATTTTCGTTATTTTCCAAAATTGTGCTACTTTTCATAAATTTCAAATGTTTGGTGCTATTTTTGACATTTCATTTTCGCTCGAGTCTCGCCTGGACTTCGCTCGAGCGACAAAAGCAGAAAGGATGTCGCTCGAGTTTCGCCCCGGTCTCGCTCGAGCGACATATATATTTAAAATGCGGCTGTTTCAATTTTTCGCGCATTTCATCATTTTTTTTCCTTCAATTCTTTTCTTCTTCCATCGAAATTATTCACTCCCAATTCATTTTTGGCCTCAATTCGACATCTTTAACACAATCTCGGGTCTGAAACACTAACTTCTTGGCAAAATCTTTAGGTAGTTCCCAACTTTCTTTGCTTTCAATTTTTTTTTTGGTTTGTTTGATTTCTTTTCTTGATCATTATGTTGGTTTGTGTTATTTTGGCATTACATCTTGCTTGTACACATATTTTGCATTAAGTATTGCTTTCTATTTCCCAAATTATAGTGCATTCCTATGATTTTCTTCACATTTTTTCTAAGTTTTTGGTGCCGAAGTCACGCACACCACGTGTTCGATGAAAGTTCACTTTTTTATGCATAATTGGTTTCTTTTGATTTTTTTTCTGATTTCCTTCTTTTCCTTCCTTTCTTTCCTACTTGTTTGAGTGTCGTTTCCTGCTGTGTGTGTTTTCATTCATGTTTATGTGATTGGATCATATGTGTTTCCGTGTGTGCATCTTCTCATATCATGCTGCATCGTGATGCGTGCATTTCACATCATGCTTATTCTTTTCATCTCCGCATGTGCCAGATGGCTCGTAAGCGCTCTCGTACCTCTGCACAGCCTGTTAGTGGATCGACATCTTATAGTAGATCCTGGTTTATTTCTGCTACAGCTCAAGAGGTCTTCACGTCTCAGTTCTCCTTACGCCCCGTTCTCATGGAGCGTGAGGTAATTCTATCTGACCTTCCTGTTGACGTCGCCGCTATTTTTGTTTCCTGGGGTTGGGAGCCCCTTCTTGTTGGTCTTACACCACCGCCTCCACTTCTCGTTCAAGAGTTTTATGCTAATATTCATGAGGTAGATGGGTCGTCGTTTAGGAGTTTTTTTAGAGGTCATTCTTTTCGAGTTACTCCGTCTGCAGTAGCTCTTGCGTTAGGTATACCTCAGATTCCTCATCCGACGTATCCCTATCTTCTCCCTGCTTCTCTTCCGGCCGATACCCTTGTTCGGTCGACTCTTTTGAACACCCTGTCTAACTGGGGGCCTACGGCTATGGCCACAGGTTCATTACCCACTGATCGACAGGTTTTGTTATGCATCGTGTGCACAAACCTGTGGCCTGTTGCCCATACTTCTTCTTTACCGATGGTATGGGCTCGTTTTCTATATGCCCTACTCCATGGGGACTCTATCGACCTTCCTACTTTTGTGTGCCAACAGATTCTGGCTTCTTTTCGTACTCCTGGGGGTCATTTAGGGTCACCTTATGCCTGTTTAATTCATCGGGTTGTCCTTTCTCTTGGTGCGTCTTTCCCTGAGGGGTCTTCTACTCGTATAGGTCGCCCGATAGGACAGCAGACCATTCACCAGAGTTGATCCCATGTCCCGTCCTCTTCGGCTCATTGATGTTTTTGATTTTTTGGAGCCCTTTGATCCTATTACTGATATTCTTACTGGAGGTTTCTGTGTCTTTCTTCCGCCTCGTTCGGATTTTCCTTCAGCTGTTCCACTTCGAGCTGCCTTTCCTTCGACATCTACCTCTGCTCCAGGGGTGGCTTCCTTGCCTGTTGACCCCATGGTGACGCTTATGAGTCAGATGTCTACTTTAGTCGCGCAGCAGGCTCGTATGCTGGCAGAGATCACGCAGTTACGTGCTACTTCGGAGCATCAGTCTGCTGAGCTTTCTTCATTTCGGCGTGCTTTATCAGTGTGTCAGCATCAGTTGCGTTGGATTCGTAATCGATTGGATGAGGGCTCGAGTGACGAGACTAGTGATGAGTCACCGAGTGCGGGTGGTGCTGCTTCTTAGTTTTAGTTTTAGTTTTTGATCCTATGTCATTTGTGACAAAAAGGGGGAGTAGATAGTTTAATCTCAATTTAACTGTGATATATTGGATTAACTGTGATATAACTGTGGTTTGATATCTATTTAATGACTAGATTAATTTTGATGTTTTAACAATATTGATGTATGTTTTTGGTGTTTTTTTACTTACATTACTATTGCTTTTTAATCTGGTTAATTACATATGCACTATTCCTTATTTTATCTACTGTTTCCATTTTACATGCTTTTACACTTGGTATTGAGTGTCTGTATTTCAGGAAACAGATTCGACAGGAGATAGTTGCTTTGGTTGAATGAATAGGTCGTTACGAGTTACATTTTTTTTGTGTCCTTAACTGTCTTGTGTAATTTTGTCACGGAATGCCAAAGGGGGAGTTTGTTAGGAAAATGTTGTAATTGGCAATCTATGACCAAAAGGACTAATTTGTCGAGTTTGTAAAGTCAAGGACCAATTTGTCAATGTCTAAAAGTTCAAGGACTTGTGTTGCAATTTTGCAATAATTAATGTATAGGTCTAGGGTAAAGTTGGATGCTTTGAAGATGAAAACGACGCAAGATTGGTGCTAGAGTTTCGCCCTAACCTCGCTCGAGCCTAAATAACAGAACCTGCATCGCTGGAGTTTTGCCACCACTTCGCTCGATCGAGAGTGCGTCGCAAGAGTTTCGGATTTATTGAAGAAAAAAACATCAAACACCTTTTCAAACAAAACACCTATAAAAAATCCTCACTACTTCCACAAGATTAGTTGATTGAAGATCCGAGAAGGAGGTTGATTGAAGAACTGGAGTTCTTGTTGATTCACGGGAAATAGAAGAAATACAAGGCTGGAATTTTGGCACAGATCTGCAGAATCCAGGAGAGCTTTGGTTGATACAGTAAGGAGGTCAGAGTGTTGTTAGATACAGTCATGTCTGGCATACTGTAAGTTGGAGTCTTCTATAGTGAATCCCTACTGGCTTCTGCTCGGAGTTTTTACCCAGTTGGGTTTTCTCCGTCAACAATTTTTGTGTTATTTATTGCTTTCTATCAATTTCAATTTAACCGGCAATTCAACATAGGTAGTTAAATCATGTGAATGAATCTGGACAACGTCTAATTTATGTGACTTGTTGCATAACTTAATTAAATTGTTAAATTCCGCATAGACACCTATTCACCTCCCCTCTAGGTGTTGACTGGGTCGACCTATAGCCTTTTCAGTAAGGAGTATGATTAGTCATTCAAATTTACCAAAATCACTCTGAGGAGAGGCATTAAAGACCGCAGCTTATATTCTGAACAAAGTACCAACTAAGGCTGCTGCTAAAACACCTTATGAGCTTTGGACAAGCAGAAAGCCTAGTCTAAGGCATTTTCATGTTTGGGGATGTCCAACTAAGGCTAGGCCTTATAGGCCACATGAAAAGAAATTGGACTCCAAAACAATAAGCAGCTACTTTATTGGCTATTCTGAGCGATCTAGGGGTTACAAATTTTATAATCCCACACTTAAGTCAATTTTAAAATGGGAACTGCAATATTTTTTGAGAATGTTGAGTTTGGAGGGAGAAATAAGGTTAGAGACATTGTCTTTGAGGAAGAAGTTGAGGGAGGATCAGTCTCGATTCCTACTATTACTTTTGACTATGTACAGGTTTCTATACCTATCATTGATCAAGAAATATATCCAGAACCTCAACAAGACAATGTTGAAGAACTTCCCACCCAAAATGAAGTAATTATTCCAGAAGTACAAACTCAACAACCTCAAGAACTAATGCCATTAAGGAGATCCAAGAGAGAGAGGAAAAATGCTATTTCAGATGATTTTATAGTATTTCTCCAAGAATATGAGGAAAATGATGGAATGATGGAAGATGATCCAATCAATTTCCATCAGGCCATGCAGGTTCTAACTCTCAAAAGTGGATTGATGCCATGAATGAGGAGTATAAGTCTATGCAAGATAAGAAGGTTTGGGATCTTGTCCCGTTACCAGAAGGTGCGAAGCCCGTCGGTTGTAAATGGATTTTTAAAACCAAAAGGGATACAAAAGGTAATGTGGAAAGATATGAGGCTCATATTGTAACTAGAGGCTTTACCCAAAAGGAAGGCATCGACTTCAAAGAGACTTTCTCTCCAGTTTTAACGAAGGATTCTTTCAGGATAATTATGGTACTTGTTGCGTATTTTGACCTTGAGTTACATCAGATAGATGTTAAGATGACGTTTCTCAATGGCGACATTGACGAGACGATCTATATGGTGCAACCAGAAAACTTTGTGTCTGGAGACCCGAAAAATGTGGTTTGCAAATTAAAGAAATCCATCTATGAGCTCAAGCAAGCTTCCCGTCAATGGTACCACAAATTTCATCAAGTAATTATATCATTTGGTTTTGAGATTAATACTATTGATGATTGTGTGTATCACAAGTTCAGTGGGAGTAAGCATATTTTCCTGGTTTTGTATGTTGATGTCATACTGCTTGCCGCTAATGATATAGGCATGTTGCAGGAAACCAAGAGATTTCTGTCAAGGAATTTTGAGATGAAAGATCTTGGTGACGCCTCTTTTGTATTAGGAATTCAGATATGCCGAGATCGTTCTCGAGGTATTCTTGGATTGTCACAAAAGAGTTATATCGATAAAGTACTTAAGAGGTTTGGCATGCAAGACTACAAACCAGGTGACACCCCTGTCGTTAAGGGAGACAAATTTAGTCTCAACCAATGCCTGCAAAATGACCTTGAAGTTAAGGAAATGCAGAAGATTCCCTATGCATAAGCTATTGGGAGTCTAATGTATGCTCAAGTTTGTACATGTCCAGATATAGCATTTATTGTTGGAATGCTAGGCAGATATTTAAGCAACACTGGAATGGATTATTGGAAAGCAGTCAAAAGGGTTATGAGGTATTCAAAGAGAACAAAGGATTACATGCTCACATATAACATATCGAATCAGTTGGAGATCATAGGGTACTCCGATTCTAATTTTGCTGGATGCCAAGACAGTAGAAGATCCATATCAAGCTATATCTATCTGCTAGCTGGAGGAGCTATTTCCTAGAAGAGTGCCAAGCAGACACTCATTGCTTCTTCTACCTTGTCTGCAGAGTTTGTAGTATGCTATGAGGCATCTAATCGAGGAATATGGCTGCGAAACTTTGTCATTGGGCTGCGCATTCTGAACGGCATAGAAGGACCACTAAAGTTATATTGTGACAATGACTCGACAGTTCTGTATTCCAACAACAACAGGAGCACATCTAAGTCAAAACACATTGACATTCAATTCCTGATCGTGAAGGAAAGAGTACAGAGTGGACAAATTTCTATGGAGCACATTGGGACGAACTCCATGATTGCAGATCAGCTTACTAAGGGATTGCCACCCAATATCTCTCATGAGCACACTGCTCGTATGGGTGTCAGATTTATTGAGGATATCGTGTTTTAGTGGGAGTTTGTATTCTTATTGCTTTATGTTTAATTGGACACATTTGTGTATTTGGATATTTTTCTTTACAAAAATAAAGTATTCAGTTCATTTCACTCTGTTATTGTATTCAATATTGATCTCACTTAAGATATAAGGTTGGACCAATTGGAAATAGACATGTTTGGATCACATAACATGTAATTTCCATGTTACGCTCCCATGATTGATCTATGTCATTTGGTTGTATGGGTGTATGTGACCATTGATGGATTTAGTCACGTTAAGTGTGACGAAAATTGCTTTGATCCTACATCAATATGACTAATGGATGAGATTGTTTGAAAATACCCTTAATAATAATAGCAAATCTTGAGCTCATAAGGTTGTGCACATTTAAAAGATTACATGTATGGCCCAGTGTGAGATTGCTGGAAAAATTTTATCAATTGGGGCCACACATGTATATGATTAAAGTGTGCATTGCTATCTTATAGTTTTAGTCCATTAAAGTGATCCAACGAATTTAATTTTGGACTAATGGGTATCAATTATTATGGGATTAAAGTGTAGAGGCTGGGTGGTTGTTTTAAATTGATGAAGGACCATTTAAAACAAATAAAAGATGATAACTGCCTACAGTTATTTATCATGGGGTCATGGTCCCCAATTGACGTAATATTTCATAACCTCTGCATTCCCATCAACAGAGAGTTTTTCAAGAATTGCAAGGAAAATCATGGATCAATTGAAAGATTGTAACCCGTTCAAAATCACTGTTAATCTATGGATCAAGGTACGCTTCCGCTTTCTTGTTCTCTTTGATTCAACGTGGAGCATTACGATTTTGGTGAAAGGATCTGTTGATTTCTTTCAAATCTGAATTATCAAAATTCTATCAGCTGGATCTGAATCTGTATACCACCACCTGCCACTGCCACTGCCGCTGCCAACACCAATACCAACACCATATTTCTCTAACAAGTAGCAAATGCGTCTCCCAACCTACCAATTCGACGCCGCCGCCACCATTACCATACATCGCCTTTGCCAAATCTTCCATCTCTCGCCAATGGGTAACCATCACCATGCCTTCATACCTCAAATCAATAGCCCAGTAGACCAATTACATTACCATTCCTCCTTGCCTCTCCATCCACAAAGTCTCCCATCTGTCGACTCAATTCCAAGATCAACAATTAATCGAAACATCCAACACCATCGATCCGCAGCACCAACAAAAATCACCACAAACTTTGGCTAAACAGTAGATCAGAGGATGAAGAAACAACCCCAAAACCACTGTATGTTGTCTAGTCTTTCGCTAGCCAGATAGACTCGTGCTTGCAGCTTCGAAAATAGCAAGTTCATTATTACTGTACACGGCTTGGACAATGCTATTTCCCTCTCTTGTGCACGACGCTTCATAAAGGTACTGAACACCGCTGACAAGTGCCACTCGTCGTAGTGAACGGCATTTTACAACGACGGGCCCCACTCTCTCTGACGAAGTGCCTCTGTGCACGACTTCGTCAGAGATAATGGCGCTACTTAGTGGTGGCTTTGGCAGCCGGAGAGGGAAGGGATGGATATATGGAGAGAAGGGGGAGGAAATTGATTTAGGGTTTAGGGATGAAATATGATGGGGGTGATTGTAGATTTATTTTACTTTATAATATTATTAATATTAAAGACCAGAATTATTAGATATTAATTTTAATCTGAATTTTGAATACAGAAATTGTAAATCTTAGTTTTGAATTGTGAAATGGACATGTCCAGGTGGATGTAATTTCCACAATTTAAATTTTCAGAATTTTTTGGTTTCTTTCACGATTTATTTTAACCCATTGGGTCCACCCATGTGACGACCTATAATATAAATAGTATAAAAATGGCCTATAAACAAATTAATTTTCCACATGCCTAACGTGCAAGAAGTTAAAGAAAAGGGCTTGATGTTGCTGTGATTTGATGTGAAGAAAACATATAATGAAGCCAAAATACTTGCAGGAAACTAAACAATGATGGTACGGCTTAGAGCTGGACTGGATAAACCAAACATGCGGACAATACCAAGTATGTGGAACTTTTTTATCAATTTAACAAGACCGAATAAGCAAAGAATACAGATTTTTCTGATTCAGTTCAAATGAACCTGCAGACACCAGTACAGACGAGACATTTTTTTTTTCATGTTATTATTTACCTTCATGCACGATTAACTCAGAAAGTCCTATTATTCTGGTTGTGATACTGTTGGAATTTCAGGATAATATTCCAATTAAAATATTTGAATTGGAAAAGTCTCCAATAGGTACATTGATTGGATATGACTCTTCAAGTGCATAATTTATATTCCGCTTACACATGCAAAATATAGAATAGAATTTTTATTTACCGATCTGCTTACCTCGTTTCATTTCATCTCCTTCTAATTTCTGATTTTTCCTAGATATCAGTAAGTTGTCATTTTATTTATTTTTTATGCACGTATCTTGATTCGATAAGTCAAAATTCTGTTCTATATTTCGCATGTGTAACTCGTAATTTTATCATGCACATATTTTTAGTTAGCGGAATATAAATTGTGCACCAATTTATTGAACACATACATGGCGCAGTTATCGTCTTCTTGCAGCGGTTTCTCACCGTGCATTGAAGAAAAGGGCAGCAACGGGTAAGTCGAGGTCATTTTCTGCAGCAAAAGCTCGAGTGCTGAAATTATCCCTTGAAGCAGGTGGTTTATGTACTGTTTGTCTGCCTTTTTGCTTGAAGAGAGCAAACACAAACCTGTGGATACCTATGTTAGGCTTCGGGATTTCATAGATCTCCAACTCTCTTCCTGTAAAAGTAACATTTTGATCTCCACTATTAATAAATTAATCAGAGAAAGATATAGAGTCATTCTCACCAAAAATGGGGATAGTGATCTCACCAAATGTGGCATCTGTCGTGCCTGGAATGTCTGTGACTAACCTGTAAAATTGTTTACAGTAAAAACCTTTGATTAGTAGGTTTTCTGTTTTTATTTTTTTTAAAGGAAATTTGTCTTAAATGCCGATTTCCTTTCTAAAGGTGCAATAGAAGTTTGAGCAAAGGGTTCCATCGCACTCTTTCAAAATGATAAAAAAGGAATATATTCTTCTTATTCCCGTGTCAACAATCATCAGAGCTCAGGAAGTAAACTTAAGACGTTGACTTATATAGAAGAGATGAAAAAGAATTCCTAGCATCTTTAACTCAGTGATTCTCTATGTGCAAGTAAATATTAATTGGAATTTGTACGCTTGCTATGATGGAATATAATTTAATTAGGTGGCGGTTAGGTCTGAGCTCCAAAAAAAAAAAAAAAAAAACATGGATCGTGATACTGGTATAAACTTAAATACTCGTTTGGGACTAGACTACAAACAATTTAAGGTTGTAGCTCAATAATTGTCACATTAAATTCCATTTTCGTGTTCACTTTGATCTAAAAAAGTGGATAAAAATCTAAGTGAAAATTTAATTACATATTTCACGAAATTCATAACTTTTATCAACTTTTGAACACAATTTCATTAACTTTTATTAAAATTTACTAGAAATAAGTTTTTTTTAACAAAAAATCAAATACGTCAAAATATGAATATATACTTGAACATGGTTAGAGAAGTATATGACTCTAAAACATTGGACTATTTCCTTGATCGTGTAATTAATTCATCAGCTAGACTATATAGACCGGAAAGTTATTAACCAAAGAATGAGCCTAATTAAATCTAGGATTCAAATACTGGGCTGTGATTCTATGTGTAATTCTCTTGTTCTCCTCCCTTGTATTCCTGGAGTTAAGATTAGATCCTTGATTGGCTTCTAATGTTTAGTATTCTTCTCTTTTTTTCTTTTCTTTTTGTTTTTTTTCAAACTCACTTTCAATTAAACATTCTCTCGAGAAAATAATTTTGTATGTGAATTCATAATTTTTTTCCTTAAACTACAGATTTTCTAAAATTCACTTTTCACAAAATATACTATACAAAATCATGTTAGAACCAGTCTCAGTTGTATTTAATAAAGGACTGGTAGGCTTGTTCAAACCCACTGTCAGGTTAGGGTGAGTACTTGAAAAATGAAAGAAAAAAATAAAAATCATATATCTTATGGTAAATATACCAATGGAGATGCTCCTTGAGGTATGCATCACTAGGTCCAGGGACATCAGGATCAATCATCACCTGCAAAATATAGAGAATATAATAATTGGATGAAATTTTATTTTCTTTTTCTAAATTAAATTAATAGGAACTGAACAGTGCAGTCTAATTCATTGTACCAAGATTTTAAAATCAAGAATGTAATAGTGCATAATATTCCACATACCAGTGTATAAAAAGTTCTCATATCACCTCCTTGAATCTCAACCCTTGGTCTGGTGTCGACTGCAGACGGACAGAACTCACGTCCATTGTAGACTAGTCTATTGCCATTATAAGTGACCGACATTTTTATGGTTGGAGAGAAAAAATCAAGAACATCCCCTATTACTCTCCCGAGTATGAGGGGTTCCAACAATCTCTCCATCATTTGGAGAGAGAAAGAGGGGGAGAGAGAAAGAGCTAGCTGTGAGGTGGTTTCTGGTTGGACAAGAAAATAGGCTATGCCAACAAATATAAAGGTACAAAAGTAGGAAAAAGAACATGCATTGCAGCAGAACTAAGACTTAAACCCAGCCCCTTACCAATACTTGAAATTTCGTCTTCTAGTTCATTTCTTTTTCCTTTTTGGGACGTTTTCTAGATTATTTTTTGGGATCAAATTTGAGAATAGAAGCTCAATGGCTTGTTTAAACGGTCAAATTAATTGTTTTGAACTTTCGAACTCATCAAGTTAAACTTGTTTGATTTAAATTTAAATCAAAACTTTAGTAGATTTTAATAAAAGTTGATGAAATATATGATTAAAAAGTTGATAAAAATTGTGAGTTCCATAAGATGTATGATTAAAATTAGTTGTTAATTTTAACCAAAATTTTTATCATTTTTTTAAAATCTAAACTAAAGAAGGACTGAATTTAGAATTCCATGGTGAAGTCAACCTTAAATTCCAATTGTTTGCATCAAACTGCTTGGTTGAATATCATATTGAGCCCCAGTTTGAGCCCCATTTCTTTTGGAGAAGGAATAGTAATTTTTTGGAGAATGTGTAGTTAAAAAATAGAGAAATTTTTTGAATTTACATTAAATTATATTTTAGGTAAGTGTGCGATTGAAAATAAAGTTTGAACATTAAAAATTGTAAAAAATGCATGCTTTAGTTTCTTACATTTTTTTTTTTTTTTTCTACGTGAAATCTTCATAGACAAAAAGATCTATATAACTGTTGTCTACCAAAAAAAAATAAAAAAAAGAAAAGAATTTTGTATAACAATGAAAATGGAAAAACATTATGTAAATGGTGTAGTAAAAAGACACAACTGAATGTTAGTTCACGGAATAATAAATAAAAGAGAGAAAATTTATAAATTTTTAGAAGAAATAAATAGCAATTAAATTTTGGAGATTAATAAAAGAAACTAAAAAATTTTGATATGTAAAGTTATATATCAATTTATCTTATGAGAATTTTTGTTTATTTATAATGTTATATGTGTCAATGTTTTAGCGACCGTTATTTTTTGTTACGACAAACTAAAATGTAGTACGTAAAATATAAATTTTTTAAATATGATACATAAACACTATACACAATGTGTATTTTGTAAATTTCTCTAAATTAAGGATTCATTATTAAAATGTCAATATTTTTAAGTGGCTGGACACAATATTACTTTTATCGTTAACTAACTTGTGAATTAATAGTAATAATGTGAGATTTTGCCAACCTTAATCACAACTGAGAATTGATATTGGCATGATGTCTTCACCTTATTATATTGTTGACTTAATTTGCCTAGTGTTTATCAAATAATTAAATGAAAGAAAGTTTGAT
>NC_036253.1:9602363-9603494 GCF_002742605.1 Olea europaea var. sylvestris | reverse complement strand
TTTTTTTTTTTAAAAAAAAAAAAAAAAAAAAAAAAAAAGCTTTTCATATTTACTTAATATTAAAAAATATTCTAAAAGTTGTAAAATGACGAATTTGGTCCTCTCAATTTTGAAAGCTTGAAAACGATGTCGAACAAAACATTTTGAAGGACATCCTAAAATTGATCGATATGGGGGAAAGTTCTCAATGAGTCCCAATTGAGAAAGCGAATTTACTTGTGCAATAAAACTGTAAAAAAATTAGCTTAAAAGCTTAGCCAAACATGCTCTAGACATTTGGATTGCCCATTCCAACAAAGCTATTTCATTTTAAAATTAAAAACGTGGAAGTTTGGATATTATTAGTTGCAAAAAGTGAATTGATCATTGCTCCACCTATTCTCTTCTGAAATAATCTCAAGAGACTACCATTTTTCCAAAAGCGTTCATCATTACAGCTCCCCCACCAACCGGAATAATGTAGCTGGTTACATGCCTTGATCAGATTTACTTATAACAAGACAAACAATAAAGTTATTTGTACATTCGGGGTTGACACTCCAGATGATGTCAATCTCGGATGACACTCCCCTCACAAAAGAAGGGGGCCCACACACAATAAAATAATTGCGAGCCCCCCTCTTGTGAGCGAGTGTCATTCAGGGTGTCAATCCCAAATATACAAATAGCGAAGTCCAAAGACAAACCCTATGCTCTTTACCACTAAGATGAAACAAAAAATAAATCAAATTAGATTAAATTAAAAAAAAGGAGTGCTCGTATGGATCTGTTTAAAATATTGAGGCTGAAAATGTCTCAGGGGCCTATAAGATTACCATTCTATGACAAAAGTTTAAATTAAATCTTCTTATTTCTTTACATAAAACGCATTTGTAGCAAAAGTACCACCTGTGACTTTAATAATTTTGTTGTGCTAAAAGTCCTCTTGTTTTCTATTGTCAAATTTAAAAATCATGTTTTCCAATAAAGTTACACCACTCACGTACCTCAACTCCGAATGGAAAGATGATCTCGTCGGTCAAAGAACTCAGTTTGAGTTCTTCTTTTCCAAAACCCATTTGGATCTTCTTGCAACAGATTAGTCGATTTTTAATCGATTTCTAAAAGCCTTAGATTGTGAATCTAGGCTCT
>NC_036253.1:9582074-9598233 GCF_002742605.1 Olea europaea var. sylvestris | reverse complement strand
GATCTGCCATTTAATTGCATTAATTACATATAAAAGTATTTATGTCCAAAGTTGATTGGACCTAGGGCATAATACTTACAGGAACGACAAGGAAAGCAAGAGTACTATCATTGACAAAGAATAGGGGAAGAACAAACACAAAATCAACCAGTAAGAAACAGAAAGGAAGAAGAAGAAGTTATGCAAAGAGAGAAATCAAATAATGAGAGTGAAGTGAGAGAAATGGCTAGAGTTCCCTGACCCACAATCAGGGACAGATCCAGGATTGAAGTCAAGATTAGGCTAAAAAATTTTAAACCAGGCTAACACGGGAAAAAAAAATTTACAAATAAAAAACTAATTTTTTTATTTAAAAAAAAAACACTAAAATATGCCCTTAAAAAAATTTCTTGCCCCCCCCCCCCCGGAAATCTGTCCCTACCCACAACCATTGATAAAGTCCAATTTATCGGTCACGATAAATCCTCGAGTATAGAATAAGTCATTTTATCGACGAATTTAACTATTGTTACACCTCAAAATGACACTACTTACTTTGGCCATGTCAAAAATCAATTTTGGTGTGAAATGATCGGACATTATAAACTCTTCAATTTTGGTCCAAATGCCTTGAAGTCCAATAAAGATACATCATTGCCTTAAGGTTGCAATAGCCCAAAATCCTTGTTGTATTGGTACTTATCATTGTAATTATTGTGGTTTAAATCCAAAACAATGTTTAGCTGGTAACCACAGTTCATAACTTACTGCCTTCAGCAATTAGCTACAGAAATTTCAGTTACTAAAGAATGCATATAAAAACATACTAAACTGTTCTTCAAGAATTTATCCTTCGAAATCACACATTGCCTTGTTCTTTAGGGAAGATTATTTTCCTTCTCATAACTGAAATTTGCTCAAGAGTTAATCCAAAAGCCTTTTCCAGAAGCTCATCATTGATTCCAGAACCAAAAATAACATTTGGGATTCTGTGGGTTCCAGGATTTTGGCTGTTAAAACTTCCAAAAATTGTTGCAGAAGATTTTCCAACATTCATCTGGAAATGCACCAGACCTCTAGGAAACACCATTACCTCTCCTTGTTCAATAATTTTGGCAAAAACCTTGTTGGTCGAATCCACAAAACCGGAATAAACTTTTCCTTGCACCACGTATGCGATTTCTGTGGCTCTCGGGTGGAAATGCGGAGCATTAATGCCTCCAACCTGTCGAAGACAATATATAAATAGTTTAAGAATTTAGAGTAGATCATTTAGTGTGACAAGCAAAAAGCTTTGATTCAAGTCTTGTGGTCACGTTTTTATAAAAGTTGTGCATATATCAAATATTCAATTATAAAAAATAATTATGCAAGCACGGAGACATGTTGGAAATAAAATTTAACCTTGAGATCTGCGCGTACAAATGACATGCCGAGCGTGTTGAGTCCTGGAAATACTGTAGGAGTCACAGATATGGCTGAAAGGCCTGTGTTTGAGAAATTTCCAGGTGATTTTATGCCTGAAAATACGAATTCTTCTGGACTAACTTCCTTGGGATTTTTGCATGTTTCGAGGTTAAATCTGGATGTTCTTGTGGAACCCAATTCTGTGTTGGGAATGCAAAAATCTTGAACAGGATCTGGATCCGAGGCTGAGGTTGTTAGAATATGGAGGGATAAGATTGATAAGAAAAAAGCAAGTTTTGGATACATTTTCTTGCCTTTCTTTGGCATTTGAATTAGACTTAGTGGAAGGATTTATAGCAAGTCTGGTAACTATTACTTAATTAAACTAAATAGTAGAATATATCACTTTTCTTAATCAATATTATTGAGTGCTATATAATCAAAATCTAACCGAATGAGTCATAAGTGCACAATAATAAGAAAGAACAAATGTCGTGTGTGGGGTGCTTGCTATTGAACTTAAAAACAGGTCTAACTTTCTCGTTCTCATTTTCGGTTAAATCAATTTTGTTTCTTGCTTATTCGAGTACTAGACTTAGCCAACACATTTTGAACTCAAAATTTATGTAAATAAATGTTTTTCCGTTAATAATTATAGAAAAAAAAGATTCAACTTGATATTAAGAGTGAAATAGATCAAGTCTTGTTGAAATTCTTTTTACAATTTAAATTTCTAAACTAAGTATTCAATTTCAAATTCTCATTGATTATTATGTCATATTCCACAAGTTTTACCTTTTTCTTGTAGTGGTGGGGTTTGGATGCATATTAATCTTTGCACAAGACACGCTTTGTCCAAACGATAATTTGATTGTCATAAATCAGACCAAGAATATCATTATAGCTAATAATTTTTTCTAGACTTTATTTGGTAAAAATCGACACATGTGCGGCTCAAAATTATGATTTCTCAATTATTTTATTCTTGATATATAACAATTTGACGTAAAAGTTAAAGCAAGAAATTCCATGTCTTTTGTTTTGGCTAAAAGAGATTTAAGAATATATTATAAATAAATTGAAGTCCATGTTTGGTGTAAATTAAAAAATTGATAAAAAAATTTAAGTTAAAATCAACCATTAATTTTAGTCGCACGTCTTATGAGACTCTCAATTTCAACTTTTCAACCTTACACTGCATCAATTTTTTTAACATGTATTATAAAAATTTGATTTTTAGCTATACGGGATAAATCTTTTACTGCTACTGTTGCTTATAAATTAAGAAATGGTGATTGATGATTCACTGCCAATTCTATTGATCACGTGAAAGGAAATTGTAAAATGTATAGTGAAAAATGTCAACATTGGTCCTTAATAGTGTATTTTAGTTGTAATGAAATTTTCAATCGCAGACATTATTCAATTTTTTGTTATATTATCACGTGCCCTTATAAATTTATCACTTTAAATTTTGGGCACCAACTATAGCTATAAAGTAAAATTTAATTTTATAAAGTTGAACGTGTAAAGATTACATGAAAATTTAAAATTTGAGTGATGCTATACGTATATTAGGATGTTCATAACGGTGTCTAACTACTCATATGGAGAGGGATCCACTTTAAATAAAATAAAATATATTTGAAGTGGGTTCCCCTTCATATTGGGTGAACACCACATTATGGACAAGCATGGGCATACTCAAGGAGGATCCCGGGAAAATTTGATTTTAACCTCCACGAAATAGGGGCAAAATCATAATAAATTTGATTTTTTTTCCTCTTTTCTCTTACGCTATCTTACATTTTCCCTTACAACTTTTATCAAAACTTTAACCCTTCTAATTTTTCTTCAAATTATATCATCCACTACAAATTTTCACTTGTTATAAAATGAGAGGAAAATAGAATAAAGAAAACTCAAAGAGAATAGAGAAAATTCAATAAATTTTTATGTGTATTATTGAAAACCAAAGCCCTATATTTATAGGTAAGAATCAGGGATACAATGTTAATAATTTCTAGGGCTACAGGGGTACAAATGTCATTCACCAATAAACTTTAATGGACTTTCAATTTACAACTCTCCCCCTTGAATGACATATTACAAAATATCTGTTTCGTTAAAATATTGTTTGATAAAAACCCAATGGGAAAAAAATCAAACGAAGGAAAAAGAGTGCAGTTATTTTGGAGTATTAAAATTAAATGTTGCCTCTTTAAAACCTTGCTAGGAAAAGCCAATGGGACAAAACCTAAGCGAAGAAAAAAGAGTACAGCTACTCCCCCTGATGTTGATCACTGAAAATCTTCGAGTCGACGTATTCCAATCTCATGAACTAATTTCTTAAATGTAGATGTTGGCAGCCATTTTGTGAATAGATCAGCTACATTGTCACTTGAGCGAATTTGTTGAATATCAATGTCACCATTCTTCTGAAATTCATGTGTATGAAAGAATTTTGGAGAAATATGCTTCGTCCTATCGCCTTTGATACAGTCTCTCTTGAGTTGTGCGATACAAGCTATATTATTTTCAAACAAAATTGTTGGACTATCTTTTATTGAAGTCAATCCACATGATGATTAGATATGATGGGTCATATTCCTCAACCATACACATTCTCGCCCTGCTTCATGGATTGCAATAATCTCAAAATTATTTGAGGATGTTGTTGTCAAGGATTGTTTCACAGATCTCCATGATATAATTGTTCCTCCACGTGTAAACACATATCCTGTTTGTGATTTAACTTTATGTGGATCGGGGAGATAACATGCATCTGCATATCCCACTAAAGCAGATCCTGAATTTTGAGAATAAAACAGTCCCATATCAATAGTACCTTTTAGGTAACGAAAAATATGTTTAACACCATTCAAATGCCTTTGAGTTGGTGTAAAGCTATATCTTGCAAGGAGATTTACAGAAAAAACTATGTCAGGCCGAGTGCAATTTGCAAGATAAATTAATGCTCCAATTGCACTAAGGTATGGTACTTCAGGACCAAGAATCTTTTCTTCATCTTCAAGTGGACGAAATGGATCTTTTTTCATATCAAGTGATCGAACAACCAGAGGTGATGGCAATGGATGTGCACGATCCATATAAAAGTGTTTCAAGACTTTTTCTGTATAAGTAGATTGATGAACAAATAATCCCTCTGGAAAATGTTCAATTTGTAAACCAAGACAAAATTTGGTTTTCCCCAAATCTTTCATCTCAAATTCATTTATCAAATAATCTGCAGTTTTGTTGAGCTCTTCAGGAGTTCCAATTAAATTTAAATCATCAGCATAAACTGTCACAATTGCAAATCCAATATTTGTTTTCTTTATAAAAACACATGGGCAGATATCGTCATTTTTATAACCCTCTTTTAACAAATATTCGCTAAGGCGATTATACCACATGCGTCCGGATTATTTCAATCCATATAATGATTTTTGCAATTTAATTGAGAACATAGTTCTCGGACATGTATCATTATTCCTGGCATCTTAAATCCTTCAGGGACTTTCATATATATGTCATCGTCAAGTGAACCATATAGGTAGGCAGTTACTACATCCATAAGGCGCATATCGAGTCCTTGTGACACGGTCAAACTAATTAAGAACCTAAAAGTGATGGTATCCATTACAGGAGAATATGTTTCCTCATAATCAATTCCCGATCTTTGGGAGAAACCTTGAGCCACTAGTCGGGCTTTGTATATTGTAATTTCATTATTCTCATTTCTCTTTCGTACAAAAACCCATTTGTATCCAATAGGGATTACATTTTCAGGTGTTCGAACTACTAGTCCAAACACTTTTCATTTCTCCAAAGAATTCAATTCTGCCTATATGGCTTCTTTTCATTTTGGCCAATCATTTCTATTTCGACAGTCATTAACAGACTATGGTTCAGGATCCTCATTTTGCATAATATCAAGAGCCATGTTAAAGGCGAAATTATTGTCTATAGCAATATTATTCCGCTCCCATAATTTATGAGATACCATTTAACTTATTGAGATCTCATTATTTTCGAACACCTCTGGTTCTTCAGGAACCGTACATTTAATATTTGATTGATCAATCTTTTTTAATGTGATTTCTTCTGAAATTTTTGGTTGGTTTTTCTTCTGTACTCTTCTTTTTCGAAGTACAGAGTCTTTTGAACCAACTGGTCGACCACGCTTTTGGCGTATTTGAGATTCATTTGCCACAGCAGATTGTCCTGCAGGGACATTAGTTTTTTCTGGAATATTTTCTGCTGGAATATATGACTTTGTCACTTTTCTCGTGTCAACAAATACATCAGGTAGTTGAATTGCAACTCTTTGTAAATGAATGATTTTTTCAACCTCTTGTTCACATTGATTGCTGCGGGGATTAAAGTGAAATAGAGTTGTCTCATTCGAAGAAATTCTATCTTGTTTTTCAGGATGTAGTTTTTCTCCTCCCAAAGTTGGGAAAGTCATTTCATCAAAATGACAATATGCAAAACGTGCAATAAATAAGTCACCCGTTAAAGTTCAAAATATCTAATAATAGATGGTGAATCAAAACCCACATAAATCCCAAGTTTTCGTTGGGGACCCATTTTAGTACGTTGTGGGGGGTGAAATAGGAACTTGGACAGCACAACCAAAAATCCGTAGGTGAGAAATATCAGGTTCATGACCAAATGCAAGTTGCGAAGGTGAATATTGATGATAGACAATTGGTCTTATACGAACCAATGATGCAGCATGTAATATGGCATGACCCCAAACAGAAGTTGGAAGTTTTGTTTTCATAAGTAATGGTCTAGCAATAAGTTGTAGACGTTTAATAAACGATTCCGCTAAACTATTTTGTGTATGAACATGTGCAACTGAATGTTCAATTTCAATCACAATTGACATACAATAATTATCAAATGCTTGTGATCTAAATTCACCAGCATTGTCAAGACGAATAGTCTTGATTGAGTAATCGGGGAATTGTGCTCGCAATTTTATGATTTGAACAAGTAGTCTAACAAATGCTACATTCCTAGTTGAAAGTAGACAAACATGTGACCATCTTGTAAAAAAATCAATTAATACCATAAAGTAACGAAATGGTCCACATGGTGGGTGTATTGGCCCACATATATCTCCATGTTTTCTTTTCAAGAAAGTTGGAGATTCAATATTGACCTTTGTAGTTGAAGGTCTAATGACTAACTTACCTTGCGAACAAGCTACATATGGATAATCATCAGATGAAAGAATCTTCTAATTCTTTAAAGGATGTTCATGTGAGTTGTTTATTATTCGACGCATCATTATGGCTCCTGGATGTTCAAATCGATCATGCTAAATTATAAAACTTTTTGAATCAACGAACTTCTGGTTCGTAACATTATTTGATTCAACCATTTTTATAAATGTAAAATATATGCCAAACGGGAGTGCATGAAAATTTTCTTTTATCTGCTTCTTGTCAGATACAAAAGAAGTGATGCAAAGATATTCAACATTATTTTCTTGCATCGTCTCAATGTTATATTCATTGCAGTGAATATCTTTAAAACTAAGCAAACTTCTTCTGGATTTGTTAGAATAAAGTGCATCGTCAATATATAATTTTGTATTATTTGGTAAAATAATACAAGCTCTTCCGGAGCCTTCAACGAATGTGTTAACATTATTTTCAGCTAATATTAAGTTCAAAAAATATTTTTTGTCTTGAAAAATAGTATGTGTAGTTGCACTATCAATTAAGCAGCTGTCTCGACTATCCATCATGAATCTATAAATATAACAAAATAAACAAATCTATAATATGTTATTCGAAACATATGCTACTTTTGGAGCACATTATATTTTGCTATTATTTCTTCAAATGCAATATGTCAATATTCTTCTGAAAT
This sequence comes from Olea europaea var. sylvestris, assembly GCF_002742605.1. Classification (NCBI taxonomy): domain Eukaryota; kingdom Viridiplantae; phylum Streptophyta; class Magnoliopsida; order Lamiales; family Oleaceae; genus Olea; species Olea europaea. The sequence goes on along the minus strand of NC_036253.1, from coordinate 9,590,958 downwards.
ATTGAGAGTTATAATTTATGCTATTCAAGAGCAAATAATATTCTTATAATGTTGTGCTACTTCTGGAGCAGCAACGAATAGATCTATGATTAATATTCTTCTGAAATATTAATTATAATGTTGTGATATTTCAGGAGCAACAACAATTAAAAATAAACTTAATGTAATGTTTCATAACTAAATATAAAAAAATGATAATACATCCAATTGCTCACCATTAATTAATATACAAATACATGTAAAATATTATTTTGAATTAATAACGTGAGTCGAGTGAAACACAAAAAAAAATTGGTGACATGTAGAAACCTATTCACATATTATGGCACACAATTCTAATTATGTGCAATTAAAAGAATTGAATTAGTATTAACCAATTAAGGCATGGAATTTGCAGAAACCAATGAATTTGAGAGAAAAGATGAGTTGTGTACAGTTATATATATGGAATCAGCCAAAACAGAGATCTGGAATTGAAGCTTGCTTACAAAAAACATTGACCAGTTAAATCAAAAAAAATTATATGTGTAGAACGTAAATGGCTAATCTAAATATAAGGAGGGTATAGGAATATGAATTAATGCATATCAATTGATTTAACATAAATATATCTCCATAAAAATGCACGTGGATTGATGTAAAGGAAAAAACATTAATTAATTCAAAGAGAGGTACAAAGAAAACATAATGATCGAGAAAGATGAGATCACGTATTGCAGATTCAACATATGTATATGTAAAATTCACGTATTATCAAATTAATTTTGATATAGTGATAGATGACTATGAAAAAAAATTACTAACTTCTAAGAGTTTCGTGCGGATAACGTGTTATAAAATGAGAGGAAAAGAGAATAGAGAAAACTTAATAAACTTTTGTGTGTATTATTGAAAACCAAAGCCCTATATTTATAGGTAAGAATCAGGGATACAATGATACTAATTTCTAGGGCTACAGGGATACAAATGTCATTCACCAATAAACTTTAATGGACTTTCAATTTACAACATCACTTTATAATTAAATTTTCAATTAATTAGACCTAAATTTGCATTTTCTCCTATCCTATTTGTGTACATAGAATGTGTTTAAGCTGATTATATCCAATTTAACTTATATTTAACGAATTGTATTTATTTGATTGAATATTGGTTATATGTTCTTCCTTTAGATCACTCGAATTGATTGTTTATATTAAATATACTATAAATTTTTTAAACATAAATATATATTTTCTTGTGATGAGCAAAATATTAATAAAATAACCGCTTGAAATCAAATGAATGAAAATGATGAGTAAAATATTAATGAATAATTTTTTTTAAATGTAAATTTTCATTTTCTCGGATCGAGTATAAATCATTAAAAAATTAAGAACAAAGTATTCAATTTGTACATAGTTTGAATGTGCTCCTAACTAAAAATCCCTCCGTCTGCCCCCGTGGACAAGTAGCATATTCTTTAAAATTTTGTCATTGAAAACTAATTGTCTATTATATTAAAAGGTTAAAAATCAACTTGTTTATTTTCAAAGATTACGGATTACCGTGTTACTTGAACAACAGAATGAGTACCAATTGTGCAATTTTAAGAGCTTGCATGTGGATTCATCGGATGATAGCAACAGAATATAAAATTATAATGTCAAACATTTGAGCGTCTAGTAGAGATTGTGAGTGAGGGTAGACAACTAGAAACTCGATTAGATATTAAGACTCAAAAAAATGCATAAATTTCAAAATGATTTGTTCAAATAAGTCATCATTTTGTGAACGAATCGCACTTCAAATAGTTATATAATATATATAGCGTATAAAAGCTTGGAATACTATTTTTTTTTTTTATTAAAATTGATCTTTTAAGATTACACTTCAAATCTTGTATTTATTTATTTTAGATCGGTAAAATGTACGCTTCAAATCTTAATAGTATCGAAGATGGTTAAGTGGGCTCAATATGATCTTTTTCTTAAGATCGCTCATGAAAAGTCCATATAAGAAGCATCGAGGCCACAATTTTGGAGAGATCAACCATTAACATGACTGATATTTACATCGGCCCGAAAAGATAGAACCGGCCCATTTAAGGTTATAGTCTACACAGTAGGACAGGTGTAAACCTAGGAAGAACCGAGCAATGCATAGAAACTCTGGCAAAGACACTTGGCATACACGTGTCAACAAACCTTATTATGTCAATATGGTAATTTGAGTCAAATTTTTGGGCTATTTTTGACTTTATGTACCTCTTGTGGGCCCATCCTTCATCTCCAATAGTGAGAATAGCTTGCTTGCAGTTCTGCTATACACCATTCTTGAGAGGCAATCTTCTCTCTTAGTTTCTCTCTCTACATACACATACAACTTTATGTATCTATGCATGCATGTTGCATGTAAGTTCAAAGGTTCACTAGTATTGTATAACAGTTTATTTATGGTTTATTTTTTCAATTTTTTGTTATTATTTTCCCTTTTTTTCCTTGATGATTGCAGAATTTTTAGGGTTTCGTCAACCAGCTTGATGAATACTATGATGAACAGGTATTTTTCCTGAGTTTCAACATCCACACTATGTTTAAAAGACATTTTTTAACTGCTTTTTTACATGGAGACTGAAAATTTGCTAAAAAATCAACTTTTAAGCATGGTTACTTATTTCTTCCCTACTTAATTGTACTTTGTGCCTTGGTGGTTGCATTTTAAAACATGCTTTTATGAGGTGGTTCTAATTTACTTATTTATTCAATTAATTATCTCCTCCCTACTTAATTTTGATGATGTTTGGGATTTTTGACTTAATTAATATAATTTTTAAGTTCTCTTACTTATGTAGTAATAATAAAACTAAGCTAACTTAATAATGATAGTTTAGGAATGATTTGTGTGTGTATAATATAAATGACAAAATAGATTTTGAAATTTATTACCATTCTTTAAAAAGAATACTGTTATTTGTTAATAATCTCACAACTAGTGATACCATTAAAAATTGCTTCCTAATTTATCAGCCATATGAAGTTTTTACAATAACAAAAAGAAAAACCATTCCGGCGATATTTCCGATGGGATTGTGAATTGATCTATTGATTCATCGATTATTGATGGTTCTAGAATCACTAAGCTTACGTCACTTGCAAGATTATTAGGTCTTGTGACAATTATCTCCTAGAAACATTTTTTTGCCCTACTTCACTTTTTGGGAAAATTTACGGGGGAAAGGAATACCCCCCGTAGTTTTTTGGATAGATTGGGAGTCGTTCGGAGGTTGGTGATTGCAGTTGTTGGTGGTGGATATTGATTGCAATTGTAAGTGGTGCAGGTTTAGGCACCTGTTTCGACGACACGTGGTGGAGGTTTTGGTGGAAGCGATAAAGATGATTAATTCTTTTCTATATTTTTTCGTCTTTTGGTTTATTTTATTTTTTTCTTTTCCTATTTTATATTCATTTTTAGTTTTATAGTTTATTTAAGTTAAAATTATGCTTTTACCAAAAATTTGGATGAAAATTGTCTAGAGGGACGATCTACATAAATTACTGCAAGACTAGGGATGATATATCCTATTAAAATTTAATGTGGATAAAATTGAGACAAAGTGAAAGGTTGGGAACTTGTAATTTATCGAAAATATAAATACTGGAAGATTGACCAATTCGTTAGAGGGTCACATCAACCCCACCCATTCCACCCCACCCCATTTTGCCACATGATCGTCAACTACATATGAAGATAATCAATCCTCAAATTGTTGATCGATAGTAGAAAGGATTACAGGTTCCAACAGTGGTGTTATCCCCTGCTTGCGACCGACATTTAGGGGTTGTGACCTTGAATAGACGAACATATGACATCAGGTCTGGCCTCAAGGAAGGTAGAATAGTCGCATACTTGACACCTAGGAGATACGCACGCAGACCATACATCTTACCTGTTAGACCTAACTTGCATTTAGTGCAAATAATAGACATGTTTGGCCTACAGGTCGATAGACTGCTAAATAGTTCGATAACATGATTGAGGCAAGTTAGTATAAATTTTACTGTATGGTGTTCATTATCATTGTATAGACATTACATAAACAGAGACGAGTCTTTAATATATAGTTTCTTAACATGAGAATTATATTATATTATTATTCTCAATAAGAATGCAGTATATATCATATTGGAAAAATTGATAATCAATTACAGTTTTAAAGAATTTCCTTTCGCCTTGACCACTGCAGGTACTGATACAGTGCAGCAGCGTCTTAACCAAGCAACTAGCAAGCGTAACCTGAAGAAGAATTTGATACCAAAATCTCAAGATGGTCATAGAGGACCCGGCTATCATATCTCAAGAAGAGGTTGAGTCAACTTTGCAACCACACCAACAGCCCAAGATTCAGACTTCTAAGTCAATAGGCCAACAGTCATCCATATACTCGCTTACCCTCGATGAGTTTCAACAGAATCTTAGTGAGAAGGGCAGAAACTTTGGCTCGATGAATATGGATGAGTTTCTCAATAGCATATGGACTGCTGAAGAAAATCAAGCTACAAACACCCAAGCAACAATTGCCACAGCCAATGGTAACAATATCAATGGGAAACAGAATCTCTTGCAAGAAAGTAATGCTTCAATGGCTAAGGGTATACCCAAGCAGTCAAACTTATCCAGACAAGGTTCGCTTAGTATTCCCGAGCCTCTGTGTCAGAAAACAGTGGATGAAGTATGGTCTGATATTCACAAAGATCAGCGCCAACATATTAACGACACTCATGTTCAGAATCCTCGTAGTACTCAGAGACAGCGGACATTTGGGGAGATGACACTGGAAGATTTCTTGGTTAAAGCAGGGGTTGTAAGGGAACAGAATCACCCCCAGGTGCAACCTCAACACCAGCAATATGGAATGTATCCAAACAGAGATTATGCTGTGCCGTCTAATTTTGTCGCCCCACCTGGAATGGGGATGGGAGGAGGCAATATTGGTGGTAATGCCAATGATGCTAATGTTGCTACATATCATGCTCTTCCGCAAAGTGGCGTTGGAGATCCACCAGGTTACCCTGGAGGAATGAAAAAGGGTGTTAGGTATGCACATCAACCATTGATAGTCTATGGCGGGAGAACAGGAAATAGCAGTGCCGGAGGATATGAGCAAGTGCAGGGATTGGAAATGGGATCCCCAATAAGTCCACTGTCCTCGGATAGATTGTGCACAAACCAGGTGGAGAACAGTAATCATCATGGTTCGAATACGAGTGGGAATAAAGGAGGGAGGAAGCGAAACGCAGATGGTCAGGTTGAGAGGGTTGTGGAGAGGCGACAACGAAGGATGATCAAGAATAGAGAGTCAGCTGCGCGATCTAGAGCCAGGAAGCAGGTATTCCATTTTCTTCTTATAGTGTTCAGGATCAAAATACGTAGTAATATTGCAGTTAAAACAAACTTTGCTGGATATTGGATTTGATTTTGAAGATTTTGGAACCAGATAAAGCTTATGATTCGATTTTTGGCAACTCATAATTTTCAACATCAACGTTGTTTGGCAGGCTTACACTGTTGAACTTGAAGCAGAATTAAAACAGTTAAAAGAAGAGAATGAACACCTACAACAGGCTCTGGTAATTATAGAAATGTTACTAGTGAATATTTTTAGATATAGAATTCTGTTAGTCCTAGCTGTTGTTCTTGGTTTGTCTTCAATTACCTAAATGTCGTTCTTCGTGATGTTGGCACGTGTTGTTTGTAACACTCTTATATTCCTTTGACTTGAAACAGGCCAAACTAGAGAGGAAAAGAAAACAGCAGGTAAATCATGCCAAATTCTAGTCTTTTCCCTATTTTACCAGGGATTATATCTAGTACCATATTAGTAGTTCACATGATAAAAATTGACTACATTGTACACCGAAGATCAGCATATACATTACCAACTAAAAAAGAATGTGAATCCCAATCTTACAAACTGGCAAATGTAATGAATTTTGACGTTGCAGAGATGTGTGTCAACATGCATTTTCTACATGTTTGGTACATAGTATTAGAAAGGATTGAATAGTATTTAGGAAGAAAAATAACTAAAAATCATGTATATTACTCTTCAGTTCTATCAGGTGCTGTAATGAAACATGCTTTTAATGGTTAATTACTTGGGCTAATGTAGAGTCACACTCCTAGATATGATTATATAGACTTTACTTTTCGATTATATGTTCTTGTGCTTCTGTATTCTTTGGACACAGAACTTTGAGGAAGCAAGAATGAAGGTGCAGGCACAGACCAAGGCCCAGAAAACAAACGAGAAACTGAGAGTGATGAGACGATGCCTGAGTTGCTCTTATTGAAGTCGAGGATTGGCCTGTCAGAAGCCATTTTTCTGAGGACTGGGAAGAGGGGATAGGAAAGCAAAATCAGTAGTAGGGGATATTTGCTGGATTTAGCTTATACAGTATATGTTTGTTTTATTATTTTGAAAGTGTAATAATCTAGTCATGCTAGTCTTTTCGCAGAAGTCGTAAAGCTATATACTCTTCTGTATACCTATATAATTTATATATGGACATAAGGTCATATTTCGTGTTTCTGCAGGATTTTTTACTCCAAATAGTCATAAATCAACGGCTGATGGTGAAATGCAGTATCATATGTATTAATGAAGTCCAAATATCTCTTCATTTGTAGCATAATGAATAAGTTTTCTAGAAGCATTAACTATCCAATAGCATGATACAATTACATGCAACACAACTGCAATTATTTTTTATATTATACAAAATACTTTGCATACATAAGATCAAAGATCGAAACAAATAAACTAGGAAAAAAAAACATGCTTATGAAAAGAAAAATACAATCTACGCCATCAAGGGAACAAGATTCCAGGGACCCTTTCTTCTACAGTGACCCAAATATTCCAATTTGTAGAAAGTATCACTCTCTCTATGATTCTAGACATTTTTGATACACAGTACTCGACAATATAATGCTACATCTTAGCTTTATCGTCTTCTGTAATACTACCTAGTACTTTTCAATTCGATGTGTCACAGAGCTTAGAGGAATAAGGCTATCATAGTAAAGACATGGCTTATTGAAATTCTTCATGGCTCTGCAGTATTCAACCCGTCTACAGGTTTGATTCTTGACACTAAAACAAATGAGCCCTCTTTGCTCCACATGGATCAATAGTTCTTCACCCTGATTATCACAAGGAATCAAAAACATAACATTTAAGGGGGAGAGACTAATACTATATTCCAACACCCAAATCTTCTTCTCATCCTTCAGCAACCATATATCCAGGGCAGATGTTCCTGCTGAACACCCCACCAAAGATAAACACCCCTTAATCCCTGTATATTCCAAGAAAATGTACTTTTCAGAATCAAATGGTTCTTCACCCTGATTATCACAAGGAATCAAAAACATAACATTTAAGGGGGAGAGACTAATACTATATTCCAACACCCAAATCTTCTTCTCATCCTTCAGCAACCATATATCCAGGGCAGATGTTCCTGCTGAACACCCCACCAAAGATAAACACCCCTTAATCCCTGTATATTCCAAGAAAATGTACTTTTCAGAATCAAATGCGGGATAAGAAATAACGTTAAATTCTTCGTTCTCCAAGTTGAATGAGAGAATAGACTTGTCGTTCCACGAAGTAGCAATTAGTCCCCAATATATAGCTTTATTCAGGCATAGAGGGTGACCATCAATCCAGGCACTACAAGGATAATCTCCAAGTGTTCTCCAAAAGCCAGAGTGGACTCCCTCACCATGTTTAAAACTAAAAATCTCGCAACCAATTTTTCCGTCTCCAACAAAGGAATGGTACAACAAATGCACAATTTTAAACTCGTTCGACTTGGGAAGGTGTCCAAATCCTACGTTGTATAGACGAGCATTAGACGGATATGGGACTCGAACAACTTGATGAATACTAGGATTGCAAACATAAAGCGAGTACATGCAGCATAAAACACTGAAAGGATAGCAAGAAATGAATGTATGAACAGGTCCATCAAGTACTTCCCTGAATTCATCTGTTATATTTCCCTCCGTGTCTATTGAGGTCAATTCAATAGTGACTTTGCTTCTATCCGGTTCCCCATTTGCATCCGAAATATATTTCCGGATCAATAATAGAGGTTTTAGCTTGGACAATTCTGAGTGACGCGTCATCAAGTCCCTGTCATTAGTTAATAAATTGTACCATCGTTTTGAGACGCACCTGAACTTGCAGAGAACCTTAGCAGGAAGTCTTGAGAGTATTTCAATGATCAAATCACGAGGAAAGTCGTCAATTCCTTTCATTTTCCACCCTATAACTCTTTCCTTCTTTGTCTATCTTCTGGTTTTAGATTGTTATATTGATCAACTGTTGGACCGACTCATCGATATCTCTATACAGGTAGCAGAGGACTCTCTGTTTCTGCAGAGAAAGTCATTTGAAGCTTCAAATTGATTAAATTGAAGGGAAGATACCACATAATTACTTCATCAGTGTTTAAATAAACAGGTTGCTGGAGCGGCGGCAGTGGACTTTCAAAGAATGGCATGATGCTTCCTTTAAATACGATGAATGCTTGCAAACTTCAGAGCAGGTAACGTATGCGATTATTCGGAATATATGAATTTGTCAAAAGGGAGAATTGTTTGTTTATTCTTTTTTTCTAATCTAACCACCAATCAACCGAATTGGTCAAAACCATTCCAACAAGAAAAGATGAACCATGTAAATGTCAAAACCATTCCAACAAGAAAAGATGAACCATGTAAATGTCAAAACCATTCCAACAAGAAAAGATGAACCATGTAAATGTCAAAACCATTCCAACAAGAAAAGATGAACCATGTAAATGTCAAAACCATTCCAACAAGAAAAGATGAA
>NC_036253.1:9559499-9578666 GCF_002742605.1 Olea europaea var. sylvestris | reverse complement strand
AGAGAACCCTTCATAATTTTCAAAATCTTGTTACCAGACTTGAAGGTATATCCCTCATCTTCCAGAGAACCCAAGGAAATGAGGTTCCTCTTTAAATTTGGGACATATCTAACATTTCTAAGTTGCGTGACGGCTCCATCGTACATCCTGATGGCTATGTCACCAACTCCAATCACATTTTGAGAATTATTGTCTCCCATGTAGACCTTTCTAGGTTCAGTCTCCCTATAGTTATAAAACCAAGACCTATCAGGGCACATATGAAAAGTGCACCCTGTGTCAAGAATCCAATTTTTGTCAAATTCTTCTTCAGACACATTCATGACATGCAAACTATTAAATTCAGTAGCAATAGCAGCATTATCAACATCAGAATTGTTCGGGTCTTTTTGTTTCCTTTTCCAATCAAAGCAGTCTTTCTTGAAATGTCCTAACTTTCCACAGTGATAACATTTCTTACCGCTTTTATCTTTAGATTTGGATCTCATTTTAGATTTTCCTCTCCCCTTCTTGTTATGGAAGTTGAATTCTTTCTTTTCAGATCTTCCCCTAACAAATAGACTCTCTTCACGAGAATGAATTCTTTTCAGGTCTTCCCCTAACAAATAGACTCTCTTCCCGAGAATGAGTTCTGTTGTCTCTTTTTAATTCAAGTTCTCTTGATTTTAAAGCATCGGAAACAATAGCTTGACTGAGAGTGTCCCTACCATATTTTATGGCATTTTTCATTTCTCTGTAAGATTCGGGTAAAGAGTTTAGCAATATGACAGCTAAATCCTCATCGTCAAATTTTTTATTATTATGAGCTAGAATCTTAACAATTATGCTAAAGTCACTCAAATTCCCCTCGACATCCTTCCCCGGGTCCATCTTAAAACTAAACAACTTTTCCAACAGGTATATTTTGTTAGGTAAAGTTTTAGTTAAGAACAAGGCATCTAAAGCAATCCACAAAGTTCTAGCAGTTTTAGCACTATCAACCTGTCTCACAATATTGTCAGATAGATGCAAAATTATAGAACTGTAAGCAATTTCATTCATGTCTTCAATTTCAGTTGGTTTAGCTTTTAACTCATCAGAGAATGTAACGGGATCATCGAGAGCTTTAGCAACTCTCTGTTGGACCAAAATGGCCCTCATTTTCTGTTTCCATATCAAGTAATCCCCATTTCCATCGAATTGCGATAATTCAACCCTCGAACCCATTACAAATTCTATAAAAGAGTGGCCTATACTCGTGGACAAAACAGAAAAGGTTTTGAAAAATTCTTTTCCAGATGATCAATATAAAAAATATGAATGTCGAGTTTAAAAACAATTTTAGAAATGAAGCACAACAATCATATAATCCGTTCACAAAATACAGGTATATAATGCAAGTAAATATGCTTCCAGGTTACAAATTAATCACAAGAATTCAATCAACGGAATTCACAAATAGGCAACCAAGCAATAATCATGCATAAACCAGTAAGGATACCAAACCTAACCTAACGGAGAGTTTGGAATAATCTTACCAAACTACTGTTGAAAAATAGTAAATATACCACCAAGTTTCTGAACCGAATTGCTGTAGACGTCAAGCCAGGGGCAAAATCGTCCAACTTTTTCTGTAAAACCTGAAATAGAAAACAAACGACATCAGTGCGTTCAGGACATCGAAATAAGTATACTGCCCGAAAAAAGCTCGTCGGAAAGTCCAGCCACGCGTCGTCGTCGGAGTTCACGCACCGCCGGTCGTCGGTCGCCGCTCCGATCACGCGCCCCACCACAGGGAGCGCTTTGGTCTGCTGGTTATGGGTCTAGGGTTAGTTTCGCCAAAAAGTCAGTAGTTTGGCCGGAATTTGAAGTTTCAGATTCGGCCAAGAATGGGAATCGCGATTTCCTTGAAGTTTTTGATCGATTTTTGAACAAATTTCACTCCTCCTCGCTCTGATACCAGTTTGCTGGGATCCTTGGAGTTCAATCAAACAATAAACATCAATCAATAAAGGATTACAAGGCAAAATCAAGGAATATAAAATGGAAAGATACAACCCAATTTTTCGGCCAAAAATGGACAGCCCCTTCTCCTCTTCCTTATGGCTGATTTATATGCTCAGGAACAGTTCCATGTCATGCAAATCACCTTCCACAGAGAGAGAGAGAAATCGACAAAGAACCTCAACCTTCTACCAAGTAGCCAACGCAAAATGGAGAGAGTGGTCGATTTAAGAAGAGAGAAAAAAAACATGTCTGCCAAAAACGTGGGGGTGAGCCTTTTTGTGTCGACCATCAAGTCAAAACATCTCTCCCAAGACAAGGCTACAAAAAATATCTCATAGATTAAATCCCGACCGTCGATCCCATCCAATGGTCCATAATAAAACTAGACAAGCACAATCCATGTGAATTACACAAATAGCACTTAAGTCTAATGGAGTTAAGAGAACCATATTCTCACATCCCGAAAGTGACATCGTGTGAATATGTCGAAACAAGACTTAGTTCCATTCCTCCAAGATGATAATTAGAACAACTACTATATAGTCAACACAAAGCTAAGGTACATGCTGAAAATCAAATCAGTTATTCGGACTTAAGTGCACCCAGCTTCCAAAGTAATTGGGTTCAGATTTTGGCCACATGACTACAAATTATGAGATGGGCCGAACAATTTGTACCCTGACCTTAGGCAGGTGCCGATCCCAGCTGCACCCATAATCAATCTATTCTTGATTGCCCATTAATGACCACATCCAAGTAGGTATTGGGAGAAATGAAACAAAAGTTTTGCATGAAGAATTTCCTAATTGGTCTCTGATAAAATATTAAATTAACCTTAATGCTAAGATCTTAGAATTTCATAATTTTCACATATGAATAAAATGATCAAGAAACATACCTTGATCCATGGAGATAATTGAAATATTTTAAATCTGCAAAACAAGATAAACAAGTAATAGAGAAAAACGTTTCTCTCAACTTCACCCTCTTTCTTGTGACTTTTTAATTGACTAAATCTATGGGTATGTACCCAACATATGTAGGGCAGAGAGAGGACGGTTTTCCCAAATAACTCCAGTAACCACTCCTTATAAGGTGGTTAATTAGGAAAATAACTCCCCACAAATCTCACAAAATCGACGTGCTTATCTTTTATGAGCCAATAACTACCTCAACATTAAAAATTCAAATAAAGTTAGTTATTTTTTCTGGTCATGTGGAACATTAATTCTTACATTCTCCCACTTGGCCCATATGACAACGACACTTTATTTGAATTGATAAGGTAACTATAATAGACGCATAACATCAGCTCATTTGCCCCTTTAGTGAGATTACGTTAATATTGTGATTAAATAACTTGCTAACATGAGTCATGGTGGTAAACATCATTATAGCAACATTTTCCTTTCCATGTACCACGATGCAAGTAAATCACTTAATCACAATCCATAATGGGAAGTAACTATAATGTCCCAGTAATGTCTTTGTAAAAAATGATTCTTGTTATCAATAATCCATATCCATAATTACGTAATACATGGAAAACAATTAATATCATAAACACAATAAATGAGATCTCTATTAATGTCTTAAAACAAAACATAAAGATTGAGATCCTTAAACAAAACTCATGGATCAAAACCAAGACCTATACGATCAACATGCTCTTTAAATGTCTTTGGTGGTAATCCTTTAGTTAAAGGATTTGCAATCATGAGCTCAGTCTTAATATGTTCTATAGACACTTTTTGTTTCTGAACTTCCTCCTTAACGGCCAAATATTTGAGCTCTATGTGCTTAGTGTCATTACTATATTTGTCGTTCTTGGAGAAAACGACTGCTGCGGAATTATCACAATACACTCTCAGCGGCCTGGCAATACTGTTGACAATTTTAAGTCTTGAGATAAAATTCCGCAACCATAATGCATGAACTATGGTCTCGAAGCATGCCAGAAATTTAGCTTCCATGGTAGATGCTGCTATGACAGTCTGTTTGGCGCTCTTCCATGATATTGCTCCTCCAACTAATAGGAACAAGTAACCAGACGTTGATTTTCGACTGTCGAGACAACCAGCAAAATCTGAGTCGAAGTAACCAATCACCTCTAATTGATCAAATCTTCGATACATTAGCATGTACTGCCTTATTCCCTTCAAATACTTCAGCACTTTCTTCGCAGCTTTCTAATGCTCAATTTCGGGATTACTTTGGTATCTCCCTAGCATACCAACTGTAAAGCTAATGTCTGATCTCGTACAAGTCTGTGCATACATCAAGCTTCCAACCATAGATGTATAAGGAATATTTTCCATACTTTTCCTTTCCAATGCATTCCTTGGACAATCCCTCTCACTTAACTTGTCCCCTTTACAAATAGGAGCAGGAGTGATAGCACAATTAACCATATTAAATATTTCAAGAACTTTATCGATATATCCTTTCTGAGACAATCTTAACACTCCACGTGAAAAAACTAATTCCTATCACGTAGGTTGCCTCACCCATATCTTTCATTTCAAAGTTCATAGAAAGAAATTTCTAGGTTTCATACAATAAAGCAAGATCACTACTCGCGAGCAATATATCATTAACATATAGAATCAAAAAAATAAACTTACTCTCACTGACCTTCAAATATATACACCAATCAACAACCTTTTCCTTAAATCCAAAGGACGTGATGGTATCATTAAACTTAACATACCATTGTTTGGAAGCTTGTTTAAGTCCATATATCGATTTCTTTAAATTGCATACCATATGCTCATTTCCTTTAATCAAGAAACCTTCAGGTTGATTCATATAGACCTCTTCTTCTAAATTCCCATTTAAAAAAAGTAGTTTTCACATCCATCTGATGTAACTCTAAATCAAAATGAGCTACTAGAGCCATTATGATTCTAAGAGAGTCCTTCTTTGATACAGGAGAGAACGTCCTTTGTAATCAACACCTCCTTTTTGAGTGAAACCTTTTGCGACAAGTCTAGCTTTGCAGTCACGTTTGGTCTCAAAGACCCATTTACACCTGACTGACTTAGAACTTTTAGGCAAATCAACAACGTCCCAAACTTCATTCTGTTCCATTGATTTCAACTTATCATTCATAGCATTGATCCATTTCTGAGAATCATCACTTTCAATAGCTTGTGAAAATGAAATCAGATCTTTACTTGTCCCTAAATCATAATTAGATTCTTGCAGATATACCAAATAATCATTTGAAATAGTTGACCTCCTTTCTCTTTGAGATCTTCTTAATACTATTTCTTGTGGTTGTTCTGCAACCGGTTCATTGGTGACAATCTCATTATGGAATGACCGATCATTAGATTGTTGTTCGTGTTGTTATACTATTCTACAACAGGAGAAACAACAATTTTTCTTGAAGTTACAGGTATCGGGATTGGCACCCAAACTTCTGGAATGATCACATCACGTAATGCGTCACTCCCACTAATTTCACCATTCTCAAAGAACCTGACATTTCCAGTTTCTACAATCTTTATACTGTGGTTGGGACAGTAAAACTAATACCCTTTGGACTTCTCTGGGTAACCAATAAAGTACCCGCTTACAGTTCTAGAATCCAATTTCTTTTCATGTGGACTGTAGATCCTAGCCTCTGCTGGACAACCCCCAATATGAAGGTGTCATAAGCTCGGCTTCCTTCCCGTCCACAATTCAAAAGGGGTCTTTTGAACTGCCTTACTAGGAACCTGATTAAGTAAATAAACAGCGGTTTTAAGGGCTTCCATCCAGAATGAAATGGGTAACGAGGAGTTACTTAACATACTACTAACCATTTTCATAAGTGTACGATTTCGCCTTTTAGCTACACCATTCTGCTAAGGCGTACCAGGCATTGTGTATTGTGCACAAATGCCATGCTCTTCTAGGAATTTAGCAAAAAGACCTAGACATTGTCTCACTCCATCATACCTTCCATAATACTCACCACCTCCGTCAGATCGAATGATTTTCACCTTTCTGTCCAATTGTCTTTCGACTTCAGTAATATATGTCTTTAAAGCATTTATTGCTTGAAACTTTTCATGTAACAAATAGACATAACTGTAATGTGAAAAATCATCAATGAAAGTGATTAAATACTTTTCTCCACCAAGTGACGGTGAGTCTAAAGGTCCACAAATATCAGTATGGATAATCTCCAAAAGTTCTTCACTTCTTGTAGCTCATTTCTTTGTATGTTTGGTTTGCTTTCCTTTAATGCAATCAACACATACATCAAAATCAGTAAAATCAAGATCCGAAAGAATCCCATCTTTTACTAATCTCTCCATCCTTTCTTTGGATATATGCCCCAGTTGTTTATGCCACAAGATGGAAGAATTTTCATAAGCTCGTTTACATTTAATTTCAACATTGCGATGCAAGGTTAGAAGGGTTTGTGCAAAATTTTTATTAAGATTAAATTTATATAGCCCTTCATATAAAATGCTAGAACCAACAAATGTTCCATTTCTAAATAAATGAAAACCACTATTATTGAAATTAAACGAATATCCATTGAAATCAAGTCTTGATAAGAAAACTAAATTTTTGGAAAGAGAAGGTACATAAAGAGTATCAAATAGGTCCAAATAATGGCCTGATTCTAAAAATAGACGAAAAGTTCCAACACCAACAACTGGTACTTCCATTCCATTTCCCAATATTATGAAATGCTCATTTTCCTTTATGTTTTGGATTGAAAGGTATCCCTGCATCGAATTTGAAATATGAATACTATAACCAGAGTCAATCAACCATGTATTAGAAGGAACTTGAGTCATATTTGATTCGAAACATATATAAGTTAGAAGTTCACCTTTCTTTTTGAACCAAGCTCTATGTTTCGGACAATCTTTCTTTAAATGCCCAGAGCCATGACAAAAATAGCATTTTGGTCCATTCTGTTCCTTCTTATGAACCCTGTTGGCATTAGAGATTCCAACAACCTTTAATGGATCTTTCTTGAAGCTTTTCTTCGGTTTCTTTCCTTTATTTCTAGCTCTATGACTCGTAACATTCACAAAATGCTGACCTTGTTACTTAAGCCTTACCTCTTCTTGAACAAGTATACCTGCCAATTCATTCACATTCTACTTTCCTTTAATAGTGTTATAGTGAATCTGAAATGGCCCATACTGAGCAGGCATGGAATTCAGAATAAATTGAACAAGGAAACTTTCATCAACATTCAGTCCTAGAGTTTTGAGTCTAGTAGCCAGATTAGTCATTTCAAGGACATGTTCATGCATCCCACGGCTACCATCAAATTTCATGGTGGTAAGTTCAACCATTAATCTCCCTCCAAGGGACTTATCTGCTGAACGGAAGCGATCTGCCACAGCCTTGAGATATTCCTTTGCATTATCATTTTGAGGAAGCATCGATTTAATATTATTCTCCATGCACATTCGCATAAACATAATGCCTAACCTATTCGATCTTTCCCATAACTTAAACAAAGCTTGCTCTTCGGCACTGCTAGTTTCTATAATAGCAGGAGGTTTGTCAATTCGCAAAGCTTAGTCAAGATCCAGAACACCAAGATGAAACTGGATCTGTTCCTTCCAATCAGAGAAATTTGATCCATTAAAGATCAGAATAGATGAAGCTAGTGAATGAAGCGAAACAAGAACTGACAGTGCGATACATACATTCATAACACCAGTGCTTTGAGAGAAAAACATTCATTAATACTATTGTGTTCAATCTTTGGATTAACTAAGGCAATATACTAGCAATTAAGCTTCATTTCTTACCACAAATCTCCTTCGGGAGATACTACGTTATACCAATCACAATAAACATAATGATGCTACTTAGTTTCAATTTAACTTAGTTTCACTTTAATTGGTGATTAAATATACTCCAATTAGACATGTTTGTTATCTTTGGATATACAAAACTCATATAACTGAGCATATTAATTAACCACTTTCATGTTCAAGACTAATAAAATAACTGATCAACCTTTGGGCGGTGCATAATAATTTTATAATCTTATGAACGTCAATATACTCTTACATCTATAATCTTAATGTCATCTTCCGTTACAAGCATCAAACTATCAAGAGTAATTGACAAATAAATTATATAATTTAGTGTTCGTATACCATAATGTTTGGTCACTTTGGTGACTAACAAACAACATTAATCAAACATCAATTACATAAACAAAGCATAAAAAATAGATAATTAAACTATAGTCTAATTTAATCCATAATTCAAAATCCAATATAATAATTAACCATTCATATATCATCATCTTTAATTAACATATAATTACTGGACTTATGAACCATAATGTCGTTAATCATAATTTGGGCACTAAATAATATTCTGCACTAATTACAGCACATAAAGTTTCATGCTAGAGTTATCAAATAGGTTTGGAGAATGAATGAATGGTCCACATGTCTATTATCAAATTCCAATTCTTCGATCCACAATTAACACGTGGTCAATAAATGAAAATATTAATCTCTAAAGGAAAATCAAGAATTCTATAACTTGGGCTCTGATGCCACTTGATAAAATATTAAATTAACCTTAATGTCAAGATCTTAGAATTCCATAATTTTCACATATGAATAAAATGATCAAGAAACATACCTTAATCCATGGAGATAATTGAAATAGTTTAAATCTGCAAAAGAAGATAAACAAGTAATAGAGAAAAACGTTTATCTCAACTTGACCCTCTTTCTTGTGACTTTTTAATTGATTAAATCTATGGGTATGTAGCCAACATATATAGGGTAGAGAGATGACGGTTTTCCTAAAAGTAACTTCCAGTAACCACTCCCCATAAAGGTGGTTAATTAGGAAAATAACTCTTCACAAATCTCACAAAACTGACGTGCTTATCTTTTATGAGCCAATAACTACTTTAACATTAAAAATTCAAATAAAGTTAGTTATTTTTTCCAGTCATGTGGGACGTTAATTCTTACGGTCTCTACTCTCTATATCAACCCCCTTAACCACATTCTCACCGTCAAGTTCAAGGCCGATATACTGACATAATTCAGAGAAAGGGTTGCAAGACTGACAACTAATGGTGGTGTCACCAAAGCTAACGCTTTGAGCTCCAGCATATTGCAAATTCAAGAAAGTAAATGTTAGGTTTGCACTTCGAAATTTAGCTGGAACAAGGTTTTCCCACTGTACAAGAGCCAAAATAACTGGGGCGGTGGAGAATTCATCTATATTATCCATAATTATTGTTCAAGTAATGAATATCTCGAGTCCTCGAGATTTACTAGAATGTAATGTGTGTGCTTGTGGAGTGTTACTCCAAGCCCCTCGCCATTTCTGACAAGCTGTAGATGCATTAATCGTCCTCTGCAGTCCTGAGCCACTACAGCATGTTCGTTGAACATACCTCCACAAATAAAACTGAAAAGAATATAAATGTGGAATGTAGCCTGCCTAATTCAACATGCTTGAGAGGAAGACAAACGAAATCGAGTATGTGTGAAAGCATTAGGTTTAGATATTCGTACTTAAAGCAGTTGAGCAACAAAACTACCATTCAAGGTGAGTCCATGTTACAGTATCCTAGAAGAGCACTGGTTGAAATCTAGATAGTCATAGTGGCACAAGAACCATATTGGTTTGCCAGAATTTTTTTGCCATCTTGGTTGACATCCTTTCACATGCGTGTGGATCTCGTTTGATAAAAAAAAGTCCAAAAAAAGTAGGGCCCCCATTATGAGTATCGATTAGGTTGAATGTCAACCAATTTCTGACAACATAGAATGGTTCGCACAAATAGGAACATGACATGGGGGAGTGGATCTCGTGATGGTCCAAAATAAAATATGAAGTGATATTTACATGGTTTTAGAAGGTTGATATTGATCTTGAAGAGGGTCCTAGTTGGCATAATTGATGTGGAATCCTCCATCTGCACACCCGATACACCAAAATAAATAAATAAAACAGAGGCAAATAAAAGCAGAGAGAGATGTACTTGGGCCATCTCCAACCCATTTCACTAAAGTGGTGAGACTTTTGTACCATCTTATTTGGTCATAACTAATCCATTACACCACATAAACAGTGTTCCTTCATTTCCTTATTTTTACTTCTCAATAATTAATTTATTTCAAAAACAATTTAATTACAAATTATATTGCTATTAAAATTATTAATTAAAAATTACATTTAATTAACTAAAATATTGCATTTATTAATAAATAAATAAACATTAAATTTAGTACCACAATTAAAAAATAATCATATATTTTAACATCACAATATAAAAATTATAATCAAATTAAAATAAATAAGAAGCTAAATTAAATAATAAAAGGATATAATATGTATTAAAATTTGTCACAGTATAAAATGAATGGCAAAT
The DNA here is from genome assembly GCF_002742605.1 of Olea europaea var. sylvestris. Lineage (NCBI taxonomy): Eukaryota > Viridiplantae > Streptophyta > Magnoliopsida > Lamiales > Oleaceae > Olea > Olea europaea. Next base: position 9,568,300 of record NC_036253.1, on the reverse strand, counting down.
TGTGAAATAAGAAAAACTTCGTAAATTACACCAAATTTGTATCAAAATAGGAAGTTGGTTGGTTGGTTGCACTATAATGCGTTAAACTGGCAACGAAGGTTACAAACGTTTAGCTAATACCAGAATACAGTATAAGAGACTTATCTCTTCATAAAGAACCAACAGATCTAGCTCGAATCACACAAGAAACTGCAAATCTGACTTCACGAAACCAGAACCCTAGTTCTCACAACTATTCCAAATTTCACACAAGAAATCACATGCATTCAAGACTAAACTCTCAAAGTATCATTTCGAATGAGATGTTCAAAATAATGGCAAATAAGAAAACCCTAGCCACACACAGAAGATGAACCCTCTCGAAAATGAAAAGCCAGTAAAATATTTGAGGCCAAATGAAACGTCATATATATATATATATATATATATATATATATCATAAAGACCAATTGACTTATCCAACGGTTTATGATGTGCCAAGTGTCAGCATCCAGTGTAAAGTTCACTTTATAAATCGCATTTCCATAAAACATCTTTACCTGAAAATTATGGGAGCACAAAGAACTAGGTTTGAGTCACAACAATCTCCTCCTTGCTACCATAGTTTTCAGCTCATAGTGCAGCCACAAGCATATCATATTTTCTTATTTCATACGCTCCAAAAGTACCTGTAAAAAAAAATTACAATGTATCAATAGATAATATCTTCAGACAGTTTTTAAACTTGTTTAAAGGTATTATCTTGGTCCCCACCTCAGAAGGATTAACCTGAGTAGCAACCTTCCCAATTTTCAAAATTTCTTTTGAAATTATATCCCTTATAAAATGATATTTAACATCTATGTGTTTAGTTCTATCATGATACATGGGGTTTTTACTTAGATGTATGACACTTTGGTTATCTGAATATAAAGTTGCATTTTCATCAACAAAACCAAGTTCCTTTAGTAATCCACTTAGCCAAATTCCTTCTTTAAAGGCATTAGAAGCAGCAATATATTCTGCTTCAGTAGATGATAAAGCTACAATCTTTTGAAGATGAGATTTCCAACTAATCACAGTACCACATAAGGTAAAGAAATAGGATGAAGTTGATTTCCTATTATCCTTATTACCAGCAAAATCCAAATTAGTAAATCCTTTTAAAGTTACCCCTTCTTTATTCAACTTAAACATGAGACCATAGTTGGATGTCCCTTTCAAGTATCTTAAAAGCCATTTCAAAGCATTCCAATGTTCTTCTCTAGGATTACTCATAAATCTGCTAAGTATACTAATATTGAATGCAAGATCAGGTCTTGTACATACCATCAAATACATTACAGATCCAATCACATTAGCATAAGGTACATTCGACATTCTATCATATTCTTCAGCAGTTTTAGGGCAAAAATCAGAAGAAAGCTTGAAATGATTTGCTAAAGGTAAAGTAACAGATTTACAATCAAGCATATTAAACCTTCCTAAAATTTTATTCACATAATCATGTTGATTTAAGAACAATATATCTTTTGCTATATCTCTAAAAATCTGCATACCAAGAATCTTTTTGGCAACTCCTAAATCCTTCATATTAAATTCAGATTTAAGTTTATGTTTAATAAACTCAATCTCATATTTATCACAACTGGCAAGTAACATATCATCTACATAAAGTACTAGGTATAAAGAGTTTTTCCCTCCATTACCTCTGCAGTATAGGCCTATGTCATAATTGCTTCTTTGAAAACCAAGTTTTAGTACAAAGGTGTCAAATCTTTTGTACCATTGCCGTGAGGCTTGTTTTAAACCATACACAGATTTCTTTAAAAGGCATACAACTTTTTCATAATCACCTTTTATAAAGCCAACTGTTGTTTCATATAAATTTTTTCATCTAAGTTACCATACAAGAAGACAGTTTTAACATCTAACTGATCTAGTTCCCATTTAAACTGAACAACAAGGGCAAGGATACGTTTGATTGTGGTGTACTTAACAACAGGGGAAAAGATTTCATTGTAATCTACTCCCTCTTTCAGTGTAAAACCCTTTGCAACTAATCTTGCTTTATATCTTACACTTTTGTTTCATCCCTCTCCTTCTTTTATCTTGTAAATCCATTTACAATCTATCAACTTTTGATTCTTAGGTCTCTTTACCAATTCCCAAGTATTATTCTTAAGAAGAGATGACATTTCATCATTCATTACTGCTATCCAATTTTTAGTATCTTTGCAATTAATGGCATCATCCTAGGAGCTTGGTTCATTTTCAAATCGTTCTTGATAGGTAAACAGTGAAACAAAATCATCACAATTAAATCAAGCAGGTGTTCTAATTTGCCTTCTCTCCCTATCTCTAGTTAACTGATATTCATTTAAGGGAGGATTTGCAAAATCAATTTGTTCATTAGTATCAGATGATTGATTATTTTCAGTTTCAGCAGTAATGCTATTTTCATTTTGATCAAGTTCAGTTAAGGTAGGAACATGATAATCAGTTTCACTATGAAGTTTCTCAACCTCAATCTGAACATCTTTTTCAGTCAGATTAGTCTCCTTTCCTTCTGAACATGGCATAATAGATTCATTGAAAACTACATTTCTTCTAACAATTACTTTATAGTTCTTTTCATTGTAAAGCCATAATCTGTACCCTTTTATATTTTCACCATAGCCAAGAAAAATACACTTAAGTGAGCTAGGTTCTAACTTTCCAATATTCTGATGGGCATAGGTAGCACATCCAAAAAAATTTAAATGTGAATAATCAATAGGATTTCTAGACTATATAGATTCAGGAATATCATAATTCAGAGCACTTGTTGGAGTTCTATTAGCTAAATATGCAGCAGTTTTTACTACTTCACCCCAAAATAGTTTAGGTAGACCAGAACTCAAAAGCATACATCTCACTTTATTTAACAGGGTTCTATTCATCCTTTTAGCTATACCATTTTGTTGAGGGGTATAAGTAGCCGTTCTATGTCTTACTATGCCACATTCTTTGCAAAAATTATTGAATTCATAATTGGAAAATTCCAAACCATTGTCTGTTCTTAGGATCTTTATTTTGTTATCAGTTTGATTTTCAATCTGAATTTTCCATTCCTTGAAAATAGAAAAAGTTTCATCTTTTGATTTTAACAAGAAAATTCAGATTTTCCTTGAATAATCATCAATGATTAAAAGGTAATATTTAAAACCGGACAAGATAGTAACTGAGGCTGGACCCCATAAATTAGCATGCAAATACTCAAGTATTTGTTTAGACTTATGAATTCCAGGTAAGAAAGGAAGTTTAACTTGCTTTCCTATCACACATTTTTCACAAATGTCAATTTCACCAAAATTTTGATTTCCAAAAACTCCTTTGTTTTGTAAAGCTTTTAAACTTTTCTTGCCAATATAGCCTAACCTTTCATGCCTCAACTTTGTAAAGGTAAAGTTATCAGTTAAAGCAGCAGCAGTCAAACCAAGTAAAGGTTTTGCTTCAAGAAAATAGAGACCATGTCTCTTAGGGGCACTATTGACCAAGTCATTTCTTCTAAGAATTTTCATATCTCCTTGACCCATTTTAATGTCAAACTCCATATTATCAAGCATTCCTAGAGACACCAAATTTCTTTCTAAGTCTGGAACATACCTTGTTCCTTTCAAATTTAGGACTTTTCCATTTTCTAACAATAGTTTTATGGTTCCTATTCCACTTATTTTACAGGTCATATTATTTCCCATTATAACCTGCCCACCAGTTGTCTTTTCAAAGTCAAGAAAATTATTCTTGTTTGGGCACATGTGGAAGGAACACCCAGAGTCAAAGATCCATTCACTATTTAGCTTCTTTGCAACATTAACAACGACCAATCCATCTTCAGTTTTATCCTTATTGAATACTAAGGCAGCATTCCCACTCTCAACTTTCTTTTCTTTCAGCTCATTTTTCTTTTTATAACAATTTTTAATGAAGTGACACAGTTTTCCACAGTAGAAACATTTTTTCCCTTTAGCCTTGTTCTTGGATTTGGCTTTTTCATTCCATTTGTTTTTATTCTCATTAAGGTTCTTAGAGTGATAACTTGGTTTACTGAACCCCTTTCCTTTTGTCATAAGGGCGTCATCACTGTGATTATCTTTAGTTTCAGATTTGATTTCCAATGCTTTATTTCTTAAGGCATTTATAATCACATCAGTAGTAAGTTCATCCCTTCCATATTCAAGAGCAACCTTAGTGTCTCTATATCTATCACTAATGGAGTTTAGCAGAACTACAGCCAACTGATCTTTTGAAAGTTTTTCATCACAATTGGCTAAGTCTTAGGTCAACTTTGTAAATTTATTCAAGTTATCATCTAAATCAATTGAAGGGTCCATTTTAAAAGAAAAGAGCTACTTTAATAGATAGCATTTATTTGGGATAGTCTTAGTAACATACTGGGTTTCAAGTTTGGTCCAAAGTTCAGAAGCAGTTTTGGTTTCACCAATGGTTCGTATCACATTATTAGAAAGATACAAGAAAATGGTACTCCAAGCAACTTCTTCAAGTTTAGTTTTCCTAACAAGATTCATACCTTGAGGCCAACTATCATCTAATGCCTTAGCACATCTCATTTGCATAAGTATGGCTTTTATCTTTTGACTCCGCATATTAAAATCACCTTTTCCATCAAATTGAGCAACTTCAAACTTAGCAGTAGCCATATTAATATAACACAGAGTACTTAGATATGAATCAAGAATACAAGGAACAATTTATTTCAAGTTTTGTGTAATAACAATTACAGCAGTGTCACAAGTTTTAACATAAAAGGACAGGCAGTCAAAAACAATATGAAGAATACAATATCAGAGATCACAAAATTATGTTTCAGTGACTTCTCCTCCAAAGACCCTCCAGACACACACCCGTACTGGACTTATCTCAGATTTCCAAGGTCTCGTAGGAGCCTTTGGACAAAGAATATTTTCCAGGGGGTTTTAGTGTATGGTAAGTCAAAGGGAAAAATCCAGAAACCGAATTTAGAAAATAAATTTTCCAAAAGATTCAGAAAGATCTCACCCAGCGAGTTGTAAAAACTTGATATCCTTTATCCTGCTTAAAAGCAGTTTCAAAAAATTTCAGATTTGGAACAGATTAGTGCCTTCCTTCCAAGATCCAGGTATCTTGCCCCCACTTTAGTTCTCTGATACCACTGAAAAGCCCAAACAAGATATTAAGCACAAGATACTAATCATCGATTAATAACAGAAATTAAAACTTGTAAAAAAATAAAACTGAACACAGTGGAATTTTTTGGCTGAAGCCTCAAAGGTTCGGTGACTCTTTTAACACCTAGTCCCCTGTTGAGCATCCATTCAAGAACGAATATTGCTCGGTTGCACTATAATGCGTTAAACTGGCAACAAAGGTTACAAACGTTTAGTTAATACCAGAATACAGTATAAGAGAATTATCTCTTCACAAATAACCAACAGATCTGGCTCGAATCACACAAGAAACTACAGATTTGACTTCACGAAACCAGAACCCTAGTTCTCACAACTATTCCAGATTTCACTCAAGAAATCACATGTATTCAAGTCTAAACTCTCAAAGTATCATTTCGAATGAAATGTTCAAAATAATGGCGAATCAGAAAACCCTATCCACTCACAGAAGATGAACCCTCTCGAAAATGAAAAGCCAGGAAAATATCTAAGGCCAAACGAAACGTCCAAGCGTATATATATATATCACCAAGACCAGTTGACTTATTCAATAGTTTATGATGTGCCAAGTTTCAGCATCCAGTGTAAAGTTCACTTTATAAATCGCATTTCCATAAAACGTCTTTAGCTGAAAATTATGGGAGCGCAAAGAATCGGGTTCGAGTCACAACAGAAATAAATAGTATTACTCATAAAAATATGATCCCCTGTTGAATAAACTTATGGCAATCATAAGGATGGGTACATATGCCGATCAGGAGGAGAAGAAAGTAGTTATACTGGCTTTCCGAAATATGACATCGTGTGAATATGTTGAAACATGACTTAGTTCCATTCCTTGAGGATGATAATTAGAACAACTACTATATAGTCAACACAAAGCTAATGTACATGGTGAAAATCACATAAGTTATCCCAATTTTGTAGGACTTAAGGGCACCCACCTTTCGAAGTAATTGAGTTCAGATTTTAGCCAAATGAGTGCAAATTATGACATGGGCTGAACAATTCGTACCCTGACCTTAGGCAAGCACCAATCCCTGTAGTAATTGGTTCAAATAATTAACCAAAAATTGGAAAATGAAAAGGTGTGACTACGTGTCAATTTCGACCAAATATTCGGATGTGATCCGATATTCAAATTACAAAAGTAAATAGACCAACTTGTTCTACTTGTTGAGTAGATTGTCGTGGTATATTTGAAATCTTGAAACCAATTCCGGATGAATGAGAAATTGTGATCCAAAGTTGGAAGAAATGAAGTGTTGCAACTTTTCGAAATGATGAAGATTTTAGCCAAATGTTGCAACTTTTTGAAAGGATGCATGTTTTGGCCCACACTACTTCATTTGTACCCTTTCTGCATCTATAAATAGAACCCTATGGACATGATTTTGGGTACACCAATTGCATTGAGCATTCATTCTCCTCTTACAATTCTCTCCTTTCTAATTCCATAGTATTTTCATGCATTTCCTTGGTAGAGAGGGAATTTCGTTCGAGTTTGTTGGTCGAAGTCATTTGGAGTGCTCCTATGGCTTGACGTGATCGTTGTATCTTGGGAGATAATTGTCGAAAAATCGTTAGCACCGATGCGGGGCAAATTCATCTTAAGGAAAGAGTTATACTCGCCTCAGCCAATCGCATCACTTACATCTAATTTTTTCTGATTTCATTTCTACTTGACTTTAGAAAATGATTAATTTTATTTATATGGTTTATGCAAGGTTTGATATGAAGAATCACATGTTTTAATTCAAGAATGGAAATGGTCAGATTCGATAATCATTGGTTAGTTTCTCAAACTCCATTTCGGTAAGTTGAAACCTTGTTTCGATTTCGTGAACATAAACGGTATATTTTTTGTGAATATAATATGCACATAATCGGTGTATTCCCCAACAATCTTAAGATGAATATGTTTTCGTGCATTTATATTTTTCATTATTCTATTTGCATGAACAAAGTATTAAATGGATTGGATGATAAAATCTGATTGCATAAACTCGACACCGATTTATGTTTTATGCTCGGTGGGGTTCTGTGCAACTCTTAAAAGGAAAAAAAAACTGATGCATACGTGAGAACCTATTATGTTATTATATGAATTGTGTCTTAAGTGTCCATGCTATCCATTTGTTTAGTATATGATGAAAGTGAAGTATTATATATTGCACATGGTTGCAATTGTTAATCAATATATGATAAGTGTATTTTTGCACACTTATTTAGATCACAAACATGACTTAAATACAAGCAAAATGATTGAATTGTGACATAATCTCATTGAATTCATGCAATGTAGGTGTTTCTATGAAAATAGTGGAATTCAGGAGAAGAGAGCCCAAAAAGGACTAAAATGAATTAAACTGAAAGTTCGGGGACCAAGTTGCAAATAATTCATAGATGAGACGGGAAATGGAATGAAGATTCAAGAGTGTTAGAAGTCAATCGGATGAGGAAAGGAGTCACGAGGTGAAATAGGGTCGAAGTATTATCAAGTATCAACTTTCAGGCGAAAAAGCTATGCTCGTGATTTTTAGTATCTACTTGAGATCCATTTTTGACATAGTAAACATCAGAATTTGAGGAAGACTATTTCTAACAAAAGTGTAGATCTTTGAGTTTTCTTCACAATTCACTTCGAATCACTTCAATCGGAGATCAGGAGAGAAAGTTATGACCAAAATACTAAAAGCTGTCCAGCGGAAAGAATTGTATAACTATGCGGTCGCATAGTATAAATTCTATGCGGTCGCATAGAAGCCTCCCGAGAACTTTTTCTCAAATTTTTTTACTCTATGCGACAGCATAGAAATGTACTATGCGGTCGCATAGGTATAATCTGGGGGCCGTTTTGCAGTTTCCTTATACGATTGAAACTCCTTTGGTAACCTAATTTCCACGCGATTTAAATACGAAAGAACGTCCAGAAGAGGGGGAGAACGTAATTGGAGGCACAAAAACACAATTTTGGAGGATTTGGAGAGGAAGAACAAGGCAAAAACAAGGCAATCCACTTCAAGATTCAAGATTTCACTTCAAGAATCAATCGAGTGATGTTCTTCCTTGGTTTTAATTGTTGTTTTTCTTTATTTCCAATTATGTTAGGCTAGATTTTCATGTGCTAGGAGATCGATGTACCATGTGATTTGAGTTTTATATTTCTAGTTTTGCAATTCGACATTAAAACATATTTCTTTTATTTTGAATGATTTATATGCATTTTATTGTTTCCGCAATTAAGGGCCCGTAATTGTGTGAGTTTGGGTGATTTATTCTTGCATTCGAGAGAATTGGAATAGATTCGACATAATATAAATCATCGTAGGGTTCGATAGGGGATAGAAATATACCGCTATGCCCTACGTGAATCTTTAAGTGTTCATAAAACTACATGCATTTTTACATATGCACTTGTCATAGAAACATAGGCCGGTGGTATGTAGAAATAGGTTTGATACATCTCGAGAGAGAGTATTGGATAGACTTAGGAACATTGATTCGTCAACAATTGAATTATGTTGTCATATTGTGAAACTAGAGTTTAAAGTGATAATTGCATGAAAAATCGTGATCTTAGTGTGTTTAATTTCTATTGATTACAACAAA
>NC_036253.1:9556724-9557802 GCF_002742605.1 Olea europaea var. sylvestris | reverse complement strand
AATACCTTACCAAGTAATACTGAGTTGAATTCCAAGGAGCATGTTCAAGCGATCACAACTCGAAGTGGGATGCAACTACCTGAAAGACACATTGAGAGGTCGAGTGTAAACAATGAGACAACACTCTCTACAGAAGAAGAGATTGTACAGCAAGACGAGCGGACACGTGAATCCACACCAAAGGAGAATTCAGAGACTTCACGGGGTACGGTCACCATTCCAGTTAACCCTTATGAGCCACCCATTCCATTTCCCCAAAGGTTGAGGAAGCACATGATGGAATAGCAATATAAGAAGTTCCTTGAAATATTGCGTTCACCGATGCATTATTCCAGATGCCCAGCTATGCAAAGTTTCTGAAGGACATTATCAAATAAACGCAAGCTGGAGGATCATGAAACAGTAATGCTAACCGAAGAGTGCAGTGCAGGAATTCAGAAAAAGCTTCCACCAAAATTGAAAGATCCAGGGAGTTTTACTGTCCCGTGCACAATTGGTGATTTTTATTTTAATAAAGCATTGTGTGATCTTGGTGCGAGTATTAATCTTATGCCTTTATCTATATTCTAGAAACTAGGATTGGGAGAGCCTAAAGCAACTACAGTAACTCTACAGTTGGCTGATCAATCACTTACACATCCACGAGGGATTATCGAAGATGTATTGGTCAAAGTGGATAAACTTATATTCCCAGCAGACTTCTTAATCCTGGACATGGAAGAAGACAAGGACGTACCCATCATATTGGGACGACCAATTTTGGCTACTGCAAGAGCGCTCATAGATGTACAACAAGGACAATTGACATTGAGGCTGGGGGAGGAGAAAGTCTCTTTCAATGTTTTCAAGGCAATGAAATATCCCACCGAGCCAGACACCTGTTGCCAGATTGGGGTGATTGACATAGGAATCCCCTACAATTTTGAGTTGAAGAAACCACCAGACATTCAAGAGGTCAGTAGGATGCACCCTCAATCCACTCTCACTGACTCAAAGGAGATCGAGATATGCATTGTGGAGTCTCAAACAGATGATGAGGAAAAATCACACCACTTGGAAAAGGACAGGGTTGAAGTGC
>NC_036253.1:9544877-9553718 GCF_002742605.1 Olea europaea var. sylvestris | reverse complement strand
TAGTATATGATGAAAGTGAAGTATTATATATTGCACATGGTTGCAATTGTTAATCAATATATATGGCTGTCAATACGTGTCTTTCCATAAATTAGTAAAGGACCATGAAATTGGTTTATTTTGAAAAAGTGCATGTTGTTTTTAAGGCAATTTATTAAATGATGATGTTTCATTTTCTAAATACATTTTCAAATCCAATTTTGTAATCTATCATCAACTTGATTATCCTATTAAATAATATAACATGTATATTTATTTAAATAGGATCTATATATGTTGGTCATTGGTATAACTCCAATGTTACTGGAATAAATGCCAACTAATTGCAAAAGTATATGAACTTTCATGACTATTCTTTTATTGGAATATGAAATATGACATGGTAAATTAGTTGGTTAAATTTTCATATCTTGTTGAAATTATACTAACTTTAATTAATGTTGATAGCCTCATTTAATCTTATGGAATTAAGTGAGATGACTTTTATGCTAGTTATATTTGCATAAAGAATGACAAATTGTGATTTGTTCTAATGAAAATTGTTGCGAAAATATTAAGACATGAAAATACTTTGCAAAGCAAAAACTGTGCCAAAGTTGGCAGTGGTGCTGAACTTCCTTTAAATCTGAAAAAGTTTGAATGTGATGATTTAGTTAAATTTTCGACTTCAATAAAATTAAATGGGATGATTTGTGCAAAATTATATTTGCATAAGAATATGACAAAATGTAATTTGTCCTAATTTAATTACTTGTAATTGGTGGAAAACTATGTAGAATATTATGAAATATTTTAAGATCAATTTAGATGAAAATGTGCGTCCTTTCATATGAAAAATCATGACTTTTGATATAATTATTTTCCAATGGGTATGTCTCTTTATAAAGATTATTTCAAGAGGTGTGTCCTTTTATAAGGTTGTGTCTCTTGAGAACACGACTTTTCAACTTATGGTTGATTCGTTCATTTAAGTTTGAATATGGTGAGTAAGGTGAATATGTACCTTATTATTTGACATGAGATGAAACTATCATGTGAAAGTCACAAATGTGATAAGTTACATATATTTGGAGAAGTTGCAATTCTTGTAAATCAAGATGCTTAACCCTCTTCAATATTGAAATTGACTTCAATCATGAAACCAATTAAAGCAGTGTAGGTCCATACGATGGCCTTGATTTAATTTGGATGATCAAATTAAAATAATTGGATTGAAATAAATTGTGAGTTGACGACCAATATTTTGAAAGTATTTAGACTTTCACGAAATACTCGATACGGATATTATCTAAGAGATAAATGAATTGAACTATGAAAGAGTTGATGAACTCTAAGTTCAAGTATAACCTAAGAATGTGGGGGGTTAAATTTAATGTTTGTGAACTTGAAATGTAAAGTTCAAAACTTGAGGATGCAACATTACTAAATTGTATATGTATTCCTAATTAAGGAATTGTGGGGGTAACTCAATTTAACAGTTACGTTTGCTTCTATCTTATAATCACAAAACGATATCTATGAAGGTGAAAAGATAGAAAACCCTTATACTAATTATAAGGATGATATACACTAAGTCTAAAGTGGATTAAATGGGTAGAAGCCAATTGTGGCAGTTGTTTGGATATGCAAGAACAATTGGAATATATGAAGAATATTCATATAGTTCAAATGCATGATAATGTTTTAATGATGATATTGAATACCCATGATTCTAAAATCCACTTATAAACATGGTTAACTAGTGTAATAATTAGATAGAAATCCTTCAATCTTGTTTGGAATTGATAAAGTTTTAGATAAAGCTAATAAGAAACATGTAGTTTAATGAAAGGATTTCTTGGTGGTGACAATTTGTATCTATTAAATGAAATCGATCGTTTTTTAGCAATAATTGATAAGATACTAAGTCATATGATAGGTTTAGACGTATAAGTTATAGACATAATACCATTAAGCAGTTGATCTCAATAGTGTAAACTCGTGGTACCTTTAAAAGAGATTTACTAAGAGAGATCAAGAAGACTGCATATCGAAGGGAATGAGATTGAAGCCTACTACATAAGAGTCCTTGTAATGGTAACCCTACCTTATTGACTGGAGATCCCAAGTTCTTGGTTCAAAGAAACAACTAAGTTATGAGGATTCCACGAAGCACTTAGGAAAATAATTTCCTAACTCATTCTTATGATATTAAAGCGCTTTCTGTAGAGTTGCAAGAGGTTAAGATAATCTTTTAATGATTCATATATATTGATTAAGTCAAGTGGAGTAGGGCAGAATACTCTTAATAGGAGATCACCTATATAAGTGTGAAGCGTGGCCGCTTCAATGAGAATTATTCAAGGTTTAAATTCTCTAAACACTCGCAGAATCAAGAAGGGTTCAGGGTCAAAATGAATCAAGTCATGAGAACTATGAATGGTTTAGAGAAGACATTGTGTGAGTATCGCTGTCTTAGCTTACACTAAAGGTTGAATGGTTCAAGACATCACGTTCACTAATTAGCCGAGTAAGTCCGATGGTAGTTCACTAAGGGAAGTCCAAGGCCAGAAGCTACCTTCCTTGATGCAGTCTTTTTTCGCACCCTTTCTACATTGCATCATATCATCGCATTTGCATATGTGTGCCCAATTTTCATTCAGGTGGGGGATTATAGGAATTGATTTAAATAATTAACCAAAATTGGAAAATGAAAAGGTGTGTAAAAGTGGAAAATGAAAAGGTGTGACTACGTGTCAACTTCGATCAAATATTCGGACTTAATTCGATAGTCAAATTACAAAAATAAATAGACCAATTTATTCTACTCGTCGAGTAGATGGTCGTGATATATTTGAAATCTCAAAACCAATTCCGGATGAATGAGAAATTGCGGTCCAAAGTTGCAAGAAATGAAGTGTTGCAACTTTTCGAAAGGATGAAAATTTTGGCCAAGTGTTGCATTTTTTTGAAAGAATGCATGTTTTAGCCCACACTACTTCATTTGTACCCTTTCTGCATCTATAAATAGAACTCTATGGACATGATTTTAGATACACAAATTGCATTGAGAATTCATTCTCCTCTTGCAATTTTCTCATTTCTAATTCCATAGCATTTTCATGCATTTCCTTGGTAGAGAGGGAATTCCATTCGAGTTCGCTGGTCGAAATCATTTGGAGTGCTCCTATGGCTTGACGTTGTCGTTGTATCTTGGGAGATGATTGTCGAAAATCATTAGCACTGATGCAGGGCAAATTCATCTTAAGAAAAGAGTTATACTCACCTCAGCCAATCGCATCACTTACATCTAATTTTTTCCGATTTCATTTCTACTTGATTTTAGAAAATGATTAATTTTATTTATATGGTTTATGCAAGATTTGATATGAAGAATCACATATTTTAATTCAAGAATAGAAATTGTCAAATTAGATAATCATTGATTAGTTTCTCAAACCCCATTTCGATAAGTCGAAACCTTGTTTCGATTTCGTGAACATAAACGGTATATTTTTTGTGAATATAATATGCACATAATCGGTGTATTCCCCAACAATCCCAACTGTACCCAAAGTCAATCTATTCTTGATTGCCCATTGATGACCGCATCCAGGTAGGTATTGGGAGAAATGACACAAGTTTTACATGAAGAATTCCCGAATTGGTCTCTACTCTCACCTTAGCCGCATTCTCACCGTCAAATAAAAGGCCGATATACTGATATAATTCAGAGAAAGGATTGCAAGCCTGACAACTAATGGTGTTGTCACCAAAGCCAAGGCTTTGCGCTCCAGCATACTGCAGATTCAAGAAAGTAAATGTTAGGTGTTGCACTTTGAAATTTAGCTGGAACAAGGTTTTGCCACTGTACAAGAGGCAAAATAACTGGGGCCGCAGAGATTCAGAGAATGAGAGAATTCATCTATATTATCCATAATTATTGTTTAAGTAATGAATATCTCGAGTCCTCAAGATTTACTATAATGTAATGTGTGTGCTTGTGGAGTGTTACACCAAGCCTCTCGCCATTTTAGACAAGTTGCAGATGCATTACTCCTCCTCTGCAGTCCTGAGCCACTACAGCATGTTCCTGGAACATACCTCCACAAATAAAACTGAAAAGAATATAAATGTGGAATGTAGCCTGCCTAATTCAACATGCTTGAGAGGAAGACAAACGAAATCGAGATTGTGTGAAAGCATTAGGTTTAGATATTCGTACTTAAAGAAGTCGAGCAACAAAACTACCATTCAAGGTGAGTCCATGCTACATTATCCTAGAAGAGCACTGGTTGAAATCTAGATTGTCATGGTGGCACAAGAATGATGCTGGTTTGCCAGAATTTTTTTGCAATCTTGGTTGACATCCTTTCACATGTGCGTGGATCCCGCTCGAAAAAAAAAGTCCAAAAAAGTGGGCTCCCCTATTGTGAGTATTGATCAGGTTGAATGTCAACCAATTTCTGACAACATAGTATGGTTCACACAAATAGGAACATGACATGGGGGAGTGGATCTTGTGATGGTCCAAAATAAAATATGAATTAATATTTACATGGTTTTAGAAGGTTGATATCGATCTTGAAGAGGGCCCTAGTTTGCATAATTGATGTGGAATCCTCCATCTGCACACCCGATACACCAAAATAAATAAATAAAACAGAGGCAAATAAAAGCAGAGAGAGGTGCGAAGGTAAAGGGAGATGTACTTAGGCCATCTCCAACCCATTTCACTAAAGTGGTGTGACTTTTGTACCATCTTATTTAGTCATAACCAATCCATTACACCACATAAACAATGTTCCTTCATTTCCTTATTTTTACTTCTCAATAATAAATTTATTTCAAAAAAAATTTAATTACAAATTATATTGCCATTAAAATTATTAATTAAAAATTACATTTAATTAACTAAAATATTGCATTTATTAATTTATAAAAAAATTAAATGTAGTACCACAATTAAAAAGTAATAATATATTTTAACATCACAATATAGAAATTATAATCAAATTAAAATAAATAAGGAAACTAAATTAAATAATAAAAGGATATAATAGGTATTAAAATTTGTCGCAGTATAAAATGAAGGGCAAATTGTGAAATAAGAAAAACTTCATAAATTACACCAAACGATCAATGCTTCACCAAATTTGTGTCAAAATATGAAGTTGGATTGGAGGGTGTAACACCCCAAATTTTCATAAACCCTAAAATGTTACCAAAAATTTACTTTTCTTTATATTAAAGGCGGAACGATAAAAATGAAATTTTTTAAGAATAAAATAACTAAAATATCCATAAATATATACTAAACATGAAAATTGTATCTCTAAAAAAATAAATATGTTCAATTAACCAATTAAATAATGTAACTTTAAAATTTAAACCAACTAATAAATTTAAAGATAGAAAAAAATTAATGCCTATTTTGTTTTCTCTTTCTTTAATCCACTTAGCAATCTGCATCACTGTCCTGCCACAGAACCAATTGATCCGCACTAACTTGTAAAATTATTGTAAGAGTGAGTATTTAAGAATATCCAGTAAGATACGTACAGTTTCCATCCACAATTATATAACAATAAATAAACACTTCATACCACTCTTTTCTTATGGAGTTAACGGTGACCAAACGACGCATCCATCTTAAATCCTCTTAAATTCTTGAAGGATTTCATAATCTTTATAAAAAAAAAAACCCAAAGGCCCACTGGCAAACACAATAGGCAATCGGCTATTAGAATGGCTCGAAGCAGCATGTATAAGGTAAGTTTAGACATATACGTGGCAAACAAAATGCCATTAAACAATTGATCTCTAATGACATCATCTCCATAGGTTATGTGAAATCAAAAGAGAACATCGAAGATCCACTTACAAAAGGCCTACCCAAATATCAAATACATTGTCTATCGAAATGAATGTCATTAAAGCTTACTACGTAAGAGTTTTTATAATGGTGATCCTACGTTGTTAACTGGAGATCCCACAATGAAGTTATGAAGATTCAACGAAGCACTTAGGAAATTATTTCCTAACTCATTTCTATGATATTAAAGTGCTTTATGCAGAGTCATCAGTGTTTAAGATACTCTTTAATGATTTTTATATTTTGATTAAGTCAGGAGTAAAGCGGAATATTCTTAATAGAAGGTCACTTATGTAAGTGTAAAATGGGGTCGCTTCAATGAGAATTGTCGGATGCTATAATTCTCTAAATACTTATGAAATCTAAGAGCAGTTCAAGGCCAAAATGAATCGAGTCATGAGAAACATGAAGAAGTAGGGAAGATATCTATATAAGTATTGTTGTCTTAGCTTACGCTAACGACTGAATGGTTCAAGACATCACGTTCACCAATTAACTAAGTCCGATAGTATTTCACTAATAAATGTTCAAAGCCGAAAGCTACCTTAAGTGATGCAATATTTTTTCACTCTCTACATTGCACCATAAATTTTCACATTACATATGCATATTCGAATTTCCATTCATGTGGCGAATTGTTGAAATTTTGTTTAAATTGAAGGAAAATTGGTTAAGTGTTAAAACAAAAAATATGGAAAAATGACTTTCATGTCAATTTCGACCAAATATTCGAACTTGATCCGATAGTCAAATTACAAACATAAATAAACTAACTTATTCTACTCGTTAAGTAGATCATCGTGGTATATTTAGAATCTCAAAAACAATTCCAGAAATTGCGATCTAAAATTAGAAGAAAGAAGATAAAAAAATTGGCCTAGATTTCTGCTTAACTCCATCGCTCGAGCGATAGGTAATGAAGAGTTTCTGTTAAAATTTTGATATTAGTGCTCGAGAGAGAGGCCAGCGACAAGAACTGATGCTTCCCTTTGTAATGTTGCGAGGTTGGGTATGCATCACTTCACCCACAATCCATCATCATCTATAAATAGGACCCTTTGAATGTCCATAATGCATCCATATCACTTTTGAATTGAGCATTGCATAAAATCTCTTGCAAAAACTCTCCAAAAATCATTCCATATCCTTTTCCTTGTAGAGAGGATACACTTCATTCAAGTTCACTGTTGCTTGTGGTTTGAAGTGCTGCTACCACAAGTTGAATACATTGTATCTTAGGAGACAAGTGCCGTGAATCATTAGTACCATTGCGGGGCAATTTTGTTTTAAGGAGAAAGTGTAATCACTTGTCTCAGATCATTTTCCACCTTCATTTTACTTCATTTCTTCTTCTTGTTTTCTACTTCCATAAAGTTTAATTACACTTCTACGATTTAAACTTTTTAACTTCATCTTTTTTTGTTCATTACTAAAAAACCTTTTCACCATATATATTCTGGAACGACATATTCAAGAGCAATGACTTGTCAATTGTCATAGAGTTTGCTTTCTAAATGAAAATGGGATAATTGTTTGATTAAAAAGTCATGACAGATGAAAGGGTGCAGCATTTCAGAAGAAATCATGTTGTAGTGTTATAATCCTTGATATAATGTCACATGGGATTTCATCATTAGACTATTTTAAATACAGATAGCTTTTTCATCAAATCATCTGCTATTACCTCGGATTATGTTACTGCATCTTTTAAATTTCTTTTGACAAAGTGGCAAAATCCTTTCATAAGTCTATACACTTTGGTCATAGAATATTTTGAATCAAAGGACACGAGTTTCCGAAGTCAGACACAACTATTCACATACTTCAATTTCATTCTTCTTCCTTTCAAGCACGAAGATGATTTTTTTATTTGATCTCTCAATTTTTTTCCAACAGGTCATACTACTGGTATGAGAAAGATTAAATTTGTTTTAATATTTGTTACTAATAAATAAGTTAGAATCATGGAATACCACACAATTAAGATTTGAATTTATTGATGCGTGTTCAATTGGGTATTTTTCTTCTAGAGCAATATTATTGAAATTCAGAATATAAACTAGCTACTTGAGTCTTTTATATGCCACATTATTAAACATATTTATAATTGACTCATTTACATTAGCAGTTATTCATATATATTATGTTTTTCTATAAAATCCTCTATAATAAACTAGTTCCTAATTTGAACAATTCCATTTTTCACCTTTCTCTTGATAAAATAAATTGAATAAACACATTGATATAGATAATTTCATGACTAACATCAATAATCTACACCATTGGGTTTGTGAAAAACTTCAAAATTATAAGATAACGATTTTCATTTTGCTAGTGCAAGAAAAATTTTCTCGAAATCCTACTTAGTTTTACTTGAAAACATTCAAACATAATGAATAATAATATAATTAAAAACATTCATGTTGTTAAAATAGCGAACTCAATGTGATTGAGAGAATATTGAAAGATTAATATAACTTTTTTTGTATTTGAATTATTAGT
Source organism: Olea europaea var. sylvestris (assembly GCF_002742605.1). Classification (NCBI taxonomy): domain Eukaryota; kingdom Viridiplantae; phylum Streptophyta; class Magnoliopsida; order Lamiales; family Oleaceae; genus Olea; species Olea europaea. The sequence continues at coordinate 9,545,362 of NC_036253.1, read as the reverse complement.
AATGACGTTTGTCTAGGCTCAAAGATATAGAGAAAAAAATAGGCTGATCTGGTAGCAGATGATTGGGTGTTTGTTGTTTTTATTTTTCAAACAATTCAATCATGTATTGACACGTGCGTACCCTATTTTGTAACCTGTTTTTTAGCCTGTTTGTGTAGCATCTTTCTTGAATTACAAAGGGAACAACCCTATAAATGCGATTACATACAATTATAAGATGAAATATCGATCTAATACTGATTATGATCATATGGAAATAATCTACATAATAATATATAAAGATCACAAGAATATGGAAATATATCTAACACACGTAATCCACTATAAGGTGCATAATCTAGATGCGACGATTTCTGAAATTTTGATGCAATCATTTACATAAAATCTAACGTAATCTATTGATAATTCTTTAAATTCACATGAAATATATTGCATGATTCTTTAAATTCACATATAATACATTGCAGACTCTTTAGAACTGAACA
>NC_036253.1:9525777-9544688 GCF_002742605.1 Olea europaea var. sylvestris | reverse complement strand
TATTGTTATCCTTGTGTTTTTCTACCAGCAATTTCACCTATTAATGAAATTTGATCGTGTTCATAAAAAATAAAAAAATAAAATAAATTGAAGAAGAAGAAGAAGAAGAAAAAGAAAAATAATTCACTTCAACTTATATATATTCGAACCCCTTAAAAGCTGATGAAGATATTTATATATTTTTTGGCACCAGCAGAGTCTTTCTTGTGAATTGGACGTTATCAAACTTGGAAAAAAAAAAAAAAAAAAAAATTTCCCAACCACTGGCACATGGAGTAATCTGGGGATCACTCGTCCCTCCAATATACACACAACAATATGTAAACAAAATTAATTTGAATCCCAACTCTGTTACAAAAATAATCCAAACAATACTTAAGCCCTATCAAGTGAAGCGAGCCCTCTCACTTTCTATATGAACATGTGATATATAATGTCTTATACAATGTCGTCGAAACCAGCCCAACCCAACTAGTTCAACTGATAGAATCGAGAACCAGACCTAAAATCGGGCCAATCATGTTCGGTTAATTGATTATAGAATAATAGCCATTTAAAATCCACTGAATGAACCGATTTAGCTGTAAACTAGCGAACCAGTGGCAGGTTTGCAATTTTGTCAATTTTAATTTAAAAATTTTTAATTTTAGCTTCATGAAAGGGTCTCATACACTACAATCAAAGGCCATAGAGGAATATTGGATGTCATACTCCTTTTATACATGCACTCATCTTAAATAGTTTCATAAACTTTCAATGTGGGATAGTGGTATAGGAAAAATGTTAAATAGCACATCAAAATCATTTTCCAGTATGTATGTCTAATTGACTAATTTGATTTTGAATCCCAGCTAACTAAATTGTAATATTCACCTCCATCTTTATATTTATTTAATTTTCAAATTTAACTTAAACTGCACTTAATTATTAACATAATAATGTTAGATATCATTTCATATAGGTTTAAACTATTTCAGTTTAACAAAGCAAACTATTTTAACACATTGATTTTTAATTTTTGAATTATCGAGAATAATTGCAGGATAATGAACTATTAAACAAAGATAGATTTACTTAGAATTATTAATATGAAAATTAAAAAATATATATATATATCGTTTTCATAGTATTTTATTGTTTGTGTATTTATTTATTTATTACTGATTGATGCCTTGATCGATTTTCAAATCATTGGTCTTATCTAACATATAATGAACATATGACCCCAAAAGTATTGATTGTATGCCATATATGTAAAGGGGCATTTGCAAAAATGTCCAATTTTACATATGTTAATTTAAAAATGTCCATTTTTGATAATCTTTGCAAAAATTGCCAAATTTGTACCAAATTCTCTATTATTTTTTTTAATGATGGGAGAACTCGTAGCCGCTACCCTTCGGGCGCGCATTGGGTAAACCATCGAGCTAATGCAATAGCCTACAAACCACGATAAACTGCACTAAGCAGGTCCGGTGCGACAGGCTTAACCGAGAAAGTGTTGGTAGGAGAAATCGAATTTGTGATCCTTAATGAACGAATAAATAACTTCATATTGCACATGTTAAATCACAATTAATGCCAGACACAAGAATGTCAAGAACAACATTTAAAGTGTAAAGAAATATCATGTTCTAAATGAAATGTCATTCTAGACATTTAATATGTCGAGAACAATGTTTGAAATATCGATAGCATTTAATATTGTGATTCGACATGTGTGCTTTTGAAATATTAACGAATTCAAATATCGAGAGCGACATTTCAAATGTCGAGAATATCATTTTAATGTAACTTCTCATGGAAGCTACTTAGGGGTACTCTCTTTCGAATAATTGCAAAAATGGACATTAAAAAATTTTGGACATTTTTGCAAAAGATTATGTCAAAATTGACATTTTTTGTAATTTCCTCGTAGGTGTAAATGATTGGTACAAAGTAACAGATCGTGTGGCTCAACCTGGACATCAACATGCTTTCCAGAGCGGTTAGAAACTGATTTGCTGCCTAATAGAAAAAGGCTTTGAAAAATATATGAGCCAATAACTTACTTAGTGGAGAGTTTAAAAAAAAAAAAAAAAAAAAAAAAAAAAAAGAGAGTATATTTTTTTAATTTATCTATATTTACTTGAAAATTTGGTATATACTTCTATTAATTTTTAATTTTGAAACATGATAATACTCTTGGTACTGTACTTATTATAATCATGAAATAAATTACAAATCTGATTTCTTGTACTTACTAAAACCCCAAACTGCAAAGCATAAACATACTAAGCCCCCGTTTGATCCCCATTACGTGGAAAAATTAATGGGGAGAATAGTATTTTTTTGAAAAATGAGTGGTTGTATAAGAATGAGAAGTTTTCTATTTACGTGATATTATTTTATGAAAGATTGTATGGTTGAAAATAGGAGAGAGAAAAATAAAAGGTAAGAGAATTTAATATAATGGGGCTCAAACAGGGGCTAAGCAGTTCTGATTAAAGTAAGCCCCTGTTTGGCAACTATTAGGGTCTGTTTGATTGCGAAAATGAAATTTGAATGGAAAAAAATGAATTTCAAAAAATTGAATTACCTAGAAATTGTTTTTCTGGGAATTATAAATTATTGTGTTTGATTGGTATAAATTTCTACCTAAAAAATGTTGAAGTAAAAGTATTTTTTGGTATTCGTTTGGATTTATTTTACATGAAAATTGTCAATTTAAGGGATATCCACTTCTACCATTGTTCCTAGAATTTGTTTCCATTGCCAACAAAAAAAAAGATCCAAAAATCATCTATATTTTGGTGTTCATTTGGCTTTGTTTTAAATGAAAATTGTCAATTTCAGGGATATCTTCTTTTACAATTGTTCTTAGAATTTGTTCACATTGCCAACAATTAAAAAAAAAAGGTGAAAAACTAAAAACCACCTACCCCAGGAAAATAAAAGGTGGAAAATCATGTTTTACGGTGTTGTACCTAGAAATTCATGGAAAATCAATTCCCTGAAAAATTTTGTCAATCAAACAGGCCAAAAGTGAAAGTTGGAATTCGAATTCCAAGTTCCATGGAAAATTTCGTGCAATCAAACAGGCCCTTATTTCAAAATTATTTATTCTACATACTCATCTTCAACTACAAATAAATATTTTGCACATAAATATTTAAAAAAACTTATTTTTTAACTACACGTTCTCTAAAAAATCATTATTCAAAAGAAAAATTTTGTCAAATAATAACCAATAAACAGGTAATAAATCTGAAAAGAATACTCATCTGATTATAGCATAAGTTAGAATCTAAAATATGTACGTAGATAAACTGAAATTTATAATTTAAAATCTACAATATACAAAAAATCACATTTAAATAACCGTACACATGTATCGACTGCACATTTAATCTTCAGAGATTAAGCTACTAGGATAGTTATGGCTATACAAGCCTAAAGAACGACTAGGGAACTCTCAGTGAAAGACATTGATGTATTGTATTAGGGTCAGGGATTATTGCATTCGTTGTGCACCAAATGTTTCCTTATTGTTAGATGTTTTTATCATTATTTAACAGATTAAACTATGGTTCGTATTGCTATATTTTTCGTATGGAGAAAACATTATCCAAGGTCATTGCATCTTATGATTTTATATTGGCAAAATGAGAAAATTTATAGTACTTATGTCACTACTTAGTTGATATGTATATGTGTATCTATGTCTGGTTTTCAATTAAATTGTGGGTAATACATATGTCAATAAATAGTGATAGAGTAGTAAGCATTTCCTCCTCTGGGAGTACTAAATTTTTTTTTCCAATTGAGTGTTAGAGTTTGAAGCAACTGTATTCCTCGAATTGTGCCGTCCGCAGTTCGTGATGATTTAAGTAATTGAAACATCACAAACAACAATATCAAGCGTTCGTATAATCTACTATAATGGTGCATAATCTAGATGTGACGGTATCTAAAATCTTGATTAGATATTTCAAAGCACAATGCATAATCTATCAAATATTACTCAGTTTTGCTTTCAAAATTCAAACATCATGAACAATAATGTTAAGTCCGTTTGTGCAATCTACTACAGTACTACATAATTTTCACACGACAGTAACCGAAATCTTGATCATACATTATTCCTTAAAACTGAACATTTCACCTATATAAGAAACTAGAGTTTATTGCCTTACACTGAATACATGGGAAAAGATGAATTCTATTTCTTAAAAATGATGGTAGAGGAGATCGTAAATGAATATACGCAGAGTTCTGCCTTTAGATCAAAAGGCTGGCTACGCGTTACAAGGAAGCTATGCAATATTTATGGCTAATTTATTCCATTCGATTTCGGAAAGCAAGGTTGAGAAATTTTAAGAAACAATACAAAAAAGTTCTCAGAAATAATAACTAACCTAGATGGGGTGAATTTGTTTATAAAAACTTCGTCGAAAAACAATATCAAGCAAGCTAGGAGCAAATAGATCAATCAAATAATAAGTTTGAACAAAATAATGATAAGCTAAAGGATAGAAATGATGCAATGATATAACTGTGGAGGTTCGATACAAGACAATGATTTACGTCTTCATTACCAAGCTCTTCATCACGAACAATACATTTTCACTATTTTAATTGACTTATGGTGTAATTAAACTCTTATAACACCATCGGTGACTTATAAATAAGAAGCACCAATCCTTATAATATTGAGCTTTCGCGGGACCTCAATATAACTTACATAGTGACTTCAAACAAGGAACACTAATCCTTATTTTATTGAATATTCACGGGACCTCAATATGACCGACAAGTTTAAGTAATAATTTTACCATGAAATTTCTTTCTTAATAAATGATACAAATAAATGAAGAACTAAGAGAGACTAATACTTCAAAGAATAGCAATAAATGACAGCTAAAGTGTTAGGTGAAATTTTTTTATGAATATGATAATTAAAAATTTGATTCAATCAATCAAAATTTTCAATGAGAAGATGAAAAAAGAAATAAGTGCAATATAAGTCAAAAAACCTTCTCAAAATATTTCTCATTTTGAACGAATAATAGCATAAATTAAGTACCAGGAGAGAGATGAAAAATTTAATGAATATGCTAATTTTTCAAGTTTGGTTCAATCAATCAAAGATTTTGATTTAGAGAAGTAGAAGAAATTGATGCGATGTGAGTTCAAGAATTTTCTCAAAATATATCTATTTTTTTTATGAATGATAGCAATAAGTTGAACACCAAAAGAGAGATGGAAATTTTTTATGAATTTGATGATTAAAAAGATGGATTCAATCAATCATAGTTTTTTTATATGAAAAAAATAGAGGAAATGAATGTAACGTAATGACCTTTTAATGAATTAAAAAAAACCTTTGGTGCTTAAATATTTTTCTCTTCAATGTACTTGAATAAACTTTTAATGAATGCAAAAAGGAGAATCTATGAACAGAGAGTAAAACTTTCTAGGAGTTCAGACAAGGGTGTGGACGTCGTCAAAAATAGTTGTTGGACATCATAATTAGAACGATAAAAAATCTGACCGTTGAGATTTCCGGACATCCGTCTTTGATCGTAGTTTTTTTTTTTTTTAATAAAAATCTAAGTTCAAATATCATTTTGAAAATCAACCTTACCTTTGATTAAAATATTTTATGCAAGTGATAATCAAAATAACTTTTGGTGGGTTTTAACCATTTATTACTAATGATCAAAATATTAGTACATTTACATTTGGTCTAAAAAGCTCAGTCTTTGACCTTTTTTGAAGTTTGGTTCTTAGGGTCCATTTGATTGGAGTGAATTCCATAGGATATGTCACATCTGAAGAATTCATTTTTTACTTTAGCTATTTGATACGAAAGTAGAAATGAAATTCGAATTTCAAGGTAAAAACACTTAAAGCATGTTTTTTGCCAATTCCATGAAAAATGCATTCCTATGGTTTTGATGGTTTTTTCTTTTTCAACTTATATGAAATTGGTTCGCATTTTCTACCTTTGCAATAAAATGGACCCTTAGACTCTTATATTAATTTTTTCTTTGAAATTTGGCTCTTAAGGTTTTGTCTTGAACGCTTTGAAGACTTAACTTCGATCTTGACCTTTATTGTGAGTCCGATTTAATGGTCTTGATTTAATTTTTTAACAACGATCAATTAATTTATCATTGGATGTTTTAAATACCATAATAACTTAAATTCAATTGTTAATAAAGAAGATTAACTTATTTATTTTAATCAAAACTTTAATGTTATAATCAAGATAGGTCAATACATCTCCTAGACAATCATTAAGAATAAAATATTCTAATTAAGGGAAAATTGCAACAGCGTCCCTAATCTTTTCAATTTTGACTAACTTTACCCTAACCTTCATTTTGTGCCAACGGAGATCCTTAACCTTTCATAAATATGCAGCTATAGTCTAAATGGATGTTTGATCGTTAGTTGATCAAGAAAAGTGGGATTTGACCAATTTTAACTAAATTGAAAGGGGTAAATGATAAGTTTAAAATTACCACATTAAATAAAGAGAAAATTGCAGTCGAAGACCAAACCTTTCGTTTATTAGCAGACTTTGCCCAAACTTTTGATTTGTGCCATCGTGAGTACCAAACCTTTAAGAAATATGCAGCTTAAGTCCAAAATGACGGTTTCCGTCTGTTTGACCCCAAAATCCATCGGTTGACCCTAGAAATTAAAAATCTGATTATTTTTCCCAAATACAGCAAAGGCAATTTGGACGTATCTCATTTTTCCTATTAACTTAAAAATTAAAAAAGCAAAAAGGAAAATCAAAACCCCCTACGCCAACTCCTTCTTCCCCAACCCCGTCCCCCCAAAACCAAACCTCCTTCTTTCCCCAACAATGACGTAGTTTCACATTAAGAGCATAGTGGATTGTATGATTGGATCTGGTTATGGAAAAGAATGCGTTAGAATATACGATTTAATCAGAAAATAAATAATTGATGAGAGTTTGTATAATTTGGGAGTTGAAAAGATAAACCCTTCTCAAATTCAGAAAATGGATCGGAATGTTCTTGAAGCGAAAATCAAAAGTTGGTTACACGCTGTCAAAATTGCTGTGAAAAATCTGTTTTACGGCGAGAGGATTCTCCGTGATTCAGTCTTTTCTTCCTCCGAAAAAATCGCAGAATCGTGCTTTGCAGAAATCTCGAGAGATGCAGCAATTAATTTATTTGGATTCCCATAAAATTTTGCGAAATCCAAGAAAATATTATCCCCAGAGAAAATGTTCCGTGCACTTGATCTCTACGAAGCAATCTCAGATCTTTAGCCAGATATTGAAAAGATTTTCTCTTACGATTCATTTTTGGCGGTGAAATGTTAGGGGGTGGTGATGTTTGATTTTAAGGCAGCGTTGGGACCAATGTTGAGTTGGTGGTGCCAAAGGTGGTGGTGCCGGAGGTGGTTTTAGGTGGTGGTGATACTTAGTGCTTTGGGGTGAGGGGGATGGGGAAGAAGGAGATGGGGTGAGAGGTTATGGTTTTTCTTTTTGCTTCTTTAATTTTTAATTTAATAGGGAAAATGAGATATGTCCAAATTGCCCTTGCTGTATTTGGAAAAAATAATCAGAGTTTTAATTTTTGGGGTCAACTGACGAATTTTGGGGTCAAACAGACGAAAACCGTCATTTTGGACTTGAGCTGCATATTTTTTAAAGGTTTGGTATTCACGGTCACAAATCAAAGGTTTGGACAAAGTCTGCTAATAAACGAAAGATTTGGTACCTTGGTTGCAATTTTCCCTTAAATAAATAAATAAAAATTAAAAACCCAAAAAAATAAAATAAAAAATGTTTTTTCCTTCACCCTACCCACCCAAACCTACACACCATAGCTAAAAACCAACCATCAACGCCGACCGCTACCTCCAACACCACAACCACCTGTCATCTTCTTCACCAACACTCACTCATCCCACCCCATTCCCCAAACTGCATTTGAGCTCTCTCGCATTTTCTTCCAAAAGAAAAAAAATGGTAATTGGGCTCTCCTAATTCAAGGCTAAAATGAGTCTTTTGAAACACACCAGAAGTCGGCGGCTAGAGCTTCACCGGGCTGCTATGTTTCTATAGACCAAAAACTAGAGTTTTGGGGCCACCGTTAAAACCAATATAGAAGCTTATTTGAAGAAGGCTATCCCAATTAGGTCACCGATAATTGTCTTTAAGCCTATGCACTTTTGCTGCCAGTAACCGTGATTTTAATACCATTACACCCATATTTTTCAACTATATTTCATTGTATATATGAAAAAAAATCCTCTGGCGATCAACGGGTGGATCTATTCTGCCACCAATTTGACTAGGGATAGGTCCAAATTGTACAAGGATCTTCTTGAGATGCTGCAATTGGCTTGCCGTGTATAGGCAGAGCAGTTTGGGGCGTGGGTGGGGTGATTAAGTGTTGTTAGAATTGGTTCAAAAATTAACCGAAAATTGGTTAAGTTTAAAACTGGGAAAATGAAAAGGTGTTACTTCGATCGAATGTTCGGACTTGATTCGATGGTCAAATTACAAAAGTAAATAGACCAATTTATTCTACTCGTTAAGTAGATCGACGTGGTATATTTGAAATCTCGAAATCAATTCCAGATGAATGAGAAATTGTGGTCCAAAGTTGGAAGAAATTAAGTGTTGCAACTTTTCGAAAGGATGCAGGTTTTGGCCAAGTGTTGCAACTTTTCGAAATGATGCATGTTTTAGCCACACTACTTCATTTGCACCATTTCTACATCTATAAATAGGACCCTATGGACATGATTTTGGGGACACCAATTGCATTGAGCATTCATTCTCCTCTTACAATTATCTCCTTTCTAAATTCTATAGCATTTTCATGCATTTCCTTGGTAGAGAGGGAATTCTGTTCGAGTTCGTTGGTCGAAATCATTTGGAGTGCTCCTATGGCTTGACGTGGTCGTTGTATCTTGGGAGATGATTATCGGAAAATCGTTGACACCGATGCGGGGCAAATTCATCTTAAAGAAAGAGTTATACTCGCATCGACCAATAGCATCACTTGCATCTAATTTTTTTTCTTATTTCTGATTTCATTTCTACTTGATTTTAGAAAATGATTAATTTTATTTATATAATTTATGCAAGGTTCGATATGAAGAATCATATGTTTTAATTCAAAAATGGAAATGATCAGATTCAATAATCATTGGTTAGTTTCTCAAACTCCATTTCGGAAAGTCGAAACCTTGTTTCGATTTCATGAACGTGTAAGTTATGTTTTGTGAATATAATATAAACATTTGAATCGGTGTATTCCCCAACAATCTTAAGATGATTTTTTTTTTTTTTTTTTTTGATGTGCATATTATATTATATAATTACAATGGAAATCATTATATTGCATGAAAAATTCCGAAGACAGGTACAGACCATGTATTTTTCATATGTGCAACTGAAATTAATCAAAGGTTGAGTATCTCTTTAGTTCTATGTTTTTAAAATTAAAGAATTCATTTAAAGGCAGTTTATTGAATTTGCATTGTGTCTGTTCAAATTATGCATTGAAGACGGTTATTGGTGATGACTTGAATTAATTTGCTACTTTAAAGTAGTTTTCTTCATCTCTTTTTGGCAATTGAAAATGAAATGGCATGAGTTCTTTTGTCTTCATGCCAAGGCAGTTTAATTTTCAAAGCACTGTATCTATTTCCTTTTCTTAAAATATGATGATGAAATCTGAATGGATGCATGTAAAAGTTTGATTCTTTCTTATTTACTTCTGGTTAATAGTTCCTATTTGTTTATTAAGTAGGAACTTTGTTGGGCGTCATATGGTAGTCCAAATCACGTGAAGTGGATTAGTTACCGAAATTGTATAGTTTTCTTGGAAGATCCACAAGGGTAGTTTTTAATATATTACAGGCATGAGCTTCTGAATAAGTCTGGAAACTTTAAACATTTTTTATAATATGTGAAATTGAAATGTCATTTGTATAATTGAAGATATTAATTGCCATATGAGACGTGAATTCCAAATAGTGAATTTATTTGGTATGTATTCAATCAAAATCATTTGATGGAACATTTTGTCATCTAGTAGTACAGAGACTACGTGTAGAATATTCACTACATGGACATGCTAAAATACATTAGATTATTTGAAGGTAATAATCAATCGTGAATTTATTTGATAGTCACTAATCGGTGCATGTAAGTATTATTCTATTTTGACAAATACATGTGCATGGAGGGAAATATATGTTCCTTCATTTGGAGAATTTCTAAATATATTACTCACATAAGGAGGCGCATTTTAATGCCCACCGATATCGTTAAATGGGTTTCTTTCCACCATATACCCACAAAAGGGTCTGGACTTCGAACTAACATTTTGGTCAAAATGGCCTAATTTGGTGGACAACTTTCCAACTTATGTTTGTCATCCATTCAAGTTGGAATACGGTGAATAAGATGAATAGTTACCTTATTATGATACTATCTTGTGAAATGTCACAAATGTCAGAAGTTGCATATGTTTGGAGAAGTTTCAATTCTTGTAAGCAAAGATGCTTGGCCCTCTTCATTGTTGTACTACACTGCACTAAAATGCGTATTGTTTTGTGCAATTAACACAACTTATTGACTTTAGTTGTGGGATCAATTAAGTTGGTATATGCTTCGAAAGCATTGTTGGTATATATGATGGCCTTGATTTAATTTGAATGATCAAATTAATAATTGGATTAAAATACGTTATATGTAATTTTAATTGAAATAAATTGTGAGTCAACGACCACTACTTTGAAAGTATTTAGACTTTCATGAAGCACTTGATATGGATATTATCTTAAAGATAAATAAATTGAACTATGAAAGAGTTACTAAACCCTAAGTTCAATTGTAACCCAAAGATGTGGGGGATTATCATAAATGCTCATGAACTTGAATGAAAAGTTTAAAACTTATGGATGCAACGTTACTAGATTGCATATGTATTCTTAATTAAGGAATTGTAGGTAACTCAGTTTAACAGTTACATTTGCTTTTATCTTATAATTATAGAAATATATTTATGAAGGTGGAAAGATAGAAAACCCTTATACTAATTAAGGATGATATACACTAAGTTTAAAGTAGATGAAATGGGTTGTAAAGCCGATTATGATGTTTGTTTAGATATGCAAGAACAATTGAAATATTTGAAGAATATTCATAAAGTTCAAAATAAAGGTAATGTTTCAATGATGATATTAAATACCCATGATTCTGAAATCCACTAGTAAAAGTGATTGACTATTGTAGTGTTTGATTGAAATCCTCTAACCGTATTTGGAAATTGATAAAGCTTTAGAAGATTTCTTGGTGGCGAAAATTTGTATCTATCAAATGAATCGATCGTTGGCTAGCTATATTTGATAATATATTAAGTCACAAGTAATGGTAAGTCTAGACGTATAAGTCATAGACGTAATACCGTTAAGCAGTTGATTTCAATGATGTAAACTAGTGGTACCTTTAAAGAGATTTACTAAGAGAGATCAAGAATACTGCATATCGAAGGGAATGAGGTAAAGCCTACTACATTAGAGTCCTTGTAATGGTAACCCTACATTGTTGACTGGAGATCCCAAGATCTTGGTTCAAAGGGACAACTAAGTTATGAGGATTACATAAAGTACTAAGAAAATAGTTTCTTAACTCATTCCTATGATATTAAAGTGCTTTCTGCAGAGTTGCAAGAGGTTAAGATAATCTTTTAATGATTCATATATCTTAATTAAGTCAAGTGGAGTATGGCAGAATACTCTTAATAGGAGGTCACTTGTGTAAGTGTGAAGTAGGGCCGTTTCAATGAGAATTATTCAAGGTTTAAATTCTCTAAACACTTGCAAAATCAAGAAGGGTTCAGGGTCAAAATGAACCAAGTCATGAGAACCATGAACGGTTTAGGGAAGACATTGTGTTGGTATCGTTGTCTTAGCTAACACTAAATGCTGAATGGTTCAAGACATTACGTTCACCAATTAGCCGAGTAAATCCGATAGTATTTCACTACGGGACATTCAAGGCCAGAAGCTACTATCCTCGATGCAGTGGCTTTCCACTCTCTCTCTCTCTCTACTTGCATCACATAATAGCATTACATTTGCATATTAGAATTTCAATTCATGTGGGAGATTGTTGGAATTGGTTCAAAAATTCACCGAAAATTGGTTAAGTTTAAAACTGGGAAAATGAAAAAGTGTGACTTTGTGTCAACTTCGGTCGAATTTCGGACTTGATCCGATGGTCAAATTACAAAAATAAATAGACCGACTTATTTTACTTGTCGAGTAGATTGTCGTGGTATATTTGAAATCTCGAAACCAATTCCGGATGAATGAAAAATTGCGGTCCAAAGTTGGAAGAAATGAAGTGTTGTAACTTTTCGAAAGGATGCAGGTTTTGGCAAAGTGTTGTAACTTTTCGAAAGGATGCATGTTTTGGCCACACTACTTCATTTGCACTATTTCTACATCTATAAATAGGACCCTATGGACATGATTTTGGGGACACTAATTACATTGAACATTCATTTTCCTCTTGCAATTTTCTCCTTTTTAAATTCTATAGCATTTTCATGCATTTTCTTGGTAGAGAAGGAATTTCATTCGAGTTCGCTAGTCGAAGTCATTTGGAGTGCTCTTATGGGAGATGATTGTTGGAAAACCGTTAGCACCGATGCGGGGCAAATTCATCTTAAGAAAAGAGTTATACTCGTCTCGACCAATAGCATCACTTGCATCTAATTTTTTCTTATTTCTGATTTCATTTCTACTTGATTTTAGAAAATGATTAATTTTATTTATATAGTTTATGCAAGATTCGATATGAAGAATCACATGATTTAATTCAAGAATGGAAATGGTTAGATTCGATAATCATTGGTTAGTTTCTCAAACTCCATTTCTACAAGTCGAAACCTTGTTTTGATTTCATGAACGTGTAAGTTACATTTTGTGAATATAATATGCATATTTGAATCGGTGTATTCCCCAACAAATGTTGGTGAAAAAGATGACCGTTGGTGGTGGTGTTGGAGGTAGCGAGCGATGGAGGTGGCTGATTTTTAACTGTGGTGGGTAAGGTGAAGGAGAACCCATTTTTATATTTTTTATATTTTTAGTTTTTTAATTTTTTTGTTTGTTTATTTATTTAATATGGTAATTTTAAACTTACCATTTTACCCCTTTCAATTTAGTCAAAATTGGTCAAATTACACTTTTTTGGTCAACTATGGTCAAATTTACATCCATTTGGACTGTAGCTGCATATTTATGAAATATCAAAGACCTTTATTGGTACAAAATGAAGGTTAAAATAAAGTCTGTAAAAATTGAAAAGATTAAGGATCATCGTTACAGTTTTCCCTCTAATTAATGGAAGGCTGTGACGAGAACGACAAAAAGGATGAAAACACAAGTATTATAATTAGAAATTCAGAATCTTTTGCAAAATTATAAAATTGTTTAAGAAAAGAAAATATAACGATAATATAAACGGTCCTTATTCTCATATTAACTCATTAAAATAAGAACTTTTTTTATAATAAGCCCTTGTTTGAGTCCATTCTTTTGAGAAAACGTATTTTTCAATAGTATTTTAATATCATTTCAACCACACATTTTTCAATAAAGTAATATTATACGCAAATTCGAAATTTTTCTTTATTTTTTAACAATATATTTTCCATCAATATACTATTAAAAAATTCATTCTCTCTTCCAATATGAGGCTCAAACAAGGGCTAAATAAAAAAATACTTTGCCTAGTTCGGAGTAATTTAAATTAAATTTATAATAAATTCTGATAAAGTTGAAAATTTGTGAATGTTATTAAAATTAATTATTAACTTTGATTTTAGCTTTTTTAAGTGATCTTTTTTCAACATCTATAATGGACATTTTAACCATTGTAAACCAGCCAATCAATTGAAACCCCAGGTGATAAGGGATCTTTTTATTTTTCCTTTTGAGTCCTGCCGTGCCCGCACTCTCACACATTTCTTCCCTTTCCGTAAAACGAAAAATAAAAATTGAAGGCATGCGAGAAAACTAGAAATGCTACAAGTGGCAAAGATAGTTTCTCGAAGGAAATTCTGCTTAAATAAACCCATCTCTAGTGTGCATTACCATCTTCTTGAATTGTGATTGCTGTTCTCGGTTCAGGTAAACAGCAAATATCTAGACTCTTTGTTGTGATTCATTTTTATGATTTATGTGAATTTACTTGCCGTAACTGTTTGTTCATTACTTCGACTAATTTTCTTTTTAAATGCTACAGTATTGATAAACCCATGTGGAGTGTTTTTAGTGGGTTTAAGGTTTTTTTTGGTTTTGGGTTTCTGTTAATGCATTCTAAATTTTTGAATTTTCCTGTGCTTTTTTTATTGTTTTCGTTTGGTGGTTCCCTAAATTTCTATTATGAGCTTTTGCTTTGAATTTGACTTAAGTTTTAAGTGTTTTGTAATTGTTTATTTTTGTTCATTTAAGGTTGTATGTATGTATTTTTGCAAGGGTTATTCTGATGGTATATCATTTTTCATTTTCTTTGGCTTTTAATTTAGCAGTTCACAAGGGAACAGAAAATCTAGGCCGCAATCTGGAAAATACTGTCAATTGGGTTTTTGTATATAGGGTTATAAGCAGGTTAACCGATTTGGATTTCAGTTTTTCCTGTAATGGCGACATGTACATCACCTTATTTTATACCTGTGGATAGTCGAAGGCTGAGGGGGGTACCTGCCTCTGGAGGAAGGGTTCGCCCCTTAAAAATGGTTGACGAGAAAAATGGGCTTTTAAGTATTGGTCAAAAGAGTGGTTCGAGTCCCTCTCAGTTTAAATGCTCAGCCAATTCTCACAGTGCTAATCAATTTCATAGTAGGGATCCGTTTCTGAATCTACACCCTGAAATCTCAATGCTTAGAGGTGATACAAACACTACAATGACCAATCCGAGACAGGATAGTTCAAGTGAAAACGTGACGGAGAGCCCAGCCGATTCCCATAGTTTGAACAATTACAATGAGGCTAAGATCAAGGTTATTGGTGTTGGAGGTGGGGGATCTAATGCAGTTAATCGTATGATAGAGAGTGCAATGACGGGTGTTGAGTTCTGGATTGTTAACACAGATATCCAGGCCATGAGAATGTCACCTGTACTTCCTAAGCAGCGGTTGCAAATAGGCCAAGAGCTGACCAGAGGGCTTGGTGCTGGTGGCAAACCGGATATTGGGATGAATGCTGCAAAAGAAAGCAAAGAGGCTATAGAACAAACACTACAATGACCAATCCGAGACAGGATAGTTCAAGTGAAAACGTGACGGAGAGCCCAGCCGATTCCCATAGTTTGAACAATTACAATGAGGCTAAGATCAAGGTTATTGGTGTTGGAGGTGGGGGATCTAATGCAGTTAACCGTATGATAGAGAGTGCAATGACGGGTGTTGAGTTCTGGATTGTTAACACAGATATCCAGGCCATGAGAATGTCACCTGTACTTCCTAAGCAGCGGTTGCAAATAGGCCAAGAGCTGACCAGAGGGCTTGGTGCTGGTGGCAAACCGGATATTGGGATGAATGCTGCAAAAGAAAGCAAAGAGGCTATAGAGAAAGCTGTTTCTGGAGCAGACATGGTCTTTGTGACTGTAAGTTTCAGCATTTTTTGGCCAAATAATTTTCTTGTAGCAAAATCGTTTGCTATTCAAGTCCAGGACCTTCTATCTTCATTCTATTCCTTTTATTAGGATTTCTAGCTGTAAAACTATTCTAACGTGTTCTGCATATTTATCACTAGCTTTGAGATTCTTCCTTTGATGGTTGATAGCACCTACCTTTGGTCCTAGTAGCGCTGAGATCTAATATCATTTCCTTCTAAACATCTGTAACTGATTGAACAGGATCATTATAGTTTCAGTTGAGGTAGTAAATTTGTTTCTCAAAGTTAATAGTTGAATGTGTAGTAAGTGAAGTCATATAGATAATTTATGAATTTTTTGAGTTTTATACTGGGCGGTGAACTTGGAACCTAATTGTTGGCTCACTCTCAAAGACGTTGTTTTAATGGAATTGCAGGTTTGCTAAAAAAAAAACTCAAGATTTATGGTCAGAAGCGTTCTATTTGGTTCATATATCTAAATGTTTATGCTTGTCATTCATCAAATATCTGACCATGGATAGAATGTAATCCAGTTTCTCCTGAAATAACACTATTGCATTCGTTTCCTAAAGTTGTGAACTTGATAATCTTTTTGGAACTCAGTTTAAGGCACATCTCTTATGTGCAATCTGCAATCTCTTAGATAATGCATATTTAATGTGTGTTTGAGTTTGTCATTTTAATTTATTAACGTGGCCTAGTTTTGCAGTTTAATACGTGTTTCGTTTAATAATCATTTTGCCAATCGTCTGAAAAAGAAGGTTGATTGTACAGTTTGTATTTATAGATTTATTCTTGATAATCAATAAACATAAACTATGAGCTCCATATATGATCTCATAACACTTGAACCTAGATATCAACTTTTGGAGTGCATTTGTCATTCTTAGAAAAACCATATTTTATTTTAGGAAAATGCTAATCAACACTCTGCAGCAACGTATGACAAATAGTTTGACTGAGGAAGCTATGAGCAAGTTCCTACAATAATATGAGAGGTTGACTGTATCTTTATTGAATTCGTGTTCAGTTATTTCAAAATGATAAATGATGAATATAGATGTGTCATGTATAGAATTGTTTGAAAGTAAATAATTTGATCTCAAGTGCATGAAAACCCAAATAATCATGGTTGATAGGTGCAAAGAAAGTTGAACCTAATCTTATGTGTATCTTGTGGACATTTACCTAAGCAAGAAAACAGTATTGATTTGGATGACTTGCTTCTCGTCGTTTCGTTCTCTTACCTTGGACTTCCAATCAGGCTGGCATGGGTGGGGGAACAGGAACCGGGGGAGCTCCTATAATTGCAGGGATTACGAAGTCAATGGGCATCTTAACTGTTGGCATTGTCACAACTCCATTTTCTTTCGAGGGACGAAGGAGGACCGTTCAAGCCCAGGAAGGAATTGCAGCTCTACGAGAGAATGTTGACACACTAATTGTCATTCCAAATGATAAATTACTTACTGCAGTTTCCGCATCTACCCCGGTGACAGAAGCATTTAATCTTGCTGATGATATTCTTCGACAAGGAGTTCGTGGCATTTCTGACATTATTACGGTATGGGCACTCAAATACATGCCTAAGAAAGTCAACCTCTACGGGTGGATAATTATCTATATACCATTTCATATATTGATTGTGCTTGATTGGGGCTTGCATTATTTTTTTTCTTGATTTCCAAAGAAAGGTTTTGGTTTTATTTCTAGAAACTATTTCCTATTTATCAGCAGTATGCTGCTATTTGTATCTTTATGCTTCATTAATATGGTTATTCTTTACTTGATGAAATACTCTAGAAAGGTTGCTGACTGATCATGTAAATACATTCTTTCTCTGCAACTTTTCTGTGTATGTCAAATATTAGCAATGGGGCTGATAGAGTGATTCGTTACTTTAATGATGCACTGCGCAACATGTGGAGGAGATGCACATGATTTAATGTAACTGAATTTTATTTATGATGGAGTAGTCATGGTATCAAGGGCTTGAAGGTAGTAGTAGAGTGCGAGATCTAGTAAAATACGAGTAATATCAAGGATTTATCCTTGTCCTTATCTTTTTGTTTGAGTAATGGATGAACTTATGAGACATATCCAAATGACGGCTTTTGGTGTGTAATCTACCTAATACATGGTTTTAGTTTATGAGACCACTAGCTCGTTTGTCTACAGACTGCTTATTATAAGCAATTTTCATTTGAGACATGGTTGCCTAGCCTTATAAGGAGCACCTTTCATATTTTGAAGTTTTACAATAAAATGACTCAAATACCATTTTACCAATTTGAAAATATGGAACCCATATCCTAACCCTACTACTAGGAAATTTGAAAAAAATATATATTTTATATAATTTTTAAATTTCATTAAAATAATAGTTATAAAATATAAATATTAAATTAATTTAAAATGCTTATGTTTTATGTTTGAAAAAATTCATATAGCCTTGTGGAATAGGCTTAGCTTCTTGTTGCATTGTATTGTTTATTGTTATTCTTCTCAGAACATCAAATCTTCAGTTTGTATAATGAGGTGGTTCAGTTTCGATTTTACCTGAATAATCATACGTTTCGCACTGCACAGTGTCTGGCTCATCTACATCTATCTGAACTTAAATGGCCATGCTGGTCAAAATTTTTCTGTATAAGAATAAATTAGTTTCTATAATATAACTGTTACGAGATCTTTTTTTGGTTAATAAATGTTGACAATTATCATTTTTTGCAGATTCCGGGTTTAGTGAATGTAGATTTTGCTGACGTGCGAGCTATTATGGCAAGTGCAGGGTCTTCGTTAATGGGGATAGGAACTGCTACAGGTATGGCCTGAATGCCTTAAAACTTTTCCTTACCTTGATAAAAATAATGTAACAATTTTCGAAGAATTAGATTGATTGATTTGGGGCTGAGACATACTGTGGCACCCAAGGCTGTTGCCAAAATGTGCCTCCTTACTTCGACATGCATTTCCCATCTTCATAATCAATTACAGAGAAGAATTTGGAACCAGTGGATGAACCAATAATTATGATCAGCTCTTCTGACTTATCGTCCTTAGTCCAATTCTTTAAGACAGTTCTAGCCTCTTTCGCATCTGCTTACAAGCAATTATGAAAGAGCGAACTCTTCTCTTGTTGGCTGCTCGTTTTGAATTTTATAGTGCCCATTTGGGCTCTTCTCTCCCGCACTTGCAGTTTTTAGCCACCTTCCCATCTTGCTAGAATCTCCCCC
>NC_036253.1:9519667-9525592 GCF_002742605.1 Olea europaea var. sylvestris | reverse complement strand
AGAACCCCCCCCCCCCCCAGCCTCACCCCCCCAACGATACACACCACACCCATTACATAACA
Source organism: Olea europaea var. sylvestris (assembly GCF_002742605.1). Lineage (NCBI taxonomy): Eukaryota > Viridiplantae > Streptophyta > Magnoliopsida > Lamiales > Oleaceae > Olea > Olea europaea. Next base: position 9,525,530 of record NC_036253.1, on the reverse strand, counting down.
ATCTCCTTTAGGATGGTGAAGAAGAAGACAAACTGACGAGCAGGAACATCGTGACTGAGCAAAAGAATAGGAAGAAATCATTTTCCTAGCATGTTCGATTTTGACATGCTCCCTCTCCATCTTTGATATTACTTTTCTTAAATTAATAAAAGTGAAAATATATGCATATAATAAGAATAAATATTGAAGAAATCAGATTTATCTCACATCTCACATATTGTGACTCGAGTACTTTGTAATTTTGAGCTTTAGCTTAAGTGGTATTGTCATCTTGCTATTTTGCAGGTAAGACCAGAGCTAGAGATGCGGCTTTAAATGCTATTCAATCTCCTTTATTAGATATTGGCATAGAGAGGGCTACTGGAATTGTGTGGAATATAACTGGCGGTACTGATTTAACATTGTTTGAGGTAGTTTCTCTACTCTCTCTTACCCCTCATGTTCTCTCTCTATAGTTATTTAAGATTTGCAGCCAAAATGCGGACTGGAAGTTTCACAAGTTTACCGTGAGTATCTATATTGTGATGGCTGTTTTTACAAGGAGTCAACATACGCCCTCAACTTTCGTATTAGTTGAAACAGTTGAACATCTGTAGTTTGACTTATGTCTATTTTTCCATTTTACCAATGTTCGCATTATTTGGAGTGGAGATTTGATTAAAGGGCTATTGTCATGATTATAATATTGTGTGCATAGTCATGTCAAGTTCTGCAAATCAGGAAGTCAAGTAAAAGCATCTTATAAAGGCTTTCTTTGCAATATAGAAAAGGAAGATTGTATGTCATTATCTGCACGATACATGTGTCTCCTGTAGATTATGTTAATTTATGTTTTAAACTGATTGTGCTTTGCATAATTTGATAAATTCATGATATAAAATTTGTCATATTCTTCTTTTCATAATTTTTCTCTTTGGTGATACCATTTTTTACGAGCATTGCTAGGTAAATGCTGCAGCAGAGGTCATATACGATCTCGTGGATCCAAGCGCCAACTTAATATTCGGTGCTGTGATAGATCAATCACTGAGGGGGCAAGTAAGTACTGTCTTATTCCTACTGTATATCACTTGTTTATTCATTATTGATTATGAGTATCCAGTAGCACAAGATTTGGGATTTTAAATTTAGGTAGCAACAGATGCCACAATGTGTGGCAATAGAGATACTTAAGAACGGTTCTCCTCTTACGTGGGCAGGGGCTAGAGGCCGCACCTGATGTGTGTACCTCATGTTAGGTTTTTCAGGACTAATGATTATTATTCACACACTACTTTTTGGCTAAATTGGTAGTATATCTTACATTTTTGGGAGGTATTTGATAATCTTAGCATATGCCTCTTTCTAGTCTTCAGCTTTAAGACGAGTTGAATGCTCAAATTAATTGAATTTGATCGACTTTCTTAAATATAATCAGGTAAGTATAACATTGATCGCCACTGGTTTCAAGCGCCAAGAGGAAAGCAATGAAAGGCCCCTCCAGGTATCTTATCATCCTCTCCTACTCCTAGCTATGTGCACATGCAAACACAATGTGTAGAATTACTTTTCACTTAAATGTTCACTTAACGCTCGCTCGTTCGTGTTCAAACTCCAGGCAAATCAACTGGCACAAGGAGATTCGAACTTTGGTGTCAATAGGCGAGCGGCATCCTTCTTAGAAGGTGGTTCTGTGGAGATCCCTGAGTTCTTGAGGAAGAAAGGACGCTCTCGCTATCCAAGAGCTTGAAACCAAGCTTTAATTTTTCAACTGTTCTATAGTTTCTTTCGTTACAGTATTCTTCTGTCTTGATCTCACGGTTTTAGGTCGCTATGTCATGCCTATATAGAATTTTGGCTTTGAATGAAATGCAATTTTAACAGCGAGAAAGAACTGAGCAGACTTTTCTTTAATAAAGCATGATGGATATGTGGATGTTCATTCAAACACTTCTTTTTATTGCTATTTATTGACTTGAAACCAAATCTCGAAACAAGACATATATTAGTATAACATTGCCGTCAAATGAGAGCCGTCATTGTTAGAGAATCGAGATCAGACGGATTTGAAGCATAGTTCTGAAAAAGCAATAAAAGCAATCGAATGAAACAGAACCAACAGTACAGAATCAGGATCGGGATCCAAGTATAAAAAGTGAAGAGGCCGAGAGTGGAAGGGCAGGTCAGTATGGCGGTTTTAGGCCGCTATGTCATGTCTATGAGGAAGAGCAAATTCCATCAGAGTACAGAAAAGTTGTTGAATGAGCGAAGGTATCGTGGAAAGAGGTTCTATGACTGAGTTGTTGAATGAGTTCTTGGTGAAAACATAAAAGTGAGATAAAAAAAATATAGTCATCACTAAGAAAAATAAGGAAACATCAATGATTTGGCTTTATTCAAATTCCGAGCGTCATAAATGAAATAAACATTATTATTACATGACTCGTATGCTCAGACAATTTCCTCAAAACTCAAACAGTCTATACAAAGTAAAAGAAACATCTACAGTTATATGTCCTGCAAAATATAAATAAAATGAGACATCAACTTCCACAATTAATAGCATCCAGATTTCACCTGATGCAGAAGTAGGGAGATAACCACGAGTACTTTCCATCTACTTCTACTAAAGTCACTTGCTCTTGTAAAGTATACAACAAATCAGCGTGAAAAATGAATTCTTTTCGTTAGGGCTGAGCAGGCGTACACGCCAATAGCTGAATAATGTTCTCTCCAGAAGATAAAGATAATGCAAAATTACTGCTTGACCATAAAGGAGCTTTTACAGCTGCAGCCACCCACAGCACTTGGATTTGCAGACACCTGCATATACACAACTTCACTTACTGCTGCTAAGTACAAAATGATATAGGCAACTGAACAGTGGTTGCAATAAACAAAAACATTTCTCAAAATTCAACAGCTCAAAGCATGTCTGTTAAGATTAAAATAACCAACTTTCGTTTCCAAACATCTTTGGACTACTTACTTTTTCTTACTAAAGAAAGTTACTTATTTTGAAATCAACTCTTAAACCGTCAAAATAACTTACTTGTTTAATATGTTTTCTGCAGTAACTACCATCATGATTTATGATATGGGATAATTTGCGAGAGTGACCTCCATAGAACACCTAGACAAGCACGTTGACCAGTTTTTAAGCCATCTACTTCTAGCCACATAGACACTAATACCTCAACATGAAGACTAATACTCGTAAATTTCTTAATGTGCCCTTATTACACTAGCTACTGAATGTGTCAAGAAAAGGAAACAGGTTGAGGGCATAGCTCCAAACAAGTAGATTTAAATAGACAATAGTTCCAGTATTTCCTCATCAATTCTTGATTTCTTGAAAATATTATATTGTCAAACTCCTCAGAGGAACAATGCATAATATCCAATCCCAATCATACACTAACAAGTTGACATTCAGTTGGAAAATATTCTTCTAAATGTAGTTAAGAAAAGAAAAAAACACTTTGCTCTCACACCATCACCATTGAACCTCACTTACTTTCCCAGTTGAATGAAAGCATAATGGAGGGATTGAAAATTCCCAAATCTTAACCATTTACATCTAATTCTCGTTGTCATGTGGTGAAGTTACTAATTTGTCGTGAATATACCTGAAAAGCAGAGCGGATCAACTCCTCTACATAATCAATGGTAGCACCTTTCACAAAGTCGTATGAAATATTATCAACCACCAATTTAACACCATCCCGCTCGAATATTCTGTAAATGCCAGAGAACAATAGATAAAGTTCTTAGGATTCATCATCTAATATAATCAAAAATTGTTTTACATGCATGAATTTGTTGCAGAGCAACAATATAACTACTAATATCCTAAGTAAAAAGTGAATATAACCTGTCATCGTCATTGGCCTTATCATCAAGTAAGAAGTTATACTGGAACCCAGAGCATCCGCCAGATTCAATGCTCAAGCGCAGTAACTTTCTATTAGCCTCACTGGCTTGCAACTCTTTCATCCTCTGTAAAATATAGATAAAATCATGGACTCATATCGTTATATGACTAATATAAAAAAATTTTAGTATTACAAGTATGCAATTGTGGACTTTGCAAAGATCATCACTGCAACAAATTGCAAACAATACCAGATGTGTGTGTGTTTGTGAGAAAGCCTGAATGTGAAAGAGGGAAATTGAACCCAACACTGCACTTGCTCCATTCCTTTTTGTTCAGAAGCCAAGAAATATTACTATCAAAGCACTTCTTAGAATCAGGCTAAATAGAACTAATTTCTTTTTCTTTTTGATAATCATTTCACTTATAAATACTGATGTACATGCACATATGCACATTTTTTCTACTCTTGCACTTCTGCAGACAATCACATCAGTCACAACTTTCCCTTTCAATCAATTAACTCAACTCTCAATGCGCTGTAGCAAAGCCAGAATCTAAGTCAATAGGGGCATGATTTAACCAAAATATAATTTCTGAAAAGATTATTTCGAATCATTACAATAGTCACTACGAGTCTGATATAAAATGTAGAAAGCTAAATACTATTTGGAGCAATTTGAAAAAATCAAGCAATCAGAAAATACCAAAATAATGGATACATCTAAAGCTATTTTTTAAAAGTTGCAGGCTGAGTCTGCCTGGAGTAGATTATAAAAGAGTTGGAAGTTGTATTTAAAAGTCGAAGTCGTCATTTTCCAATTCTTTCATCTGTTGAATAGGTAGAAAATAATTTAGGGTTTGTTTGGGTAAAATTATAATGAGTAATGGATCCTGCTAAATGTGCGGATAATAAGTGGATAGCAATTGTGAATGTGTGGTTAAAATTAATGTAACATTAATGTCTTTCGCTTCAAATTTTAACGAACTAATAATTTTACCCAAACAAGCATTTACTTCATCTAAGCCAATTTTAATTTCTACCGCCATACAATATTTTGAAGATATTTTAAAAGCAAAACTTCAATTCTGCTCCCTCACAACATCTGCAATACATAAAATGGAAGAAAGGAAAAAAACCAATTTCACTCTCTGTTGGTTAACCATCTTTCAGCAACTACGGCTTCAATAAGCAAAAAAATTGGCTTCTATAATAAAATTTCCAATGCCCCAAACCCTAGTCCCAGCAATCTCAAGAAATGAAGAATAAAGCCCTTGTTTGAGCCCCATTTTCCCAAAACTCATTCAACATACATTTTCTCAATGAAATAATTTATCACTTGAAACCAAAACTTTTCCCTACTTTTTAACCACATGTTCTCCAAAATATCACAATTCCAAAATCTATTAACCCAAAAAAATGATTCTAAATGACACAGTATCGCCAAGGGAAAATAATATACAGCTTATGAAAGCATAAAGACTACAAAATCCTAGTGAAACACGCCTTTGGCAACCTACTGAAGCAGCACAGATAAGCAAAACAAAACGATAATTTTCACCCCCAAAAATCAACAATATCAACAAATCTATGACACCAAATATCAACAATAATTAGCCAAAAAAGAAAAAATAAAACTCCACGAATCAAAACTACAAAGCTTCGAAATACATCAAGAAGAAATTAGGTGAAGATAGGGAGAGTACCCGAACGCAACTGTCGGTCAAATGAACGGCATCGAGAGATGGAGAATCCGATGAGGAAGAGGATGGTTGAGGTTCGTGGAGGGCGGAGGACGATGCCGGCGCAGAGCTGAGAAGCCGGTAGTTCTGTCGAATCCGGGCTGAGAAGTACGGCGTAATCCGACGAAACAACGACTGAGACGAAGTCGTCATGGCTTCTTCTTCAAACGAACGTAATTGTCTATCCTTTTATGAATCAAAAGGATTGATACGAAAAATTGCGATTGTTTTGAAGAAAATTTCAGTTTTGATTTTTTCTTCAAACGA
>NC_036253.1:9506687-9513236 GCF_002742605.1 Olea europaea var. sylvestris | reverse complement strand
AGTAGAGTCCATTTCTTCAGACCACTAGGAAAATCGAAATGGGTATCGCTCCAAACAACCTCTTGTACGGTGGCTTCTTGGCCAGAGATGGTGCCGTCGTACTTACAGTTAATCGAGCTAGGTATTGGTGAACGGGCTCGAAAATGACGAGTAGAGAGTTACAGTTAAGGTAAAATCTTCATCTCCACAGCCAAGTAGAGTCCATTTCTTCAAACCACTGGGAAAATCGATTTCGATGGGGATTAGGGCAGCTGGTTTTTTATTTTGGGAGGGAAATAAGTTTTCTTCCCGATTTTTTACAGTGCTCACGCGAGTATATTGGCTTTTTATTTTTATTTTTTGCATAAAATGGTTGCCACGTGAGATTTTTTGAATTCCTGTGCACTTTTCTGTAAAATATTTTTGTACCCACAACTTAATTGAACCGAAAAGGATAACAAGGATTTGGAAGCAAATGTCGCGGGTCCAGGGGCTGTTGGGTTTAATTTGCCGGCTTCAAAAAGTTCAAGGACCAAATTATGACATCCAAACGATTCATGGACTATACTAAAAAATCTAGAAAATGAAGGACCTGAACATTCAAAGACCAATTCGAAAATTGGGTAATTAGCGCAATTATCACTACCTATCAATATTATTATGCAAAATGTCCATATCTTTCATTTTTTTAGTATTTTCACCCTTATATCTATTTTTCATTGTGAAAAATATCATTTTCATCCATTTTTTCAATTAAAAGCCGTGAAATGACGAATATATCCTCTTATTTAAATAAAAGAAAAATAAAGAACAAATTGTAACTATACTCCAAAATTGTTCAAAAAAGTGCTAAATCCCAAATAAATAATTAAAAAAAATAAAAATCTATTTTCTTTCCTACCCATGAAACTGTCACTTTTCTCTCGTCGAAAACACCACCCAACTACCACCTTAGCCATCGGACACCACCACCACCATATAGCCCTCAATCCCATTGTCACAATGCACCAACCTGCTCACCCAAATCTGACTACAATTGGTGACCAAAACCTCCAACTCCTGAACACTAAACCGGACGACACCATGAGTTCCGACGACTTTTAAGGTCGTAGCCTACCTCCAATAGGTTTCCCTCATTAAAGCGACCTAAACCATGGTCAAACATCAAACAAAACCTTCAATCGATCTGTCACAACATCCATGTCCCAACTATAAGGCTAAATTTGTCGCTAGAAGAAGTGGTGCCGCTTCTTTTCGTATTTTCAACTTGCTTGTTTTGAGCTCTAATTTCTATCAAATCTGTTGGTATGGTAACTGGTTGTTAGGTGGTATGTGTAGAGGAAAGCAAGGGCTGTCCGAAGGTATTGAAGTTCGGAGCTTTGGTAGTGGTTGGCCGACGTTTGTTGGGTGGCAACAATGATGCTGAATGGTGGTGGTGGAAGAGAAAGAAGGAAAGAAGTGATTTTTATTTTTTTTAATTTTGATTTTTAATTATTTATTTGGGATTTCTTTGTACTTTTTTGAAAAAATTGAGAGTATATTTGCAATTTGTTCTTTTTTAAAAAAAAATTCTTTTATTTAAATATGAGGGTATATTCATCATTTTACAATTTTAATTGAGAAAATGGATAAAATGACGATCTTCGTAATGAAAAGTGTAAATAAGAGTGAAGATACCAAAAAATAAAGGTATGAAAGTTTTGTACAATAATATTGAAAGATGGGAACTAATTACACTTTGAAGATTCTAGAAACCTTAGGAAACATTTTGCATAAAAAGAAAATGCAGGGATGATTTGCATCAATCATAAAATTTAGGGACCTATATGTACATCCCAAAAACTTAGGCGGAAGACTTGCATATTTCAGAATTTGGAGGGTACGTGTAGAAATATGATAACAAGGGGCTTGTTTGCAGATTGGTTTTTGCAATTTAACAGTCTTATTTAGGGAAATTGAAACAAATAGTCCCAAACATTGGTCCGTCTTGTTATAAAATGAGAGGAAAAGAGAATAGAGAAAACTCAATAAATTTTTTGTGTATATTATTGAAAACCAAAACTCTATATTTATAGGTAAGAATCAGGGATACAATGGTAATAATTTCTAGGGTTACAGGGGTACAAATGTCATTCACCAATAAACTTTAATGGACTTTCCATTTACAACACTCCCCCTTGAATGACATATTACAAAATATCTGTCTCGTTAAAATCTTGTTTGATAAAAACCTAACGGGGAAAAAAATCAAACGAAGGAAAAAAGAGTACAGTTATTTTGGAGCATTAAAATTAAATGCTGTATCATTAAAACCTTGCTAGGAAAACCCAATGGGACAAAACCTAAGCGAAAGAAAAAGAGTACAGCTACTCTCCCTGATGTTGATCACTGAAAATATTTGAGTCGACGCATTCCAATCTCATGAACTAATTTCTTGAATGTAGATGTTGGCAGCGCTTTCGTGAATAGATCAGCCGCATTGTCACTTGAGCGAATTTGTTGAATATCAATGTCACCATTCTTCTGAAGTTCATGTGTATGAAAGAATTTTGGAAAAATATGCTTCGTTCTGTCGCCTTTGATATAGCCTCCCTTGAGTTGTGCGATACAAGCTGCATAATCTTCAAACAAAATTGTTGGATTATCTTTTGTTGAAGTCAATCCACATGATGATTGGATATGATGGGTCATATTCCTCAATCATACACATTCTCGTCCTACTTCATGGATTGCAATAATCTCAAAATGATTTGAGGATGTTGCTGTCAAGGATTGCTTCACAGATCTCCATGATATAGTTGTTCCTCCACATGTAAACACATATCCTGTTTGTGATTTAGCTTTATGTGGATCGGAGAGTTAACCTGCATCTGCATATCCCACTAAAGCAGATCTTGATTTTTGAGAATAAAACAGTCTCATATCAATAGTACCTTTTAGGTAACGAAAAATATTTTTAACACCATTTCAATGCCTTTGAGATGGTGTAGAGCTATATCTTGCAAGGAGATTTACTAAAAAAGTTATGTCAGGTCGAGTGCAATTTGCAAGATAAGTTAATGCTCCAATTGCACTAAGGTATGGTACTTCAGGACCAAGAATCTTTTCTCCATCTTCAAGTGGACGAAATGGATCTTTTTTTTTTCACATCAAGTGATCGAATAACCATAGGTGATGGCAATAGATATGCATTATCCATATAAAAGCGTTTCAAGACTTTTTCTGTATAAGTAGATTGATGAACAAATAATCCCTCTGAAAAATGTTCAATTTGTAATCCAAAACAAAATTTGGTTTTCCCCAAATCTTTCATCTCAAATTCATTTCTCAAAGAATCTGCAGTTTTGTTGAACTTTTCAGGAGTTCCAATTAAATTTAAATCATCAACATAAACTGCCACAATTGCAAATCCAATATTTGTTTTCTTTATGAAAATACATGGGCAGATATTGTCATTTTTATAACCCTCTTTCAACAAATATTCGCTAAGCCGATTATATCACATGCGTTCAGATTGTTTCAATCCATATAATAATTTTTGCAATTTAATTGAGAACATAGTTTTCGAACATATCTTGTAATTTCATTATTCTCATTTTTCTTTTGTACAAAAACCCATTTGTATCCAACAGGGATTACATTTTCAGGTGTTCGAACTACTAGTCCAAACACTTTTCGTTTCTCCAAAGAATTCAATTCTGCCTGTATGGCTTCTTTCCATTTTGGCCAATCATTTCTATTTCGACAGTCATTAACAGACTGTGGTTCAGGATCCTCATTTTGCATAATATCAAGAGTCATGTTAAAGGCGAAAATATTGTCTATAACAATATTATTCCGTTCCCATAATTTATGAGATATCATATAATTTATTGAGATTTCATTATTTTCGGACACCTCTGGTTCTTCAGGAACCATACATTCAATATTTGATTGATCAATCTTTTCTAATGTGATTTCTTCTGAAGTTTTTGGTTGATTTTTCTCTTATACTCTTCTTTTTTGAGGTACAGAGTCTTTTGAACCAACTGGTCGACCACACTTCTGGCGTATTTGAGATTCATTTGCCACAGCAGATTGTCCTGTAGGGACATTAATTTTTGTTGGAATATTTTTTATTGGAATATATGACTTTGTCACTTTTCTCGTGTCAACAAATACATCAGGTAGTTGAATTGCAACTCTTTGCAAATGAATGATTTTTTCAACCTCTTGTTCACATTGATCGTTGCGAGGATCAAAGTGAGATAGAGTTGTCTCATTCCAAGAAATTCTATTTTGTTTTTCAGGATGTAGTTTTTTTCCTCCCAAAGTTGGGAAAGTCATTTTATCAAAATGACAATCTACAAAACGTGCAGTAAATATGTCACCCGTTAAAGGTTCAAGATATCTAATAATAGATGGTGAATCAAAACCCACATAAATCTCAAGTTTTCGTTGGGGACCCATTTTAGTACGTTGTGGGGGGTGAAATAGGAACTTGGACAGTACAACCAAAAACCCGTAGGTGAGAAATATCAGGTTTATGACCAAATGCAAGTTGCAAAGGTGAATATGATGATAGGCAGTTGGTTTTATAATAACCAATGATACAGCATGTAATATGGCATGACCCCAAACAGAAGTTGGGAGTTTTGTTTTCATAAGTAATGATCTAGCAATAAGTTGTAAACGTTTAATAAACAATTTCGCTAAACCATTTTGTGTATGAACATGTGCAACTGAATGTTCAATTTCAATCCCAATTGACATATAATAATCATCAAATGCTTGTGATCTAAATTCACCAGCATTGTCAAGACAAATAGTCTTGATTGAATAATCGGGGAATTGTGCTCGCAATTTTATGATTTGAGCAAGTAGTCTAGTAAATGCTACATTCCTAGTTGAAAGTAGGCAAACATGTTACCATCTTGTAGATGAATCAATTAATACGATAAAGTAACGAAATGGTCCACATGATGGGTGTATTGGCCCACATATATCTCCATGTATTCTTTTCAAAAAAGTTGGAGATTCAAATTGACCTTTATAGTTGAAGGTCTAATGACTAATTTGCCTTGCGAACAAGCTACACATGGATAATTTGATTCGACCATTTTTATAAATGTAAAGTACATGCCAGACGGGAGTGCATGAAAATTTTTTTTTATCTGCTTCTTGTCAGATACAAAAGAAGTGATGCAAAGATATTCAATATTAATTTCTTGTATCGTCTCAATGTGATATTCATTGCAGCGAATATCTTTAAAACTAAGCAAATTTCTTCTGGATTTGCTAGAATAAAGTGTATCGTCAATATATAATTTTGTATTATTTGGTAAAATAATACAAGCTCTTCCGGAGCCTTCAACGATATTCGACGCACCCGATATCGTGTTAACATTATTTTCAGCTAATATTAAGTCCAAAAAGTATTTTTTGTCTTGAAGACTAGTATGTGTAGTTGCACTATCAATTAAGCAGCTGTCTTGACTATCTATCATGAATCTATAAATATAACAAAATAAACAAAATTTTAAAAAAATCCTTGAATTTAGATTTAAAGAAGTAAATATTACTTAATATCATGAAATAAACGGTGCATAATAGAGTTTTATTTTTTTATTATTATTGTTATTTTTTTATGTGGAAAAGTAAAAACGTATTTCAGACTGAATTTTTAAAACGAAAGAAATACTAGTAAATTAATCTATATCTTTTATCACACCACCCCCAACCAAATGGTCAATATTTCCATTTGGATCAGTAAAGAAATCGGAGACATCCAAATGAGTCACATCAATTTGACCATCATAATCAGTAAAATTAGTCTCCAATTTTTCTTTTCCCTTGATTGATCTCTGGTAGAGATCCACAAGATGTTTTGAGGTATGACATGTACGTGCCCAATGCCCTTTCATTCCACATCTCAAGCAACTTTCTTCATGCTATTTTTTTAGATTTGCCACTCTCGTTTGCTTTGTGCCTTTTGAATTTATTGCCCTGTTGTTGATAACTTTGTTGATTATCCGCGTCCACGTCCACGTCCACGTCCTTGTCTTGATATTGTATTTGTTTCAGACAATGTAGTACCATTTGCTTCAGGCAATGGTACAGAACCAGTTGGATGTAATCCATGATTTTCATCAAAAATTCATTATTTTGTTCGGCAACTAGTAGGCAAGATATAAGTTATGAGTACTTTTTGAAGCCACGCTCACGATATTACTGTTGCAGGAGCACATTCGAGGCATGAAAGGTAGAGAAAGTTTTTTCCAGCATATCTTCATCGGTGATTTTTTCTCCACACAAAGTCAACTTTGAACATATTCCGAACAATTCAGAATTGTACTCACTAACCATTTTAAAGTCTTGCAAACGAAGGTGTATCCACTTATAACGGGCTTTGGGGAGGACTATAGTCCTCTGATGATTAAATCTTTCAGTTAACTTTTTTCAAAGAACTTGTGGATCTTTCTCAATGAGATATTCAATTTTTAATCCATCGTGAAGATGGTTACGGAGGAAAATGAGTGCTTTTGCACGATCCTGCAGGGATTCATTGTTTCCTTCTTTTATTGTCTCTCC
>NC_036253.1:9505043-9506587 GCF_002742605.1 Olea europaea var. sylvestris | reverse complement strand
TTGCAGAAAAGAGGAAAAAAGATGGGTCAAGGCTCGAAAAAACCAGACCAGGAAAACACTGTGCAACAAGAGAGTTTTGTGATTCCATTTTCTTTGGGTATTGATTTTGAGTGTTTATAGGGTCCGAGTTTGGGTGATTTTTGGAAATAAATTTTAAAATAGTCCAACATATGCTTGAGATTTTATTATCTAGTGGCTCTGAAATTCTTTTAAAAAAAATAAAATTACATATATGTCCATATATGTGAATGAAATAAAAATTAAGTATATGTAAATAATAAGTAGTAAATGTGTATCACTTGGTGCAATTCTATATTACTATACATATAATGTTATTTGTACAACATTGTGTGTATAATGATGTACATATCGAAAAATGAAAGAGAGAGAAAGAGAAAAGAAGAGACAAAAAGAAATAAACTCACCTATTATAGTCTTTATCTCTCTTTCATGTCATCTATACGTACGCCATTATGTATACAATATTGTATAAATAACATTACTTTTTATCTAGTCGTGTGTATGAAATAACACTTGGAGTAATTATTGTCAATTTATATACGGATTAACAAAAAAAATAAAAATGAATATAACTGTGAAATTTTTATAATAAAAATGAATATAACTGTGAAACTAATTTTCATTAGTAATTACGTCTAAACTCTTTCTGCCAAATACTTCTTAACAGATGATATCCAATTTTATTTTTATTTTTTACTCAGTGATAATTTATAATTTCTTTTATAATTTTTCTACTTATAAGTAAAATCTATTTTATAAATAATTTTTTATACATAAATTCATTTTTAACTTAAAAAGTGAAGTATTTACTTGTAAATAAATTTTCTAGTTATAAATAATTATTTAATTATAATTAGTTTTTTTTTTTTTTATAAGTAAACTTTCATATTAATATTAGTTCCTTTCATTTTGCAAGCAATTTTTTACCCTGTAAATTCTACTTACAGGTAAATTTTTTAGTTAAAAACTAATTTTTTTATTTATTGCATTTTGATATTTATAAATAGTTTGAACAAAATATGAATTTTTATAAGAGGGTAAAGTTGAAAGAACCAAATTTGAGAAATACAACCCAATTTACATTACTCCGATTTTGGATATGCACTGAAAGACTAACAATCATGGGTTTTCCAAACCTCTCGTGAACCAATCAATCAAAACCAGTGAACAAAAAATTCTCAAGCACACCCTTATTCTCCCCATGCTTTGTCCATCAAGACATTGGATTCCCAGCCCCCCAGGGCACAGCCGAGTTGGTGGAACAATCACTTCGCTGGGACGCTGGAAGCAAGAGTGGAGAGTTCGATTCCTGGAGTTAACACTGGGTGCTAAATGGAGAGGAAGCCATTTGGTTGAACAAACGCCCAGCGAGGAGAGCTCTCTTTGCGGAAGGAGTCCAAATGAGTTGTGGGAACCTGGGAGCCAACAAGGGCACATCCTGCGATTTACCTCCCTGAGCTGCTGAGGGGCCGGAGGTTCAGGGACAAGGATCTAGTCGGACGCAAGCCCGGACACCTTGTAAA
>NC_036253.1:9476742-9499088 GCF_002742605.1 Olea europaea var. sylvestris | reverse complement strand
TCTCTCGTTCATCCACTCCTCACCTGCCTCTTTTGTTTGTTTGTTTTACAACAGTATAAAAACAACTATAAATATATGTGTAGTTAAATATTTTCATTTTGTAGAATTTAAAGCAGTGCTTTGCAAAAAAAAAAAAAATTACTTAATCTCCTCTCTTGAATTCAAAATACTTTATTTTTTATACTCTATTTTAATCATATATTCATATAATAAATTATTTTTCACGTAAATCTATATTTTTTTCTTACTTTTCAATCACCCATTCTTTAAAAAAAAAAAAACACTATTCAAAAGATCATTTTTCTCCAATTATTCTTCATAATGGCCACCAAAAATTTTAATTTAAATTAAAGTCAATAATTAATTTTAATAACATATTTTATGAAATTTATAACTTTCAACAATTTATTTCTTCAACTTTTACCTAAATCTACTAAAAAATTGATTTTAATTACTACCAAATAAGAACTTATTATTTGAATTGCAACTAGATATTCAACTTTAAAACAAATGACAAGTTACCTTCATAAGATTCCATAATTTCTTACCTCTTGTTCGAAATTGGTTTTTTAATCATGTTACTGTAATTAATTTTCAATTAAACATTTTTCAAAACAATCACTTTTCACCATAATTTTTTCTATTTTTTAATCACACATTATTTAAATTTATTTTTTATTTTTCAGCAAAATCCCTTCTCTAAAAAGTAACTTCACACACACAAGGCATTAATAAGTAAGTAAGTAATACGCCCCCAGGGCACATCTTCAAGTGGTAAAAGGGGAGAGTGGAGAAATCCAACTTTGCTTGAGCCTACTGCGTCAAGGGTTCGAATCCTGAAATATGGATTTGGCTCTTGGGTAAGTGCAAGTGTACAAGCAACCTTCCACCCTGTACCCTTGGAGGCATAACCTGTGATTTACCTCCCTCACGATACTCCAAGGTAGGGGCGGTGGGGTCCCCTTAAGGTTGGGGTTCAACCTTTTTTTTTTTTTTTTAAGTAAGTAATACGCCCCCCAAGGCATAATCCAGTGATACAAAGGACATAAATGAGGTTATCTCACGCTTTGCTGGCAGTCGCAATGTAGGGGTTCAATTTCTGAGACATGAAATTGGACTCCTTGTAAACCTGCGTACAGACAACTCTTGTTCTCTGGCCTGTTGGAGCACATCCCGCCATTACTTCCCTCGCAAAGCTTTGGGGGTAGGATGGTGGGGGCCCTCAAGGTTGGGGTTCAACCCTTTTTTTTCTTTTTTTTAAAGTAAGTAATAGGAAAATTGATGCAGATAGTCCCAAAACTCTGTCCAAATATCATTTTAACCAAATCATTCAAATGTGGTGCAAATGATCCCAAATCTTTTCATTTTTGCACAAATGATCGTTTTGGACGGAATTCATTTAAAATGACAAATAGTTTTATGCTTACAAATTACAATGCAATTGCCCTTATTTGTTTATATTTTCGATGGACAAATTCGTCAAATGGCTTTCTCCACTTGGAAGCCCAAAAAAGAAACGAATAATTAAAAAGCAAAAAAAAAGGGATTTAAAAAAATAAAAAAATCATCTTCTACCACCCTCACCTACTGGCTACTACATCATCCCCACATTTGAATCGTCGAAAATCAAGAAAGTAATGTAATCTGGTCCACATAAGCAGCAAGGGGAAGACTTTCATACACGTTTTTCATTTTACTCATTTCCATAAAATTAATTGAAAATATTGTTCTTTTTACAAGCCAAAAAGAAAATCCATTATTTATTTGTAGGATATATTTATGATAAGATTCAACTTTACTATGTATTCACAATATCATAACAAAAATCAATTTTCATTTAACATAATACGAAAAATACATTCATGTTGTTTCTTTTCGATCAAATATGTCACAATTTTTTTGTCCTATATTTTTTTAATAAATTTACAAAATAAGAGCAACTACATTGCACCCATAAAACTAATTGTCCTTCTAGATGGATTTCATCCAAAAGGATTATTTACTTAAAAAATGAAAAGACGTGGAACAATTTGCATTACATTTGAAAGGTTTAAAACAAAAACGCAATTTGAACAAAAGATTTGAGATTATTTTGTGCCGATGGACCTCTTAAAATATGTTTCAGTGCAAGAATTGGATATTTATTGAACATTTTAAACCAAACACAGTCTGTTTCTTTTTCAGTAGACTAAGTTATCCAAAAGGAAAATGGGATTATCAGCAAAAGCGAGATATGTATATTGTAAGATATTTCCTTTTTCCTGAAGTAAATTCCAGTGCCAATTATAGTAATCTGAAATTTGCAGAAAAAGAATAATTTTACACCAATATGGAAAACCCAGCAAAGAATTTGCAGAAAAGAGGAAAAAAGATGGGTCAAGGCTCGAAAAAACCAGACCAGGAAAACACTGTGCAACAAGAGAGTTTTGTGATACTGACAATGTCCATTTTCTTTGGGTATTGATTTTGAGTGTTTATAGGGTCCGAGTTTGGGTGATTTTTGGAAATAAATTTTAAAATAGTCCAACATATGCTTGAGATTTTATTATCTAGTGGCTCTGAAATTCTTTTAAAAAAAATAAAATTACATATATGTCCATATATGTGAATGAAATAAAAATTAAGTATATGTAAATAATAAGTAGTAAATGTGTATCACTTGGTGCAATTCTATATTACTATACATATAATGTTATTTGTACAACATTGTGTGTATAATGATGTACATATCGAAAAATGAAAGAGAGAGAAAGAGAAAAGAAGAGACAAAAAGAAATAAACTCACCTATTATAGTCTTTATCTCTCTTTCATGTCATCTATACGTACGCCATTATGTATACAATATTGTATAAATAACATTACTTTTTATCTAGTCGTGTGTATGAAATAACACTTGGAGTAATTATTGTCAATTTATATACGGATTAACAAAAAAAATAAAAATGAATATAACTGTGAAATTTTTATAATAAAAATGAATATAACTGTGAAACTAATTTTCATTAGTAATTACGTCTAAACTCTTTCTGCCAAATACTTCTTAACAGATGATATCCAATTTTATTTTTATTTTTTACTCAGTGATAATTTATAATTTCTTTTATAATTTTTCTACTTATAAGTAAAATCTATTTTATAAATAATTTTTTATACATAAATTCATTTTTAACTTAAAAAGTGAAGTATTTACTTGTAAATAAATTTTCTAGTTATAAATAATTATTTAATTATAATTAGTTTTTTTATTTTTTTTATAAGTAAACTTTCATATTAATATTAGTTCCTTTCATTTTGCAAGCAATTTTTTACCCTGTAAATTCTACTTACAGGTAAATTTTTTAGTTAAAAACTAATTTTTTTATTTATTGCATTTTGATATTTATAAATAGTTTGAACAAAATATGAATTTTTATAAGAGGGTAAAGTTGAAAGAACCAAATTTGAGAAATACAACCCAATTTACATTACTCCGATTTTGGATATGCACTGAAAGACTAACAATCATGGGTTTTCCAAACCTCTCGTGAACCAGTGAACAAAAAAAAATTCTCAAGCACACCCTTATTCTCCCCATGCTTTGTCCATCAAGACATTGGATTCCCAGCCCCCCAGGGCACAGCCGAGTTGGTGGAACAATCACTTCGCTGGGACAGTTCCTTTCATTTTGCAAGCAATTTTTTACCCTGTAAATTCTACTTACAGGTAAATTTTTTAGTTAAAAACTAATTTTTTTATTTATTGCATTTTGATATTTATAAATAGTTTGAACAAAATATGAATTTTTATAAGAGGGTAAAGTTGAAAGAACCAAATTTGAGAAATACAACCCAATTTACATTACTCCGATTTTGGATATGCACTGAAAGACTAACAATCATGGGTTTTCCAAACCTCTCGTGAACCAATCAATCAAAACCAGTGAACAAAAAATTCTCAAGCACACCCTTATTCTCCCCATGCTTTGTCCATCAAGACATTGGATTCCCAATTTATTAACCACTCTATAGTCACAATTAGCACAGGGACAAAAAAACAGAGAGACTACTAATAATAATTGCAAATCATTGTATTAATCCAGCTATTAATTGATTTCTGGTCAAAGGTAGTTTGGAATCAATCACTACAAAGTAGGAACAAAACAGCCGCTATAGCATTCAACATTCTCAGGCAGGCAAAGAGAAGAAGAAACAACAGGGCAACAGTTCCAACCAAAATTAAACTGCAATCCTGTCGCCATTGAAGGCAGCATTCCATTCTGTAAGTATTATGCCTTAGGTTCAATCAATTTTGGATATAAATACTTTTGATAGATAATTAATACAATTTAATGGCAGATCTATTATTTAATTAATAGACAATTAAATAAATAATAGAGTCTGTAAATTCAAATTTTCGTAATTTATTAATCACAAGGAATCGTGATTGTGAAATACAAATTACATCTGATTGAATCTTAAATCATCTGTGGTCGTAAGTGATAACGAGATACGGATATCGTTATTACGGACAGACCATCCCGTGTGACATTTCTTACTTGTGAAGTAAGCAGCTGATCTCACAAGTTAAAGTGTGGTGACACTTAAATGAACACGTTGATGTTTTGTTATAAAACAAAACATTGGAGACCCGCCGAGAGATTCCACGTGAATAACTATCTGAGTGTCAGTTGTTAATCTCTAAACGTTCGATAGTGGAATTGGTCATTTGACTTGAGGTCGTCATGGTACCTTATATGAGGATAGTCATACTTTGGCGGTATTGGATGTTACTCTGCAAAGGCCCGCTAATACGACATCGTTGGGATACGTCAAGAATCGCATGAAGGTTGTGATTGATCAATAAATGATTCGTCACTTTTAGATAGTAGGAGATTATGATCTGCATTTCATTCAATTAAGTCGATAATGAAATCATTGGCCAAGGTGTACTCATAAGTCGAAAAGGAGTTTTCGACTTATATTGACTTAATAGTGGAGTGAAAGATATGATCGATAATCGAGATTGACAAACTTCCATATCTCGTAATTGATCGGATCATATTGACGAAGAGATTAAAGTTTCACGATAAATGAACGAGTTTGGTTTTGTCATACCACATGACATTTCCCGTCACATGTATTGTCCTGACATATTGCTAGATGTAAATCTGGGACGGCGAGTATGAATTGACGATAAATTAAAAGGGTATTTTAATTTATCAATTTTGATTAGATCAAAATAACATTTCACGTCGTTAGTCATCGTGGTCGGGAACCTAATGGGTCGCACACAAAAGAGAATTGAAAGATTGCAAATTGCTAATTGGTTAATTTAACAATCGTTGGATAAATTAATTAGATTTGTTATTTATATTCCCGAATTAATTAATTCACAAACCGGATTTAATTAAATGAATTAATTAAATATTGGACCGGACCGGACCGGGCCTACCCCGTTTGGGTTTATATAAATACATGGCTAGAGTTTAAGGTCCATATAGTTTCCATTATTCTTGCTGGCACAAGAGAAAAAACTCTAGAATCTGCAATCTTATTCTCTGTGTGGATCACCGTTGGAGGCTGGACAATTGGACAGCTGTGGTGATGAGTCAAGATTGCTGGAACGAGAAGAAAAGTAAAAGGTTTGCAGAATTCTTCAAAAGTACAATCTTTATCACGATTTCTATCTAAACACAAAAGAATCCTCGGTGGGAATCGAAATAATTTTAATTTTCCGCTGTGCATGTATAAGTAGATTCCCAACAGTGGTATCAGAGCCTACTTTGTGTTTGTTAAAAATTGCTTTGCATGTTGAAACAATTAAATGTTAATTGTTTTTCTTGTTTTAGCGATTAAGAAAATAAATAATTTTTCATGTTCAAAATCAGATTTTGAATAGAAGTTATTTTTTGGGATTGGAATAATTTATGAAATCTGTTTAAAAAATAAATAAATAAAATATAGAAAAAGGGGTGCTGGCAGCAACAGTTGCTGCCGGCGATGTAGTGGCAGACGCCGTCGCTAGCAGCGGCATCTGCTGCTGGCTGTAGCAGCGCGAAAAGTGGAAACAGCCCGTCGCTTTTAGGCGGTGGGTGCCGGGCTATTAGGGCGGCGCCATTACCGGCACTGCCAGCCAAGAGAAACGAAAAAAAAATATTTGGTTTTTAGGGTTTTCAGATTTTTGAATGAAAACGGGGGCCTCCTCTGCAATTTTCGAAATTTTTGGGTGCTGCCTGCAATTATAGAATAAAGGGTGATTTTGCAATTTTAAATAAAGGGCTACTTTGCAATTTTTGAAATTTGGAGGTTAGCTCACAATTAAAGGAAACGGGGCCAGTTTGCAATATTTTAAACGAGGACTTGTTCTGCAATTTTAAAACTTGGAAGGGTCCGATGTTAATTTCAAACTTGGCTCAATTTGCAAGTTTTCAAAATGGTTTTGAATTTGAATTTTGAAATGGTTTTAAAATTAATTTTAATTGGATTCGACCCATAATTTTGATTTTGACCCAAGTTAAAATTTTATTTAAAATTGACGACATTTTATATTTTCGTTAAAATTGGATTTTGACTTAAACGTTAAACTTTGACTCAATTGAATTTTTATTTTATTTAGGAGTGTTATCCTAGATTAAAATATTAATTCAATTTAAATTAGAGTTTGACTCTAATTTAATACTTATCTAAAATTTGATTTTAATTAATTATTCACCCGAATATATTCTTGTTATTAGAATTGGATTCTAATTTCACATTTAATAAAAATTTGATTTTAATTAAATTGTCTCGCCCTAAATTTCTTCTTGGAATTAGAGTTGGACTCTAATTTGGTTTAATTAAATTAATTCGCCCTTAATTATTGGAATTAGACTCTAATTTTGTTATTTAATTAAAATTTGATTTAATTAAATTTCATCGCCTTAAATTGTGAAATTAGAGTTTGACTCTAATTTGATTTTTAATTAAAATTTGATTTTAATTAAATAATCCCGTCATATAGTTGTTGAATTAGAGTTGGACTCTAATTTGAAATTTAATTGAAATTAGATTTTAATTAAATATGCCCACTGATTAAATAATCGATTTATATGATTAATTAATTATTTAATTATTGCGATCCATTTGTCTAAAGGAGTTTAGATGACTTAATTGCTAGAAACTTGAAACTAATTTGCATATAATATTAGATATTATATAAGTATACATTTATGTGATGAATATATTATTAGTGGACGATTATGGATTCGACCATATGGATGTGTTGAATGGTTAATTTTTATTCTTGTTGTTTTCTGGGCCTGCGAGCCCGTTATTATTGTTATTATTTTGGACATGCGAGCTCCTAATCATTTTGGACCAGTGAGTCCGTTATTATTATTATTGCTGTGGGCTTACGAGTCCAATTTTATTTAGACTTGCTTGCCAACTAGTATAGGATACATGTTACAACTGGACTAATTGAAGAGATAAGAAGAGGAGGAGACCATGGAGATGGTACATTGATACTGTTCAATGTTGTACCCCCTAGGAATTGACCAACTAGTCTTCCTTATGGCTCGGTAAGACTAGATAGTAAAAGTCCATTATCGTCCACACTATTATATTATGTTATATATATTTATTTGCATGGTAGATGTATATATATATATATATGTACATATATATATGCATATATATAAATATATATATATATATGTACATATATATATGCATATATATATGTATGCATATATATGTACATACATATATATATGCATA
Organism: Olea europaea var. sylvestris; assembly: GCF_002742605.1. Taxonomy (NCBI): domain Eukaryota; kingdom Viridiplantae; phylum Streptophyta; class Magnoliopsida; order Lamiales; family Oleaceae; genus Olea; species Olea europaea. The sequence goes on along the minus strand of NC_036253.1, from coordinate 9,491,351 downwards.
TATATATGTACATATATATATGTATGTACATATATATATACATATATGTATGCATATATATATGTACATATATATATATATGTACATATATATATATATATATATATATATATGATTGTATCGTTGTTGATGAGACTTTTGAATGCAAAATCCCTCCACAAAATATTAAGTCACATTTATAATTGTCTTCCATCATTATAGTGAAAAATCAGAGTCTCAAATCGTCTCAACTTGTTGAGTTCACTCAAGGCTGGTCTATTAGGGATATGTTTGACACTATGAAATATTAGATATTTCTGAATGATGGGTTCGACTTAACTAAAATTTATTTTTTGTTGAGTACACTCAAGGAGATAAATTTTAGAAACATGTTAAGCTAACACATAAGATGTGTGAAAACAAAAAGTTGTCAGCTTAATGATCTTGGAGTTGTATGAAGATACAATTGATAATAGTATTTACCCAAATGTCATATTAAGGCTTGTTGAGTACACTCAAGGTCTTAATATAATAGATGAGATCTCAATCCACTGGAAGTTAAGTATGGACTCCATAAATTTATGTAAGAGGCTCAAAAATTTGTATCAAACAGTGGGAGAATAATTAATTTAATAAAAGTTCATGTTAAATTAATTGATGCGTTTTATTTATTATTCTTTTTCTTTTCGTCATTTATATTTATTGAATCGTGAGTAACCATGAGTATTTGAAAGGCATACTAGATGATAACAACCAAACTTTATTTTCTTAATTGACACCACAATTTGAGAATTGTTCTCATGTATGAGAAAATTGGCCACGTCCTTGAGTAGCCCTTTCCAGAGACAATGCTAATGACTCGATTAAAGAAGAGGTGGCTACTGTAGTAAACGCAGTGATGACAATAGTACTGCAACGTATGTGATATCTGCAACTATGTTACCTGAGTTACAAAAGCAATTTGAGAGTATAGATGTTAACACATAATTCTTTATTACAAAGAGTTGTATGATAATAATCATGTGTGGAAGGATATGAGATTTCCAAACAACTATATCGGTGCAATATGACAGAGTAATCTATAATCGATGTTTAGACACTGAAAATGATTGACGTTGAGAAATGTCTCAATTGAGTTCAATCATAAACCATGAACTAAGTAGTGACTTGGTTCTGCAATCTCTGTCAGAGAAAGTTATTCATAACTAATTATGAATTTAACGTGAATAAGCTCAAATGCACAATTATTAAGTTGCTTAACATGCTTAAGACTGTTAAGCCCAACATCAAAGTAAGTAATGGGCAAGCTATTGATTCCTCTAAAGATATTAAGAGGAAGTCTAAGGGGGCTTTGTGAAAGCGTCCAATATAGTTAAGACCGTCAAAGCGAAGGACAATACTAAATCTAATGACCTTTGGTTTCATTATAGAATGAAAGGTCATTGGAAGGAATATTGCAAGGCTTATGTCTTCATTAGTTTTTCAGGTATTAGATACCAGATGTGGATCTCATATTTATACAAATATGGAGAAACTAAATAGAAGTAGACCACTGCGAAAGGGAAAAGTTAACCTACATGTTGGAGATGAGAAAATGTTGCTGCATTGCCTGTAGGAGCATACTTCTTGCTGTTGCCTTTTGACTTAGTAATGGAATTAGAGAAATGTTGCTTTGTACCCACCATAACTTGAACATTAAAATGAATTTCATGTTCAGATATAAACTATTTTATGTTAAGGACAATTGTTGTTCCTGCATATCTTGATTAAGATCTTAAAAGTTGTGGTAAGTCACAAAATAACATTTATATTCTAAATACTAAGGATTTTATAATGAGTATAGAAATTATAAGACATAAATGCGATAATCTAATTATTACCAAAATCTGGCATGACAGACTTTGTCATATAGATGAAATGCAATTCCAAGGTAACATAAAGATGTATACTCGGGATTAATTGATTTTGACAAGTACAAATTATGCATGTCTGACACAGTGACCAAATCTTCTTTTACTTGAAAAGAAGAAAGGTCAGCATAATTACTAGTCTAATGCATAGTGTTGCATATGGATTCATGTCAATCAATGTCAGGTAATATTTCTCTTATTTCATCAATGATCATGGATACTTGATGAAAACTCAAACATGAAACTCTTGAAAAGTTCAAGGGATTCAAACTAGAAGTAGAGAAACAAATAGATAAAGATATCCTCACATTAAGATTCGATCAAGTAAGAGTATTTTAAAGATAAAATCTAGATTATCTAAGAGAAAATGAGATTCTCTTGCAGTGGACTCCTCCACATACACTGCAGCATAGTGATGTATCTAAAAGGAGGAATCGTTAACTATTAGATATAATGTGATTAATAACAAGCCATGCAAATCTCCCAAAATTATTTTGGGATCATGCATTGATTGCAGTGTGCAACGCACTAAAACATGTCCCATCTAAATTGATTAACAGAACTCCATACGAGTTATGAAAAGGCAATAGTCCCAATTTATCTTATATGAAAGTTTGGGGCCATGACGCTTATTTGAAGCGTCTTGAATCGAATAAGTTTGACACTAAATTTGATAAATACGTATTTGTAGGAATATTCAAAAGAGACATTTGAATATAAATTCTATTATCATGAAGAAAGTTTTTGTCTCACGACATAACGCCCTCTTAGAGAAAATGTTTACTCTATGAGAGGACAGTGGGAGTAAAATAGAATTTGAAAGAGTTCAAGAGTCCACAAATATAGTTAACCAAGTAGATAAATTCGAGTTTGGTCCCATATCTGATATAGAACATACTTTGGATCAGGAAGTAAAAACTCCTGAGGACATGACAGCTCTATGTGAATCTAGTAGGATCATTCGACCTTTAAGAAGGTACGAATTCATGATCATTAATCAGGTATTAGTAATCCAGGATAATGAACCTGCTAGTTGCAATAAAATAAAGTTAAGTGTTGACTTAAAAGAGACAGCAAGAGGCCATGATACTCGAGATGAACTCGACGTATGTGAACAAGGTTTGGATCTTGGTCGAGCCTCCTGATGGAATAAAACCCATAAGGTTTTGTAAATAGTTTACAAAGGAAAGGTCGATGTGGATGTGAATATTCATATATACAAAGCAAGGTTAGAAGCAAAGGTTAAGTGTTGACCTTGGTGAAACCTTTCTCCTGTGGCCTTACTGAAGTCCATTCGGATTTTATTTGCAACAGTTGCATATCGTAACTAAAGGTTAAGATAAGTCTCTATGGAGCTGAAATCTTTGATTTGATGGAAAAAGTCAAAGTGTTTGATTTTATCAAATTTGAAGACGAATTGTGTGTTTACAAGAAGATAGTGGGAGCATTGTCGTATTCCTAATATTATACAAAACGACATCCCTATGTTTCAATCATTAAAATAATGGTTGTTAAAAGATTTATTCTTGAACGATATTGCAAAAACAACTTGATCTATAGAGATAGATCTAGAAAGTTGCTTAACTCGTCCCAATCTATATAAAATATTGAGAAGATTTTATATGGAGAAATTGGTTTACTCTTAAACGGTGTATTTGAAAGGTTCTGAATGTGAAGCAATCGTTGATTCAATAATCGAAACCTAATACATGATTACTTCAGAAGTAGCAAAGAGTTACAATCTGGATCATGATATTCATAAATGAACTTGGAGTAGTTCCTAATATTGTTGATCACATGTCATTGTATTGTGATAACAATAGAGCCATTACGAAAGCAAAGGAACTAAGGTCTCATCAATGATCCAAATATGTATTAAGGCCGTATAATCTCATCAGAGAGATAATACATAGAAATGACGTAAAGAGAAGAACAAATTTCCACATTTAACAATATTGCAGATCCACTGACAAAGAGTTGTCGTAGCATAAACATGATCATCATGTAGACTTATGATATTGGATACATAAGTGATTGAATCTATGCAAGTGGGAGTTTGTAAGTATTATGCCCTAAGTCCAATTAACTTTGGATATAAATACTTTTGATATATAATTAATACAATTTAATGGCAGATTTATTATTTAATTAATAAACAATTAAATAAATAACAGAGTCCGTAGATTCAAATTTTCGTAATTTGCTAATCACAAGGAGTTGTGATTGTGAGATACAAATTACATCTGATTGAATCTTAAATCATCCGTGGTCGTAAGTAATAACGAGATACGGATATCGTTATTACGGATAGACCATCACGTGTGGTATTTCTTACTTGTGAAGTAAGTAGCTGATCTCACAAATTAAAGTGTAGTGACACTTAAATGAACACGTTGATATTTTGTTATAGAACAAAATATTGGAGACCCGTCGATAGATTCCACATGGATAACTATCTGAGTGTCAGTGGTTAATCTCTAAACATTTGGTAGTGGAATTGGTCTTTTGACTTGAGGTCGTCATGGTACCTTATATGAGGACAGTCATACTTTAGCGGTGTTGGATGTTTCTCTGCAAAGGCCCACTAATACGACATCGTTCGGGTACTTGAAGAATCGTATGAAAGTTGTGATTGATCAATAAAGAATTCGTCACTCTTAGATAGTAGGAGATTATGATCTGCATTTCATTCAATTAAGTCGATGATAAAATCCTTGGCCAAGGTATACTCATAAGTCAAAAAGGAGTTTTCGACTTATATTGACTTAATAGTGAAGTGAAAGATATGATCGATAATCGAGATTGACACACTTCCATATCTCGTAATTGATCGGATTATATTGACGAAGGGATTAAAGTTTCACAATAAACGAACGAATTTGATTTTGTCATACCACATGACATTTTCAGTCACATGTACTGTCCTGACACATTGCTAGATGTCAATCTAGGACGGCGAGTATGAATTGACGATAAATTAAAGGATGTTTTAATTTATCAATTTTGATTAGATCAAAATTTCACGTCGTTAGGTATCGTGGTCGGGAACCTAATGGGTCGCACACAAAAGAGAATTGAAAGATTGCAAATTGCCAATTGGTTAATTTAATAATCATTGGATAAATTAATTGGATTTGTCATTTATATTTCCGAATTAATTAATTGGATTAATTAATTCACGGATCGGGTTTAATTAAATGAATTAATTAAATATTGGACCTGACCAAGCTGAGCCCGTTTGAGTTTATATAAATACATGGCTAGGGTTTAAGGTCCATGTGGTTTTCATTATTCTTGCTGGCACAAGAGATAAAATCCTAGAAACTGCAATCTTATTTTCTGTGTGGATCACCGTTGAAGACTGGACAATTGGACAGCTGTGGTGGCGAATCAAGATTGCTGGAACGAGAAGAAAAGCAAAAGGTTTGCAGAATTCTTCAAAGGTACAATTTTTATCACGATTTCTATCTAAACACAAAGAGATCCTTGATGGAAATTGAAATAATTTTAATTTTTCGCTGTGCATGTATAAGTAGATTCCCAACACATTCCACCATTTTCTTGAAGTTGTAACCTAGAAACAAAAAAGCTCGGCCCGACCTGCACTTATTTGTCTCTAATAGTAGCCAAAAATTGATGGCGGAAATAAGGTATATTGTTTTGAAGGGGTATAGAATGTGGCACGAGTTTAACAAAGCAGAAAACCTTGTTAAACAACACAAGAAAATGGTAGAAAACAAAGAACGAAACCAAAGAAAGAAATGGAACAAAAGATCCGAGGCAAGCATTTAACACTTTTGTCTTTAAGACGAATTTGTCTCACAACAGTACTAACGAAGGTATGACAATCATCTTCCAAGATACAACGGAAAACTCCTGGTAGTAGAAGCTCTTCAAACTACAAGGCCAAGGCGAATCTAAACAGAAGCTTCTCTCTACATATTTAAAGATTGTATATACAAGAAAGGGATGATTTTGCAAGAGAATTTGATGCAAGATTCATGTAGAATTATATGAGATGACTTAATGACATTCAAGGGATATTTATAACTTACAGAAGGTGGGGGGTTGTGGCTGGAGAGATACACTCCAAAACTCAACATCTTTCAACAAGGGTCACAACCTTTCATAGCGCTCGCCCAGGTCACATGTGGTGCTCAAGCATTATTAGCAGAGACTTGATGCTCACCTAGCGTCAGTCACATATACTGAATTTCTCATTTTTTTTTCCTTTCAACTTTGTACCACTATTTCTCATTCATTTGAAATTGGTTTTGAAATTTCAAATATATTACAATCATCTACTCGATAATTAGAACTAGTATATTTATTTTCATAATTTGACTATCAAATCAAGTCTGAATAATTGGTCGAAATTCATACAAAATAAACTTTTTAAGGCTTTACTTAACCAAATTTCATCTTCTTTAAACCAAATTCCAACAATTCCCTATATGAAAATTTCAAATATGCAAATAATAATGCAGACACTAGTAGAGAGATAAGTGAAAAAATATCGCATCAATAGAGGTAACTTCTGCCCTTGAACCTTTCTTAGCAAAATACTATCGAATTTACTAGGCTAATTGGTGAATGCAATATTCTGAACAATTCAATCATTGGTATCAACCAAGACAACAGTACTCACACAATATCTTATCTATCTTCCCTAAATCGTTTAAGTTCTTATGATTGTGTTCTTTTTGGTCTTAAACTGCTACTATTGGGTTTCATAAGTGTTTTAGAGAATTTTAGCCCCAAACAATTCTCATAGAAGCAGACCCACTTTATGCTTATATAGGTAACCTCATATTAAGAATATTTTATCTTACTGATTTAATCAAGATATAGGAATCATTAAAAACATATCTTAACCTTTTAACATTCTAGAAAGCACTTTGATTATTGTAGAATGAGTATGAATTATTTCCTAAATGCTTTATGGAATTTTTATAACTTAGTTGTCCCATTGAACCAAGATCTTGAAATTAACAGTCAACAAAGTTGGGTTACCATTGCAAAAACTCTTACGTAATAGACTTTAATTACATTTCCTTCGAGGCAATATACTTGATCTCTCGGTAAGCTTTTCGTAAGTAGATTCACGATGTTCTTCTTAGATTTCAAATGATCAATGGAAATAATATCATTCGAGATCAATTGCCTAATGGTATTGTGTCTATGACATATTTGTCTAAACTTACCATTACACATACTGTTTTGTACCCTTTCAATAGCCGATTAACTATGACAATGTATACCTATAGCAGGTACAGGCTTAGGCTAATATGAAATGTCCTCCAAAAAATTAGGAAGTCATTCTGTTTGTTCACTAGTTTTATCTAAAGCAATAACTACAATTCCATTGTTAATCGAGTTATACAAGTTTGCTTTGTGGATTTCTAAGACTCAGCATAGCCGCCAATGATAAAGTCATAATCAATAGTAGACTTGAAATCCTTTATATTGGATATTTAATTCGCAGCACAATATCCTTCTAATACTGCGAGATATTTTGTGAATGTAATTCAAAGATTAACGTATATTTTAGATACGTAAAAACCCTATTTAAAGCCTTCCAATTATCATGGCATGAATTACTTGTGAACCTACTAAATTTATTCACAACAAATGCTATATTCAATCGAGTGCAGTTCTTAGCATGCATTAAACAGCTTATAACTTGTGAATATTTTAATTTAAACATCGGCTTACCCTTATTCTTGACTAAGTGTAGACATAAAACAATAGGGGTTCTTGCTAGACATTCCTCATATATATTAAATCTCTTAAATACACTCTCAACGTAATGAGATTAGAAAAATACAATTTCATTAGATGTTCCAGAGATCTAAATCCCTAACATCACACCAGCTACACCATGCCCTTCATGTCAAAATGTTTAGTTGACATTTTCTTGTTTTAGGATTATGTCATGACTATTGCCATAATTAACATGTCATCAATATATAAACATACAATTCAATAGGCTTTAAGTGTATGTTTTAGGTATACACACTTGTAACACTCATTTGATAATATGGAAAATTCTCTGTGTACACCTTATGGTATACACACAGGCTTACACCCCTTTCACATGGAGGGGGCCCGCGAATATTTTATTACATGTGGGGCCCCCTCCATGTGAGGGGGTGTAATGCTATGTGTACATCATTGTGTACACATAGCATTTCCCCGATAATATAGTTTTGTCAAACTTTTGGTGTCATTGCATTGGAGTTTGCTTCAACCCATACAAGAACTTAACAAGTTAACAAAATTTTCGTTCTTGGTTAGCAGCAATGAATAATTCAGTTTGTTCCATGTATAATTTTTCTTCTAATTCGCTGTTCAAAAAGTCATTTTCACGTTCATTTGATAAATCTCAAGGTTATACAATTCAACGATTGCAATCAACTACCTTATCGAAGTGATTCTAGTAAGTATCAAAGAAGTTATGTCTTTCCTTTTGCATATGGCTTTTGGCAACCAACATGGCATTTTTGTTTATCAATGGACCTATCCGATTTTAATTTCTTTTTGAAAATCAATTTATACCATAAACTATAAAGGCTTATTTCCAGGTGGTAAATTAACTAATTCTCAAGTATGATTTTGCATTCCAGAATTTATCTCACTATTGATAGTTGGCACTTCGATGTAGATATTGATTCACTAAATGTCTTCGAATCATCTTCTACCATATATGATAGAAAATCAGGATCATATAAAGTAGATTTTCTTGTCCTTTTACTACGATTTGGTTCTTCATCGTTTGTAGAAGTACCATTTGTAGTTTTATATGTTTTCTTATTTGAACTTATATTTTATTTGTCTTTGCACGAAAACATATTTTTGAAAAAAGAAGCATTTTTTAATTCTTTTATGGTGCCTTCAAGTATATCTTGAATATCAAACTTATGAGAAATAAATCAATATGTATTACTATTATTTGCGTATCTAATAAATCTGTAATCAACCGTCTTAGGCCCAATTTTTACTTGTTTCAGCTTTGGGACTTCAATCTTAGTGCTTTTTTGGTAGGGATTTTGTTAATTGATTTTTTTTTTACCGTTAGAGATAAAGTGAGTCCTACTTGTGAATAAATAATTCAAAAATGATGTCTGAAATAGTGAAATAGTGGTCAAAAAATTGATATTGATTGAATTAAAATATCTACCAAACATGCTCTTAACCAAACACCCCCACACTTTCAAGTGTTTATAAAAATAAGGATAATATTTCCATAATTCATATGGAGTTCATCCATTTTTCATTTTTTTTTCTTTTTTTTTTTTTGAAGTATTTTATTTAGAATGCTATTTGCGGAAATATAAATTTTCTCCACATGTTTTGGAGTAGTCCCAAACTAATCAACATTACATTCATCATCTTCTTAAGAGTTCGATTTTACATTCAACAACACCATTTGATTTAGGTGAGTAAGGTACCATTGTTTGATGTATGATGCCATGTTCGGAACAAGATTCTTCAAGCAGTACCCCGTATTCTCCTCCTCCATCACTTCAAATATTCTTTATTCATTTACCAAGTTGATCTCAATTTTTGTCTTATAATATTAAAAAACATCAAAGGCTTCATTTTTGCTTCTTAACAAACAGATATACAATACTTTGTAGAATTATCAATGATTGTGATAAAATATTTCTCCACACCTTTAGTTTAAACAAATTTCAAATCACATATATAACTGTGTATTAATTCTAAAGACGTGGTGTTCATTTGAACAGAATGAATTGGTGTTCTGGTCAATTTTGCTTCATCTCAAATTTCACATTTATAACTAGGATTAAACTTAAGCGTTGGTATCATACTTAGATTCATAAGTTTACGCACAAATTTCTAGTTTGCATGTCCTAATCAATTATATCATAAACAAAAAAACTCAAGCATATAAGCAGAATTTAAATTTTTATTAATAATGCTTTGCTTTGTTACAATAGTAAAAACGTTCATTTTTAATATTATGTTACACAAGTATCATTTTTCAACATATAACTCATTCTTATTGAGTACAAATTTATTGATACAAATACAAATTTAAAGTCATTTTTGCGAAGTAGAGACCTAGAATATAATGTTCATATGTTCGACACATGCAAGACATTGTTGAGGACGAGCTCTTCGCCAAAAATCATCTTCAAAGTAACTTTTCCTTACCCTTCAACCTTAGAACTTGCAGAATTTTCCATAAAGAGTTGTCTCCAATCAATTCTATGTAGTTTGAGAACACTGTCTTGTCTGCACAAATGTAGAGATAGCTCTAGTATCAACCCACCATTCTTTTGGATTTCCAACGTTGTTACATTTAAAAATAACAGCAGACATTCATTTCTCGTATCCCTTCAAATATAGTGTTTTCTTCAATTACATTTGCTTGTGCATTCTTTTTAAGCTTGTGACATTCACTAGATTGATGTCCCACTTTGCCATAGTTATATTAGTTGCCTTTAAATTTCTTGACATTCTTAGTGTTGTCTTTCTTTAGTGCATCACCCGAGACCTTGCATTTTTTATTGATCCTTGAGCCGAATTCTACTAAATTGGCTTTGGATTGTCAAAGTTGAACGATAATACTTCCAACTTGATAGCAGCAACTTGGAACAATTCATTTAATGTCATTTTCTCCGCATGAGTGTGATGAAGTAGAACCTGCAATTCTTGCACTTGACTAATGATAGTTTTGGAGTCTATCATCTTGTACTCTATGAACTTTCCGACAATGAACTTCTTCTTGTCGACGTCCTTCGTCTTGTACTTTTTCTCGAAGGAATCCCCGAGCTATTTGGCAGATTCTATTGCACTATACACATCGTATAATGTATTGTGCAATGTATTTAGAATGTAGTTCTAGCATGAGAAATCTGAGTGCTTCCAAGCATCTAATGCAATAATTGATCCCCAATTATTTGTTGCTTCTTGTACGGCGAGAGGATCTTTGCTTAAGAACCTTGCCAAGTTCAAGATAATAAGATAGAACAACATCTTTTGAAATCCACACCGCTGAATTTCTTCAATTTCTCTCCATGTAGAATTGGAGTACTTTTGAATTGGTATAGCCAATGATGGAACGATATTTGGCGCTGAATTCAATATTGGCGGAACCATATTATTTGTACCATTTGTTGTTTGATTCGTATTAGTCTCAACGATATCATTACAAAAACAAAAATTCGACGCAGAAGAATTAAGAATGGAACAACACTTACGCTTATTCCTAAAGATGAAAAGAATCAGTTTTTGAAACCCAAAAAAACAATGAAAAATCATCTTAAACTTAAATAAAGTATATTGTTTTCAAGGTGTATAGAATTTTGGTATGAGTTTAACAAAGCAGAACCTTGTTAAACAACACAAGAAAATGGTAGAAAACAAAAAAGAAAACCAAAGAAAGAAATGGAACAAAAGATCCAAGGCAAGTGTTCAATACTTTGTCTTTTAGATGAATTTATCTAGCAACGGTGCTAACAAAGGTATGACAATTGTCTCCCAAAATATAATGGATAACTCTTTGTAGGAGAAGCATTTCAAACTATGAGGCCAAGGCAAAATCGAAACAAAATTCTCTCTACAATTTCAAAAATTTTATATGAAAGAAAAGAATGATTTGACAAGAGAATTTGATGCAAGAATCATGTAGAATGATATGGTATAACTTAATGACGTCAAAGGAGTTCAATTTATAGAAGGTGAAGGATTGTAATTGAATAGACATGCCCCAAAACTTAGCATCTTTCATCAAGAATAGCAACCCTTCGTGGCGTTCGCCTAGCGCCCCGTGGCGTCCAAGTGCTATTAACAGAGACCTGTTAGGCCGCACGCTGAATTCCTCATTTTTTTTCCTTCGAACCTTGGATCTCAATTTTTCAATTTTTCATTCATCTGAAATTAATTTTAAAATTCTAAATATATTACGATCATCTACTCGATGATTAGAATAAATTAATCTATTTATTATCATAATTTGAATATCACATAAGTCCGAATAATAGGCAAAAGTTGATACAGAATTAACTTTTCAAAGTTCTACATAACCAAATTTCATCTTCTTTGAACCAAATCAACAAAAACAACCTTCTGTTGCTAAACACTTTCATCATCATCTCCATCTTCTATTCAAAAACTACTTTACTATAATACAATCACTAGTCCCAAAATGTAATACTAAACTGCCGTTTAATTTCTTTCTTCTAAAACCACGTGAACTTCCATTTTCACGATATAGTAAAAACAAAAACCCGAATAGAGAAAACCAATTGGCGAAACAGTGTTGATTTGGGTTAATAAGTCCACTCCTGGGGAAGCCTCGGTTCTTGATTCACTGCTGGTTGGGCCCTCAGATTTTTGTTGTGGTTCTGCTCTGAAATCTGGAGATTGTTTCGATACGTCGAAGCAGCATCTGCATACATTAGAAACAAGATGAGCAAGACGTGCTCTAATAAATATAGATTGTCAGGAATAAGGCCTATTTCAAGATTCATCCCAACAACCTCCGTTGACAAATATACAGATATCAAATAGGAGGCAGATACAGAAATTGAAAGTAGTAACTATTACAACAAGATTTTCGAGGAAAACTCTAGAACCCGGAAAACCACATAAATCGTGGTGTATGTTACCATAGTCTGGGATCTGTGGACGTGGCTGGGTATTCATAGACTCTAAATTCAAATTCAGGGCCTGAGCAACTTGATCTGGTATCAGAAATGTGGAACATCCTGCATTTAACAAACAATATTTAAAAAAACTCAGCACATTTCAAAAAATTCAATTAAAACCCACTAAAATAGTTGAAATGTTTACTTTAGTCATAAAGTACCAATAATTTTGAAAAAAAGGCAGATCTAGACCAAACATGACTGTGAACACATCCAAGGAAACAGTATACTCCCTTGTGATCGCCAGATACTCCCATAAAATTTCGAAGGCCGGCCGTGTTAGACCATGGTTAAAAGTAACTTAAAAGCATATTTGACTCGGTTATAAACAACCGAAATCATGCTGAGTAAATACAAGACTTTTACACATTATAAAATTGATTTTTAATGGACGAGACAATAAACCTGGTTTCTTGCGAGTTCCAGTAGCGGGTTCAAATCTTCTAGGCAAGAAAACACCGGTTCCTGAACGTTCTTTTTTGGTCCCCCGATCACCAAGAAACACCGCCCTCATGCCTGACCCCGGCTGTAGTTCACGTTTCTGTTGAGATTTTGGTAAAGTAGGCCAAGCAGCCACTGATAACCCCTGAGATCTTTCTCCATTTTTTCTAACACTCTGCACCATCTGTTGGTACCCAATTTTCTCCTGTCCCAAAAAACCACTTCCCTGCCGTTGCTTCATCATAGAATGCAGCTTCAACTCCTGGAACTTGACCAAGTAAAAACAGTCAGTCAAGAACTTCTAAAATATCATAATTGATAAGAAGTACTGGAATACTGCGTACTTGGGTAGCTTGTAATTGCCGATATGAAAGGTGGCTTTGATTTGCGAATATCCCAGAGCCATAATTTGGCTTTTTGAGTGGTGCCGTAACATAGCCGGGCTTTCTAGGAGGTACCAGGACTCCACCAACTCTCTTGTTGCTCGAGTAGAATCCATTTGCTTCTTGAATCATTCTCATCCTAGCCGCCTCCTCTGTGGCCGCATACAGCAAATCCCACGCGGCTCCATCTTTCAAGTTGACACGCGGATGCGATGAAACACGTGAAATGCAGCAGCTGGACCTATGCTTGCATTCACACCAACCCGTAACACTGCACAAAGTTGATTGTGGCGAACAAGAGAGCCCCATACCCTACACATAAATAATAAATCCTAGATTAAACCACATTTCTCGTGCAACAAGTGGGAGAGGGAGGGTATACCTTTGGGTTTTCGAAGGGGCAGTTGGGATCTCGAAGAGTGGAGTTAGCAATTTTTCGAGTTAACCCAGTGATGTAGTCATCCTCGTCGCTCTCATTCTCGATTGACTCAACAGGTGAACTCAGATTGGAGTTGGGCCTGTAAAAGTTTTCAAACCCATAGGGATCATCATGCCTTTTCCCCTTGTTAACGTTAACCCTGTACTTCATAAGTTGTTTCTCATCAGCTAGAAACTCCGACGGCAGCCATAACTCTTCCGCCATCTCTCTACAAGAAGTTATCCTTACACCTGAAAATGCAAGTTGGGTATATATAAACAAGCGTGCGTGCGTGCGTACAAATATCTACAACTGGAAATTGGGGAGTCTTAAAGTGGATTTTGAAAGGGATTAACGTTTGCTGCTTGTTGAAGGTTTAATTATAGCCACCAGTGTAATACTGCTGGCTGGTTCCCGCAGGGGAAAAATCACAGGGACCCAGCACAACATGGAGAGAGAAAAGGTCTGCGAGGGAAGAATGAGGATTAGGAGGGGAGTCCTTTTATTTTTTATTGGGAAAAGTTCACTACTAGTTCTCAATCTTTTATTACTATAGCGACATTAGTCCTTAATCTTTTAATTTTTTTTTCTTTTTTGAAAAGCTTGTTATTTGATTTTAGTTTCAAATTTTTCCTTCGAAAGTTGTAAGAATTATTAAGTAAAAATAGAATATGTTTGAGCTCCATTATTTTTTAAGAATACATTTTGAAATAATAGATTAATATAGAATATGTAGTTAAAATATAGGCAAAAGTTTTGAATTTGCCTATAATATTATTTTATTGAAAAATGTATAATT
>NC_036253.1:9455595-9476471 GCF_002742605.1 Olea europaea var. sylvestris | reverse complement strand
TTGCTGTCTACGATCTTCGATCGACTCTCGTCTATCGCTTGTATCGTACCAAGATGAATAGTGGCCTTATGAAGAGTAGTCGCCTACGTCACTTGAATTTCTTCGTTTATATGTATGTCACGTATGACGACTGCTATAGTGAGCTACTATAAATAGTATTATTTTTTTAATACTGTATTATATTGTCGCGTGATATTTGAATGTCTAATTTATGAGGATGGATTTCGTTTCAATTCCAGAAAATTTAGAGTAACAATTTTGGTATGGAGGCAAAAGATTAAGGACGATGGTGCAAACTTTCCATAATTATTCAAACACACACAAATCTGTGTGGTGTGGTGGGGGAGGGGCAATAACGGCGCGTGTTTGTACGCGCCACGTCAGAAAAGTTGAAAAGTATATGCAGAGTTGTAGCCAGGTAATGTGGGGTGAGGGTTTTGCAGTGGTGGTGGGTCCACCTCTGACACCTTCACTTGTTTCGCATGTGAGCCACTGGTGGGGTCCGCCTTCGTTCAACCTCTCGGGTGGAATTTGCTCCTCTGATATAAACGCTGTTGTATTAGTTATTTTCTTAACTTCAAATAAATATAATTTATCTAATGTGGGACGAGAGATAACATTACATTATATACTAGTAATATATTTCAAATTTAAATAACAATTTTGATTTAAAAAATTATTTTTAAAGTATAAAATAATCAGTTGGATTCCATGGATTCCATCACTATACATCGAGCCGATACTTGATTGTTCGAATCAAATCATATCAATTCTTGTTTAATACGTAGTCGGTATGAATATACACTCAAATTATGTATTATTTGTTAATTTATTTTCTCTTTTTATTAATCAAATGTAGAGAAGGTTTGAGTCCTATTTTCTTGTCAAAAATATTTTTCGGAATAATATTTTGATAAAAAAATGTGTGGTTAAATATTAAAAAAATGTATTTGTTGTGATTAAAAATAAGAAAAAAAAGGGTATTTTGAAGATAATGGAAACAAACAAGAGCGTAGAGTATTTTAGGGACAACGTGTTGCGGCGTTTCGGACTCAGTTCTGTAGTGGTGGCAGAACGACCAGACATTTGTCCTCACCTACTCCACGTGGCAATTTTGCTTTGCATGTAAGCTATTTGAAGGTTTAAGTTGACGATTCCGCCATTGAACTTTTTCATAATTAACGAGATTGCCACTGCCGGATTTTAAGGCATGGCCCAGACGAGGTAGTTGTTAGAGTCGCTAGACTAGACTAGTACTCCTGCTGGGTCCGGGTCAGGATCCGGTGGATATATATCCTTTCAGATAAAGCCTGTGAAATCTGTGCGTGGAAGATATTCTTGACAGAAGCATGAAAATTCCAATCCGACGGTGTATATTTAATTTATCCATCTTTTTAAAATATCCTTGTTGGGTAGGGGTTTAATAAATCAAAGTTAAATATTTATTTTAATTATATATTCCATGTGGTTAATAATTTTTCAATCATACATTTCACAGACTTTTATCAACGCACGCTAAAAATCTTATTTTGATCCCCGACAGAACATGGCCTATATTAACTCTAATTTCTCCAGCCTCTGTTTGAGCAAAAAAAATTTTGAAAACAGACTTCACAAAATTGCTTTTTTTCTTTTTTTCTTTTTTCTTTTTTTAGAATGTATGGTTGAAAATAGGAAAAAAATGTTGAGTTTACATTATTTTAAAAACCTGTGAATTAAAATATTTTGAATTTAAAATGAGTTGTAAAAAATGTGCTTAAACAAGGCCTCTGTAATAAATAGTCATCTATAGTTACGGATCACAATTTAGCATGACCCAAAGTTTGTTTGACATGAATTTATAGTTAGGCATAATGGCGGGAAGTTAATGCGATGAGTAGCGAACCTTATCAATTGAATTTGGGACACCGCTATACGAAGAGCTCGTCTAAGCGTGGCACAGAGAAGATGATAATCAAAGTTCGTTTGATAAGGAAATGTAGGATTGAAGGCAATAACTTCAAACAGTGGCATTGTCATAATATATTGTGAGGGCAATATCCAAGGATCGTGTATTCGTTGAAGCTGAAAATTTGTTTTTTCACCGAACTAATGATGAAATGTTACTTGGACATTATGTATATCCTAATGTATATGTAGAATAATTCTTAAAATTTTTAAATTATTTGTCATTAATTAATTTTAGATTATGTTGTTAAATATTCGATTCATTTTAATTAAAATTAGTGCTAAATTTTTTTAAATATTTTTAACAACTATAAATGATTTGCGCGCGCTATTTTCTAATGGTTATGTACTACTCATCTTACCTTAAAGTCCAAGTTTCAATTCTTTTGAACACCAAAAATTTAAGGAATCTTTTTAAAATTTGGTCAAATCAGACAAGCCAATTTAATATATAAATCAATAGTTAACTCTGTCAATTGACGGGTTAATTCAATCAAACTCGATTTTTGATAGGAGTCATTTGCATTTCTGTAAAATTATTCTACCCAACCCAATCAAAGGCCTAGGCTAGATCGGACCGAGTTTTATAACTATGGTTCTAGCCTTGCCACAAAGTCCATTGGTCAATCATGGGGGTGACATTGTATATTTGGACATATAAGGCAAGGTGCTTATATTCGTGAGAACGAGTGTGGTTTGAAGGCAATCCTATTAGCCATGAATTAACGAATAGCCCTACTTTGGTGAGGCAATGATGAAGGGCACTGCGGCATACAATGAGCTAATAAGTCCGGAAAAAGTGACAAGCACGAGATAGGTTGTAGGGCATGCGAATGATTCTCAATGTTTTAGCTGGACTTGAGAGATGTATTTTCCATTGAATATGCACAAAAGGACCGCTTGTTGCACATGAGCATGCGAGCAAGCTAGTCCAACGGAGTTGAGATCATCAATATTGTTGTGCATTGCGAACAGGCGAACACCTTTGACATCAAGTGCAACATAGGGATGTGTTCATTGTTTACATAGTAGTAAGATTTATGGGGTCATGTCTAGACTCGTGTCAGAGAAGGCGGAAGGTAGTTGAAGGGAGTGAGACTACTACAACAGAGGCAAAAAAAAATAAAAAATGTACTACTGCGAGACTTAAAGAGTCGACTCGTAGCACATCAACTCGATGAAGATAATTCAAATACTCTAATTGCTAGTCAACTGTGAAACATTAGTTCAATTGAAGGGCAATAGTTTGATGACACATTTGGTAACACAATAAAGGAGCTAGAATATAGTTTCACGTATATTATTTATTATCGTTTAATATCATAGCATACTAGTCGTTACTGAATTATTTGTTCTAATAATTACTAAAGTTAATCGATTACTATTTCCCAAAAATGCCTATTTATTGGAATCCATCGTCCCCGCCTAAAGATAGCAATCATATCCGATCTGCGGCTCAAATTTCTTATCCACATTGATTAAACTATGCTTTGTTTAACTTTAAAAGTTGATAAAAATTTAAGTTAAAGTTAATAATTAATTTTAATCACACATTTCAGGTAATCACAACTTTTGAATCACGTAAATGTCTCATAAATTTCAGAATTTTTAATTCCATTTACATATTTTCACTAGCTGGGTAAAATGAGCAAATCTAAGGGCCTGTTTGATACAATCTAATTCCATGGAATTCCATTTTTCACCCATTTTGTCTTGTTTGATAGCCAAAAGTTTCGTAGAAACCCCCATGTGACCTTGTTTTCTTGCTTTTTAAAGAATTCCAATTCCTTTGGTTTTGATGGGAATTGGGTTTTCCATGTTCTTCTTATTTTAAAAAAAATAATAATAATAATTTTTTTTGTAATGGAAATAAATTCTATCCATAATTGTAACAAATTTTATCCCTTTAATTGACAATTTTCATGAAAAATAAAGTCAGACAAACACCAAAATATTCAAAATTTTAACATTTTTCAGGTGAAAAATTATACCAATCAAACACATTTAATTAGCAATTTCCAGTAAAACAAGTTTTGGACAATTCAATTATCTGAAATTCGTTTTCTTTCCATCCAAATATTATTTTTGCAATCAAACGGATCCAACTGTATTTTGTTTAAAAATAGAAACAATGTCGGTTCTGGATTAACGAGACTATTTAAGTAGGAGCTATGAGTATACAAATATTTATTTATTTATTTATTTTTATATATATTGCTAGAGATGTTAAAGAAAAAGTTTTATAGTTACATGGGTAAGGTCTTTCGGATTGATGGAAAATGTACAAAATGAGAGTAGTTTAACAAAAACACGGCGGAAAAAGTAGTTTAGAATTATTATATTATTTGTAACGAATAAAGTGGAGAAAGAATGAGATGGAAACTGAAACATAAATTTTATGTCATGTTGATAATTGTAAATAGGATTAAACTAGTTTTACATTAATAGTGTACATTAAGGCAATGTTTGAGCTACATTTTTTAAAAAAAAATACATTCTTAAACAGTAATTTGATATCATTTCAACCACATATTCTTCAATAAAATAATATTACACGCAAATTCAAAAATTTTCTTTATTTTTTAACCACACATTTTTCATCAATACACTATTCAAAAAAGCATTCTTAGGAATATAATGTAGTTCAAACAAGGGCTAAATTTGACATTGTATGATATGTAGAAAATTATTCCCTTGATTTGAATAAGCGTGGTTAAAGTTAACGACCATGATTACTGTCGTATCAATTAATGTCAAATTTAATGCTAACTACAAGGTACAGTTAACAAAATTGTTGTAAATATACGCTTTTTAATTATTGTACAATTGGTAGTTGTTTCAGACTTTCAGGTTGTGTTCCATGCTAATTTTGTTTTGTTTTTGGGTTTTAAGAATAATCCTAAGAGTAGATGGAATGTCGGTGAGAAAGAGGGGGGTGAAAACCCGATACCTTTGCTTTGATGAATTGGAACGAGACAAACATATCAAAGAATGACAACAGATCAAGACAAAATTGGAAACGAAGAGAAAATGCTTGCACGAGCAAGCATGCCAGCAAATGAGACACTAGGGTAATAAAGGGTCCAACTCGAATTGTCCACGCCCAATTCCTCATTCCCAGACAACGCATTTTCTACCGATGATAAATGGTCAACTCCTATATTTACCTCATGCTCTTCAACCTTCAATTGATCCGCAACTATGCAAAAGACTATTTTTGTGTGAATAGAAATGCACCATTGCAGATCCCCATCGTCGGCTACATCGACAGGGGATATTTGTGTTTAGAACTTTGATTTTCAATTGAATTTGAAATTGCATTCTATCAACATTTAGATTCCCAAACAATTTATTAACAAACTCTTCATATTGAATGTCGCTTCAAATAACAATTGACGTTGTTCGGTTCTCATATCACTTCCAATCGTTATTCGCTTTGACGAAGGTACCATCATGCGAGACAACAAACCTCATTACATCCCTCATACATACATGCCATCAACACAACTACAATGAGGTTACATACGAATACCCAAAACGAACATGCTATTCACACATTATATGTAAAATGCTAAACACAGTGTTCTCTAACTTTGCCCTTTTCTTATTGTCATTCTCTACATTTGAAAAATGTCCAAACTAATATTAAAAATATCATTCTCGATGTCTAGATGCTTCAAAGAACGATATATCAAGATTACACCTTACCGCTTGTATGGTATGGTCAATACATAATTACAAAGAATTCATTCTCACCATCAATGATATGGTCAACACATGATTACACTGTATTCGTTGATATCGAAGTTATTTAAGAAATGATGTAATACAAATTGTCAGTAATACACCTAAATCAATGTGAATTTTGATAAGATACTCCAATAATCTTACAACTTATTTTGATGATCATTCCATTCCATTTAATCAAGTGTATAACAACAATTTATCAACATAAACAAGATTTCGAAAACGTTACCTTCTATTGAAATTTGTGGAGAGTCGAATTAACTTGCAAATTCATTCTATTATTCTTTTCAAAACGAAATTATGTAATTTTTTCTTTATATTTTTTTTGCTATTCTTTCATTAAGGCGACGGACATTTTGGTGTCAAACTTGACCATTTTTATAATAGTTATCAAAATTAGACACATTTCAATTGACAAGTTGACATTTTTGTAAATTTCCGTGTATAAATAAAATTTATATTTAAACAACTTGAATTATACAGCTAAACATATACTGTATTTATGCAACTGAAAAAGATCGCTACACCTAAAACTGGTCTGTCTTTTAAGGACCATAACTAACAGTTAATAAAAAATCAAGGGAGTGATTGTAGTTAATAGATCCCCATAACTATCGTGACAATATAATCATTTAAGATTCAAGATTCATTCATTACTTCATAAATCATAGCCGTGACTGGTGGGCTGAGGGTGGCATCCACGTGTTGGTGGGTCCTTTTATTTCTCATTTAATTGAGGTGAAAAGTACAAATTATGTGTGTGGACAAGAACAAATGAATTTGACTTCTGTTATGTAGACGTTAAAAAATTAAATTAAAGTTAACAATTAATTTTACTCATATATTTAATGGGATTCACAACTTTTCAACTATATAAGTTATCAACTTTTATTAAAATTTTCTAAATATTAAATTTTAATCTCCACTAAACGAGAGCTCAGTGAAAAGTAGATTAAGGAGATGCTTGGCTAAATTTAAATTATAATTTAAGTTGATCAAATATACATTTGATCTACACATTTTGTTGGATCCAAAATTTTCTACATCCAATACCTATTTATTGTTTTGGAAGTATTTATAAATAAATAAATAAATTATGAATAAATCGAAATTAATGGTAGGTAAGTGAGTATCATATGAATTTTTTGAAATGTGTGAATAAAAAGCGGTTCGAATATTTATACACAGTATATAACAGTTTATTATCTACACATTTAGATCTGCATCTTTTAAACAATTAACCAAAAAAATTATAGTCCCTGTATGGCTCCTATTAAATTAAATTTTATTTCTCTTTCTCCTATTTTTAATTACACACTCTTCTATAAAATAATATTACATATAAATAAAAAAAATTCATTCTTTTTAACCATTCATTCTTCAAAAAAAAAAATGCTATTTCGTCCATTTTAATTTGAAAAAATGAGGCCAGAAAAGGGCATAAATACGATATAGCTTATGTAGTACTAAAGAATTTCGTGAAAACAAGAGATGGCGCGTCATACTGGTTTGTGTGCGCTACTTGATGATAGAAGAGTTAGAGATTCGTTATTCAAGAAAAATCTCTTTATGAATTCTACTCAATCGAGTCATAAGCAAATTATATTTCAATTTTTCTATTTTGATCAAACTAATATTCTTTGGTCTTTCCCAGTCGAAGTATGATTCTTTCTTCATAAATATAAAAGTATGACAGTCGTCTCACATTTACACTTCTGCTTTAAAGAAAAGGGTTTAGGTATTGAATCATTGCATATCTGAATTGTTAACTTTGACTCTTGTCTTCAAATTTCAAAAGTTGATAGGACATCATCCGGAGTAGTAGAAAAAGTGGTGGTTGCACTTGCCACTATCGACTCTGGCTCATGCCAGCACATGAATTCTTGAAATAATTTGTCATGTAATAACCATGAAAAATGAAGCACACGGGGCTTCATCCATTTTACCGTCTCGTCTCTTTGTTGCAACCACTCACATCGACTATGATATAGCACGTGCAATTGTGAATTTGTACCCACTCATTTTCAACCTTACATTCTTCAAAAAAACATTATTCCAAACATTAAAATTTGAAAAAATGAGGCCAAACGGGAGCTTAGTAAGTACTACTCAACCTAATTTAGTAATACAATAAATAACTTAACCATTTTTCTTTCCTAGCAATGAAATTTATTATCCTTCCTGTTTGGTAGAGATTTTGTAAAAAAATAATATTTTTGGAGAATGTATACATTCACGTACAAATTTTTTTATTAAGATTGAGATTAGATATGAATTTGGGAAAAAATGAGTTGTGAAAAATAGGGCCAAACAGGTAGCAACAAATTAGCAAGCTCTGCTTTTTAGCTTTTACTTTTGGGTCGGTTAAAAATGCAAAAAATTTGGATCGGTGATAAAAATGCAAACTCTGCTTTTTAGCTTTTACTTTTGTCAAAAATAAATTCAAAATTTGTGTAGTTTTTAGGAAGTAAATCTAAAGCTTAGCCAAACATGCTATTATACTTTTCTCCAAACAAGTTATAAATATAAAGTTAATGAAAATTGACATATTAAAGCATGGGATCTTTAATTTAAGCAAATTCAACAGTTAGTATCTCATGGATCTCAAGTGATTATAACTAACTCTCCCATTATCCTAGTGAAATACATACTGACCGTTAGATTTGCTTAAGTTAAAGGTCACGATTATTTGTTAAATCTATATGTAGGAAGAACGCTTTCCTTAGAGAAATAGTCGACGTTTTAGCTTTTTAAATAAACAATAATCTCTTCACTAATTATATTAGAAAGATGTTTCTGTACAATAAGGCCAACAAGTCGTTGTAGTATAGTGGTGAGTATTCCCGCCTGTCACCCGGGTGACCCGGGTTCGATCCCCGGCAACGGCGTTGAATATTTTTTTCACATTTGTCTTTATATTTATCTTTGCGCACATGATATTTTCTACGTGTTTCTTTTGAATATGTCCTAAATCAGAGGAAATCATGTGAGAAGCTTTCCCGATTAAAAAAGTTAATGAATATTACCTTGTTACCTTTTCTGGGATTATTGATTTTGAGTTTTCTATCTTTAATCTAATGAATGATACATTGCTTCCTTCTCTGGGATTATTGATTTTGGGTTTTCCATCTTTAACTTCTAATTAATCAAAATTGTTAACTTCTGAAATTACAGAAGTGGGGATGTTGACTCACACTTAGTCAGTATAGGATACCGTTCTTGTATTTTATTTTATTTTATTTTATTTTTTTATGGGATTATATATTGATGATAAGACGAGTACAACTACTTCGAGCATCCTAAGCAAAAAATATCAAAATATGTATCAACGATTACAAACTAAAGACCAATTGTTAAAGTTTCGAGTTGAATCAAACCATGATGATGCAATGTAAACATTCTTGTACGTTTGTGTTTATCCAAAGCAATCGTTGAATTATATTATCATCTAAAAAAATTTAAACGGATAAAAAAGAGACGGTATCCTCTCCCTCTCTCACGAGCACACAATTTATAGTCCTGCAAGTCGCAACCAATTTTTTAGTTGAAAGAGCTATGTCCACAATTTTTTACGAAACTCATGACATTTATATGCTACAATACTATATAGAACCAACTTATTAATAAAAAGATTGAGCTATAAAAGGAAGAACCTGTTTTCTAAATTCAAGTTGTGAAAACATTAAGAACAATATAGCATACGTAATTGAAATTCTTAAATTCAAGGGGAAAATATCATCATAAACTTTTTAAGCTATCCCAAACAAGTACTAATTAAATTCGAAGAGTCCTACAAATAATACTGGTAATTAGCTGGATGAGCAAAATTCTTCAAGACCACACAAACACATATGTTCAATGGATCATACTCCCGTCTAGTTCTAACTCAGATCAGCCATGGCTTCAAAAAGAAAAGTCATGCACCAGAAACATCAGATTGACACTAACATATCAACCAATTTTGTCGCCTTTTTCTTTACAACCTTATCAATAACAAGTATTGTCCACCTTTGAACTGTGCTTATCAATGAGACGTCCCATTCTGTATATTTCAAAGTTCAAAGAAAGGGACAACTCAAATATGTTCCATGGGACACACAATAAAAATAATGTAACAGTTAGTAATAGGAAGACTAGTCGTCTGACAGTTATCGTTGCCAAGGCACAATCCATTCAACTAGCAATCCAATAATCCTCTTGAAGACATCAGAAGATGACACAAATATGAAAATACCAAAGGTCATATCCATTCAGCCGAAGGGCTAAAAGCACCAAGTTCATTATTCTTTACAGTATGACATCGAAAAAAAAAAAAAAGATTTAGTAGCTAAAATTATATACAACTCGACACAGTCTCGTAGCCTTGTAGAGAAAGAGTGGAATCACGGAGTAGCAAAAAGTAGCCGTCTTTAGCTAAATTAACTATAATCTATCTTCCATTTAAAAGAAGCTAGAACAAGTCCGTCCCTTCTTCCCTTCTTTTATACTTTCCTGCAAATGAACATCGAAGGTCAATTAATCACATCATCTACAAAGATAACAGTAATAAGATCTCTACCAACATCTCAACATAACATCCCATCTGCAACTTTTTCTTACTTATTCAAATCCTTTTTCATTTAATTGTTTATTGTTTTGTCATCTGGAGAAAATTTTGTAATGTCACTACGACATGTCAACAGTCAAGATGCATTAACCACAAGTTGATAGGTTATAGAAGCAAACAGTGTCTTCATTTATTTGTTGAATTATTCTTTGCATATAGGGTATGGTGACCTCGTAGATTTCCCTTTTTTTTTTTTTTTTTTTTTTGGACAAGAACCAATGATAATGCGTCGAATGGAATTCTGTAACAATTCTGTGAAAGTTTTTCTGTACGTACAGCAAAACTCTTATTTATTTTCAAGATGGTAATTGAAAATCACCCCAGGTCGCTTTTACCAATCATCAGAAAAGTATAAAAAGCTGTAATAAATTGCAGACCGGAATTTTATTACTGCACATATAGAACAAAAAAGTCTAGACGTGTGTGTTTGGATTTCAAGAAGAAATTGAAATATTGAATGGTAAGTACCTAAGATAAGGTAAATTCCCATGCCATGGTGACAAACTCTAATAATAAAGAGATCCTGCCAAAAAATGAAAAATGAATGTGTCAAAATAAGAGAAGTCTAGCTACCATAATTGAACCATGCACCAATCCGAAATCAAAGATACGCACCCTGCCACCAGTTCCCTCTAGAAGCACTGCCTGAGTCATCTTCTTCCCCATCTTTACCAAACTGATAATAAATCAAAAATATGTTAACACATAGTTTAATTTGGTTAACCTTCCCCATAAATTTATCAAGTCTTAAAATAAAAAAGGACAAAAAAATAGGAGCAGTTTATTTCCTTCTCTTTTTTTCCTTTTTGTTCATGGCAAGAGAGTTTTAGTATTTGATTTTACTAATGGAAATCTCGATAAAAACTATCCTGCCAAAGAGGCTTGTAAAAGGCAAAATTCCTGATTTTTATTATTTACTAGTGAGACTCATAATCACTAAGAGTAACAAAATGAATTTCCTCTTGAATTGCCATTTACACAAAAAAGACATCCACGTCAGATAACCACGTAATAAATGTGAAGAAATTACTTGAGCTTTCTCGTAATATAGTGAATATTTACATTGGCGTAAAGAGCACTCACAGTAGTTAGTCCTGGACTCTGAGTATTCTGGGGACTAGAATAGACATCTTGACCACCGTAGTATATCGACGAGCTATAATGAAATGGTTGAACTTTTTCTTCCTGATAACCCCAACTCGGGTCTTTGCTCAGTATGCTCTTTCTCTGACCTTCAACACTTCTAGTGTTATTGCCTGCAAAAAGAACCTGAAGTTAGTACAAATCGAAAAATTATACCTTAAAGAGGAAGGGTTAAAACACACATACGTGCACCATCAAGGGTAAGTGTTACCAAAATTTCGTAATTATTCCCAATCAAGAAATATTTCTGCAATTATAGAAACCTTATTAAAGAGATCCTGNAAAAAAAAAAAAAAAAAAAAAAGAAAAAAAAAAAAGTGAAGGCTGTGAACGTTGCATGCAGAATGTTCATCACAACATCACCAAACGTACATAATATATCATCATGTAATGAATGTTACCAAACCTAAGCAATTAGCGTTGTAAGAAGTAATTTTGTAAGGAGTTGAAGTGAAGAGTTTTCAACCTTTATTAAGAATGAAATAAGTTAATTTTTAAGATAATAATCTCATGAAATTTTTGAGCTCGATCTAATCCAATTCATCTAGATCAAACCCAACCTGAATTTGACTAAAAAAGAGTCAAAGTTGAGCAAGTTCAAAACCTGTTTGTTATACGAATTCGAGTTTAAGCACCCTAAATCTCATTTGAATTGCCTCATTTACATGTTGGTCCTTTTTTTTTTTTTTTTTACACATAATAAGTACATATATTACCAACCTATAACCCCAGTATTGGCACTCCATACTGTATTTCCAGAGTCCTGCTTCTTCTCAGATCCAAGAGGATGTAAAGATGCTTGTCCCGGGACCTAAAACAGATTGACTTAATAAGAATTAGACGAAATTAAGTATTTTGTAAATGAACCTAGGAGGAAATATGTTAATTTTTCACTAAAAAGATTGAATTTGCACACAAGATGACAGCATAACTAGAATCCTTCTTCCTAAAACAGAGCCAACGCACGTCAGGAAACCTGAGAAATAGTTTTAAAAAAAACCACTAGACGTGTCGATATTGATGTTAATCATCATTTCTTGGGACAGAAGAAGATTACCTAAACACTTACTAAAATTCTCACATACAGATTTAATTCAGTACATACATCAGCGTTGGAAAGTTGATTGTCAAATCTCAAAATCTCCAACAAACTTCAGTTTTTATTTTTTTATTTGAAAACAAAAATAGGAATTCGATAAAAATTGTACAATGTAGAAAACCCCATTATCTAAAAATCTAACAAAAAACCCATTCAATATAAATAATATACCTGAGTAGAAGGTGCGAAAATTGAGTCGAAAATCCGAGAAGACGATGATGCAGAAGAATCCTTTGAACCAAAAAGATCAGAAGTGAAAGAAGAACCTGATTGTTTCCCTCCCTCCATTTTCTCCCTTTAGATTTTCTCTTACTCTTGAATAAATGAGAGTTGAATCAAACAGAGGGTCCCTTATATATTAAACGACCACCTTTAGATAAACGGTAACCACCAAGAATCTTTACCCAGAGACAAAAAAAAAAAAAAAAGGCGAAATCAAACGGGAAAAGGATGAGAAAAAGAAAACATAGACACGTGAATGATCACGATGTATATATAATATACTTTATGCATATAATGTATGAATGACAATAAACAGCAGTAAAATAAACGAAATCCTGGCTTTTGAATGGCTGTTCTCAATTCAACCCCTTCCCCAATGTCTTTCTCAATATCTCCTATCCTGTTCTTCTTGATACTCTCCCTTTCTAGTTTCTACCAGTTAATTGTTTCATTAGTCACTTAAAATTGTACCTCCATCCATCACGCTTTAGTCACTCAACTTTGAAATGCTTATAATTGGTCATTGAACTTTAACACGTTATATTTTATCATTGACTCATTATATTTCTTAAGTTTATGAGCTTTGTCACACTTTACTCACTAAATTTTAAAGTATTTCCGGATTATCAATGAACTTTACTCACTGAATTTAACTTTTAAAATTTGAAAAATTTATAATATGAAAGGGTAATTAGTATATAACGTCTATATCGTTCACTGATAGA
The DNA here is from genome assembly GCF_002742605.1 of Olea europaea var. sylvestris. Taxonomy (NCBI): domain Eukaryota; kingdom Viridiplantae; phylum Streptophyta; class Magnoliopsida; order Lamiales; family Oleaceae; genus Olea; species Olea europaea. The sequence goes on along the minus strand of NC_036253.1, from coordinate 9,462,982 downwards.
AAATGTTACTATCTTTCATTTTTTACATTTTAACTTTAATTACACTTTTGATTGTGCAAAAAATCATATTCATCCAATTTCTCAATAAAAAAAATATGAAAAGATTAATACACCCTCATATATAAAATAAATAAATAAAAATAAAAAAATAAAATAAAAATAATTAATTACAATCATACTCTCAATTTATCAAAACAGTGTAAAGTCCTAAATAAATTATTAATAAAATTAGAAATTAAAAAAAAAAATAGAGTTTCTCTCTCACCTCTCCTCCTCCACCCCTGCACCCACCCAACCCCAATCCCCAAAACCAAAAACTTGAGAACCAATCAACGCCCCTACACCTACTTTCAATTTTTTAATTTGAAAGTATGATTGCAATATTTTTTTAATTTTTATTTTTAAAAAAATTTAAATGAGAGTATATTCGTTATTCTACAGTTTTTTTATTGAGAAATTAGATGAAAAATAACGTTTTTGCGCAATCAAAGATTTAATTAAGAGTCAAAATGTAAAAAAATAGAAGGTATGGACGTTTTTCACAATAATAGTGAAAGGTAGGAATGTTGCGTGCTAATTGTCCAATATAAAAATACCATACACCAAGACGATACATTTCTTTCCTCTTAAAATACCGTGTGATGATTCTAAAAATTATATATTGTTAGTTTTGACTAATTTTACTGACTCTAAATCTAAAATTTCATTGTCTATTTGAAGTATAATATTTTATTTTCTTAATTTGGGTCTATGATCTCAATCGAAATAAAGAAATATTTTCTCTGTTTTATTTAAAATTATTATCTAAATTAATATTTAAGTAAAATTGAAGCAAACATTCTTCTTCCTCCCTCAACATAGTTAATTAAGACTCGAAAAATTATATCTTCTTGACCAATGTCAATATTCTCTTAGTAGATTGAGGGTTTCATTATCTAGTTGATTTTTATTTTGTTTTCTTAATTTTGGCGAATCTCATTTAAAATTATCTTTATTCGTAAACATTATGAAAATTCAGTGACCACTCTGAAACATTTTTTTAAATTCAAAGAGTAAAAGGCAACGAATGGATAAGTTTAGTGACTAATGAAACATAATAAATGAGTGATGGAGTACAACATTTTATAGTTTAACGACCATTGAAAAGCATTTTAAAATTCAATGAGTATAGCGTGATGAAGGTAAAAGTTTAGTGACTAATCACTAAACAAAACATTTAACTCCCATTTCTACTTACTATATGTACAATTGCACCGTTCATCCCAAACAGATTAATACTTCAACAAATTCATCCTAACTTTTAAAAAGAAAGCACTTTCTTCCTCAATCTTGCAATATAAGTTAAACAATCCGTTCTCAATTGCAAAATCACATAAATCTCTATTAAATAATCATTTTATTCTCGCACGTAAAATTTTACAAAGCCAGCTTTGCTCCCTAATTTAGGTTCAGTACTTAAAAAATACGAAATGAGAAATGTTTCATCGACGTCCTTTTCTAGGGATTCACTGTACACAAAATGAAATTAACGGGGATGATGATGAAAATTGAGAAAGATGGATATAAGATGCACACGAAGCATTCATTTTTAATCTTTTGTTATTATTTTTTTAATTATTTACTAGTAAGGTGTTTTTTAATATTTTTAAGAGCTTGGTGACTAACTGAGTAAATTTAATTAAGTTAACAAATAGCAATCATGGCGAAAGTCCCCTTTTTTTTCCTCCTCCAAATTCAGATTCAAATTGGCATTCAAAGTAATCAACTATCGATGTCTTGTTTTGTTGATAAAGATGAAATATATTAAATGACATGTAAGAGTTTAAACTATTTTTTTTAATAAAGTTGATTTTTTAAGATTAAATTCTAAATTTTAATATTATAGAGCCCTTTAAAATCGAACGTGCAATTTATTTTGTATAAAATTTTAGTGAGCTTTAGGATTTTAAAATTTGTCTACTCGAAGGAAAAATTAAGTGCAAAATCTCACTTTAAATAAATATGAAAAGTTTGAACTATTATTGTTAAGAAGGTTGATACATAGGATGAAACTCGAAGTCTTATTATATTTGATAAAAAATTTAAGTACTTATGAGTTGTGTGTATTTCTGAATACTTAGATCATAAATGGTTAAAGTTGTAAATTTTCTGAAATCTTTGTATTACAATTACGTTTGGAACAATAGAATAGGGACCAATTACAACAATTTTACCGGTCGTTTTTGTGCTGTTGTTCAGTTTCAGTTACTTGGCGTTATTTCCTCGGAGAGTCGTAGCCGTCGGAAATAATTATGTGCCACGTGGAAGAATCTGTTGTATGTGTGGGACCAGGATTTCAACTTCCAACATTTTACTACCACGAGTACCTAGTGGATAATAACGATTCCTCTCCTCCTTTACTTGGTGACATCGCTTTCTATAAAACCCCCCACTTCTAACTTTGGTCCTCTCTGGGTGTACGACGTTCTATCATTTATCAATTTAAAATAAAATCAATATCTTTATTTAATTTTTTTCGTTCATGTTATTTTAGGTAATTATTTATGTACCATTTTGATGTAAAAGTAGTAAAATCTTTAATTAATAACATGTAGATTTGTTTGCTATTAGTGTTTGAAGGGAAATTGAAAAATTAGATCTATGTTTAGTGAATCACATTTATGTTTTGGTTCGATCTGTTATGAAATATGAAATAATGGACGATATGAATTTCGCAACATTTTTTTTTTCTCCTTGAAGATATTGTAGAAAAGAGATAATGTGCAACTTCACGTATATCCTTTATGAAAAAGTCGAAAGGAATGATCTATCGGGTTCTAGATTGATCTATAATAATGAATCATATAGCTTTAATATAAATCATTTTTATTCCATTATTTGAAGGCAAGAATTCAACAATCCCATTAACCTTGATAGAATCTCATTGATAGTGAGTTAAATTTTTCATTTTTCATAAATAATTTGAATTTTTATTAGATAGTCAACTAGTATATTTTTAACTTTATGAAATTAAGTTTTGCTTTATGTTTCAATGCCTAAATTTAAAGCAATGCATCTTCAATGAAACAACTGATTCGAGTTCAAATTGGCCAATGTTTAACAAGTTGATTGAAACATAAAGAGATCAAGCTTAAAGTTTCTCACTCATGCCAAGAAAGTAAGTGGTAGAGGTGCAACATAATAAAAATTATCATAATCTTTATTTGGTACAAACTATTTAAAATTCGTTTTCAATCACATTCTCAATAAAAAATTCGTTTTTCACAAAATCTATTATCAAAAAATATACATTGAACATGCTTTATTTGAAATTTCATCCGATTAGGTACATAGTACGCTCTAGCAAGATGACAAAAAGAGGCTTAATACCCTCAAGTTGTTATTATCTTATCCAACTTTATGAAAAGTTGGATAAGATAAAAGTCTCACTTAATTTGTAAACTTTTCGAAGAACCCTCTGTGTACATAGTATCTTGGATGAGATGATTAGATGGGTCAAGAGAATGAAGAGACAGACCTTATCGTTTTATCTTGTTGGACCATGGTGGGTTTTCTATACTCTCTATCTACCTATCACAAAAAGTTACATGTTCCTTATGAAGTCTAGGTACTTCTAATTAATAATGTGGGAAAGACACATCACATTTTGTTGGTCCAATATTACTGTGATATTGTATTCTATAATAATAAGTCACATGGACTGTGTTAGAGAGACGTGGGAAGAACGAATTTCTTAATAAAATATGCTTTCTTCTTTTTTTAATTATGTCTATGCCGGTGGAGTCGATTTGTAATTTCGAGAAAATGTTGATCTTCATATAAAGACACGAGATAAGTCGAGGATGAAATCAAATAGGCCGTCGAATGGGATTCAAACAAGGGCTTATGTTATAGTAACAATATAAAATTAATTTGTCGTTTTGTTGTTATTCAATAATATTGCTTCAGACACTTGTTACAAAATTTGTAATCAAAGTGATCGTAGACTATTCTGTACAAAAGAGATTTTACTCAACAATTTTGTTAGTGTAATTTCCATGGAAGACACTGGAGATTGGAGCAAGACCCGATCCATGAATTTGTACATTCTCCACCACCAATGGAGCTTCCTCCACCGTCGCAACACCGGCAGACCAGCCCAAAAGTTGAAAAAGCCTTCGAGTGTTTCACTACAAATTTAAGAATTAGCTTGATTACTCCAATAATAATAATAAAAAAAAAAAAAAAGAACAAATTTTAAGAATTAACTTGATTACTGTAAAATGAACAAGACCCACAAATGAATTAAAGAGAAGGCCAAAAAAATAGACACAACTAAGTGGAGGTGTCAAATTGTTTGGATCAATACAAAATTGTTCTTACCTTGCTGAGGAGATAGGAAGGGGGTTGGCACTGTCCTGGCTTCGGTGCTGCTGCTGCTTTCTTGATATGCATAACTGATTATAGACAAAAGCAAAACGAGTATTGGAGTTGACTTAAACAAACCCATTTATGGATGTTCCTTTTGGTTTAACGTATATTTGTAATAGAATTGTTTTAGGCATTTTCGAAGCAGATTATGATCTTTATATTATAGTTGATACTTGATGGGTCATTTTTATCTAGATAGATCTCTTTCTTAAAATATAATGAATTCTCCCTTCTAGAATAGGGGGTAGATGAACAGCCCCCCATGTCGCACCCGGCGTGGAACCATCCTATGGATGTGATTTGAATCTTCCTCTACATTTAAGATTCGTTTGATTGCAGGAATGAAATTTAGGTGGAAAGAAAACGAATTTCAAAGAATTGAAGTGCCCAAAATTTGTTTTTCTTGGAATTTTCAATTAAATATATTTGATTGGTATAATTTTTCGGTTGAAAAATATTGAAAATTTTCATCTTTTGGTATTTGTTTGATATTTATTTTTATTTTTTTTATGAAAATTGTCAATTAAAGAGATAGAATTTATTACAATTCCGATTAGCTAGGATTAAAAATCCCATTAACATAGAGAAGTTGCAGTGACGAATATTATGGCCATTATTTAGGAAAAAAAAAATTTATTAAAAAAAAAAAAAAAAAAAAAAAAAAAAAAAAAAAAAAAAAACTGAAAAATCAATTCCCACCAAAACCTAAGGAAAATTGATTCATTAAAAACTTGGAAAAAGGGGTCATGTGGGGAGTTAGGTGGAAAACAAATTCTATGAAAAATTTTGCCCATCAAACTTACCACTTGAGTGGAAAATGGAATTTCCATGGAACATAGAACCTATCGAACATGCCCTTATTGGTTTTCTCGCGGGTTAAAATAGAGGTTTCACATGGATTGGGTCAATCAATGCAGAAGTTCGACGTGATATGTAATTTTTCACGACTCATGTAGAATTAATTCTTACACGAGGATCAATTAGACTCGCTGCAAAATGAATTGGACGACAACAAGTCCGGTTTCAAATCATTCAACCAAACAAATGGACTTTTTAGTTTTTCAATTCAATTTTTTTGTTATCGGCCTCTAATAAGATTTCAATTTTTGAGCCAAAAAAAAAAAAGGTTTGTTTTATGATTTATTCCATTTTTTATTGAACTATTGTAACAGAATAGCATATACTTTATACCACGATTTTGAATCATAAATTAGATTTTAATTGTATTATGTACCTTTAAATAAAATTTTCAATCCAATTAAAAATAATATATACCTTAAAACTTCATGGAATCTTCTTGCGCCTCGGAGAGTAGAGTTGACAAAGCTTCATGGAATTTGCTTATACGGGGCTTGATTGAATGGAAGTGGAAAAGCTGGGTTGAGACCAAAAAGTTAGAAAATTAAAGTTTATGCCTCTTTTCAACCCAACAAGCAGCCATCTTTGAGGCTTTGTTCGACTTGGGCATTCGTTAAAATTTTATGATTCTAAGCTAATTACGAAGTGCACTAGAAGACCTTCGAAATAGTATCCAATTTATAAATATTTGACTAAGAGACTAGCCTCAAGATAGACCACAAAAAAGGCACCCGAAGCTGCAAATCTAAAAGTTTAGAAAATATTTAGCAACTCATAGTTACGTAACCATATTTAGGAACGTTGTATGACCTCTGTGGTCGTCCATATTATGCTATTCAAAATGCGCTGCGGAGTTCTTTATAAGCTCTTCAAGACACTATAAGAGAAATTAAAAAAAAAATCAGTGTGGACCCGCCAAAAAAAACATGAAATTTGCCTCCTTTTGAATTAAATAATCCCCTTAATGGGACACATGAACCAAAATCTTGAAGTTAGTTGATGGCTGGTTGTGCTAGAAATTTGTTTTCTATTTGGATATTACATATGTTCAGGACCTAGACTTGTATATTAAGGTTATTTAAGACTTGGCTCTGGTTTCATCCCCATTAGTTTCAAAATAAACTTTTCAACTACACATTTTTCAATATAATATTATTAAATGCAAACTCAAAAAATTTTTTATTTTCTAATCACACATTTTTCATTAATCTACTATTTTAAAATGCATTATTAATTGAAAAATAGGGTTCAAATAGACGCTTGATTATACAAGGAATATGTACACTCTAATGATTTCAGCTTTTACTTTTTAGATTATGCTGCGTTGCTACCTTAGCAGAACAAAATTTGAACTGCCTAAAGGGGGGCAAGACCTCGAATATAAATGGACATGAATGGATAGGCTTTACCCTAATCTGCTGTCGTATATTTTCAAACTTAGCCAATTCGACAATCATTATTTAAAAACTATTTTTCTATATATACTTATTTTTATTTACATATTTATACAATTGTTTCGCGTGGGTAGTCGCTAATAATTAAAAAGGGATCAGACGATTGTGTAAGGAACAGACCTCTTGAGACAAAGTCCCAAAAATGGATGTTTTATTGGCGATGATTTACAATTAGAAATAAACAGAATGCCTCCAAGGGGCGCAAGCACACGAGTACTAAAAGAAGTGTTTAAGTTTAAACTAAGAAGTCGAAATTACATATTCTCTGTTTGAGAGTGTTTGGTCCGTTTCTTTTTCTCTATGTCTCCTCTTCCTTTTATATTCCCTTGATGATTTTTTCGTGACAAACTGCTTGGAAATTACTTGATTGCTGTATAACTACCCACTTTTTTTATGGTAGCTAACTTGTCGTGGAACTGCCGTCTCTAACTGTTGTCATTACTCTTTGTCGTTCAACCGCCTTCAACTGGGCTCCTTGAATCGTGGAATGTGATAAGATCACTCAATAACTGCTATTCTGAATAATCATAATGTTTTATGCTTGTTAAGATTCTGGGCGATTCGAAGGTTTGGGCAAGAACGGGATCATCGCTCTGGGCGACCATAAGGTACTCCATTCGCTCAGATTCTGGGTGTCTTGTAAGTTTGGACGATGATGTTACCGT
>NC_036253.1:9449188-9451792 GCF_002742605.1 Olea europaea var. sylvestris | reverse complement strand
ATTCGCCCAAGCTAAATGACTTGGCTATAACTTTTTTATTATAAAACTTAGCCATCTTTCGTTTTTGAACTTGCAATCTATCTCGAACGTCCAACTTTAATTCGTCCAACTCCAATAAGTTTTGAATTAGTGATTCGGTATACTCACCATCACTTAACTTATGTTACAAACACACTCTGATTGATCGTACATTAATTCCCATAGGCAAAACGACCTCCTGTCCATAAGTAAGTTGGAAAGGAGTAACTCTGGTATTTGACCGAGGCAACGTCCTATAAGCCCATAAGGCTTTATTTAGACATTCGTGTCAATTTCTGATATTTTCATCTATCATTTTCCTTATGATATTTTTTAGAATCTTATTAGAAGATTCTGCTTCTCTGTTAGATTGAGCGTAATATGGTGTGGGGTTCACTAATTTAATTTCAAACTCGCTCAAGAATTTATTCACTTGATCTCCATTTAAAAAAGTTTCGTGATCTACCATCAAAGTTTGTAGAATCCCAAATCTATAAATAATATGATCACGGATAAATTTTATGACACTCTTTTGGGTGATCTCCTTTAAAGGTGTTGCTTCTACCCACTTGGTGAAAAAATCAGTTGCAACTATAACAAAGGTATGTTGCTTGGACGATGGGGGATAAATCTTCCCTATCAGGTCTATCGCCCAACCCTTGAACGGCCAGGGTTTGATAATGGGTGTCATCTCTCTTGCTGGCGCCCTTTGTATCGGACCATATTTTTGGCATGCTAGACAACTTTTCGCATATTGAACACATGATTCTCCCATCTTGGGCCAAAAATATCAATTCCTAATAATTAACCATATCATCTTTTGGCCAGCTTGATGAGCTCCACATATCCCTTCATGCATTTCAGTCATGATTGTTCTGGCTTCTTGCAAACTTACACATTTTAGTAATATACTATCAGACCGTTTCTTAAATAACTCTTTATCTATCAGTGTATAGTTTATCAAACGCAACTTCATTTTTCTACTACCTCCTTTATTAGGTTCCTTAAAGAACCTTTTAATCTCTGTCCTCCAATCTATTGCATCTCCATCTTGTATGCAATGAATTTCAATCATTCTCGCCCTTCTTTGGACTACGAGCAATATTATTCTATATTCATAAGTAGATTTCCAATTTAAAGCCTTTGAATACCCTGAGGCCATCTGGGCCAACTCATTTGCTATGTCATTAAATATCATATTAACACATTGAAACTCTATTTGGTCGAATTCTTCCAACAATTCTTGGGCGATTTCATATTGACTTATAATGGAATCACTTTGGTACTTAAAATCATCGATCAATTGGTGAATTACCAATTGAGAATTGCCTCTAACGATCATATTCTTTACCTCCATATCTATCATTAATTCTAAACCCACGATTTTCATATTCAGCTTGATTGTTGGTGCACATCCTATCCAAAGTGAATGCGAACTTGTAACAAATTCCTAAAGGATTTATCAATGCTACTCTTACTCCTGCACCTTTAGAGGTTTTCGATCCGTCCAAATATAAAACCCAAGATTTTAACTCGAATGAATTGATTTCTAATTCAATTTCCTCGGGCATGTCAAGGCATGGATGATTGGCCAGAAAGTTAGTCAAAGCCTGATTTTTAAATGCCTTTTAGGGTATGTATTGTATTTCGAATTCTGATAATGCTAACGTCCAAAGGCCTACCCTCTAGTGTAAAATAGGGTGAGAGAACATATACTTAACCAAATTTACTCTAGAAATCAAATAAACGGTTATGGGTCGTAAATAAGCCCTTAATTTCGTACACGTGAAATATAATGCAAGACATAATTTTTCAATGGCGGAGTAATTACATCCACATTTTGTTAACCATCTACTCAAGTAGTAAATCGCCATTTTTTCACCAAATTGGTCTTCTTGCGCGACCATTCCAGCTATTAATTCTTGTTCAACCGATATATACACTTTTATTGACCGTCCTTGGATTGGTGACACCAACACTGGTGGACTTGATAAATATGTCTTTAGGCTTTCAAAAGCCTTTTGATGCTCTTCTTTCCAGGCGAATTCGTCCTGATTTTTCAGTTTTAAAAGTGGCGAAAAAAATTTAGTTCGTCCTGCACAGTTAGAAATAAAGCGTCTTAAAAATTTTACTTGGCCTATGAACCTTTGCAATTTTTTTTTATTGCTAGGTGGTTTGGCCTCTAAAATGACCTTCGCTTTATTTTTATCAAGTTCAATCCCCCCTTTTGTGTACTAAGAAACCAAGGAAGTTTCCTACATTAACGCCAAATGCACATTTCAAGGGATTCAATTTTAGTTTATATTGCTTCATTCGCTCAAATGAACATCTCAATTGTTCAAAATGCTCCTCTTTTTTAATGGATTTGACCACTATATCATCTACATACACCTCAACAAACTTGCCTATCATATCATGAAAAATCAAGTTCATTGCCTTTTGATAAGTCGCTCCTGTATTTTTTAGGTCGAAAGGCATAACTACCCATTCAAAACATCCTAGAGATCCAGGGCACCTAAAGGCAGTTTTGTGTATATCTTCCTCAACTATATAAATTTGATTGTATCCTGAATACTCATCCATGAA
>NC_036253.1:9445366-9446715 GCF_002742605.1 Olea europaea var. sylvestris | reverse complement strand
TTATATAGTTTATCAAATATAAGGTCAGCTTTGATTACATCGAACGAGAACGTTCTAGCCTTTTTGTTTTCATCTTTTATAGGCTCATCCTTACCCGACGATCTAGGCTTAGCCATTATAGGACAAGTATACGCGTCTCCTTTGATTAATTCGGCCAAACACATTTCGGTTTGATTGTAATACTCGTCATTAATGGTATGAACATCAAAATTTGGATCTCTATAATAAATCACCTTACTAGGATTTTTCATTTGCTCTTCTTCTCTTATTAATCGTTCATACCTAATCACGTTTACGCTCAATTGGAAAAGATCAGGAAATTCCCTATCTTGGAATTTCTTTTTCAAATCAAAGCTTAGACAACTTTGAGGGATTTTGACAAACTCCTTTTCGGGTAAAGGTACAAAACATTTACTTCTTGCTGTCATGAACCTTTGAAGGAAACCTTCTGCCCATTCGTTTGACATTTGATGTAGATTTGCCAAATCGACCAAAGTAACTTCATACTCAGTCTTATAAAATTGAGAATGGAACAATTGCTCCAATGTTTGAACAGAGTTCGCTGGCAAATTGATGAACCAAGAGAAAGCTACTCCTCTTAATGAACTGGGGAACAACCTCATTTTATGGTAGTCGGTTACTTCACCACTTTGCAGTGTGAATCGCTCTATGTGTTCTAGAGTAGACACCTCTCCGAAACTGGTAAATAATGAGAATTCTAACACTTTATACTCTCCAAACCATGGATATGCTTGGTCTACCCAATCAAGGTATGACTTTATGTAAGTCGGCCTAATGACAGGACGTACCCCAAAAGCCATTTGATCATGTACTATTTTCATAATTCGATTTCTCAACATAACGTTGAGGTCATATGGAATTCCTACAGGTGGGTTGGTCAGTTGATTTTCCTGAGGCCTGATGTTTAGTCCTTGGTTGGCAACAAAGTTGACATGATTTGGGTCATTGTTACCATTAGCCTGAATATTTATTCCATCATTGACACGTGGGGTATTCTGTCCATTATTTAAGACATTGTCTCTTATATTTAGGTTACCCCCCAAGTTAGATGTACCATTACTATTATTCTGACTTGGCATTACACCATCCCCTGGTTTGAAGTAGGTGGACCAAAAGGTGGTTCTATCCCCTGATTTGGACTTAAAACTGGAGAATTATGTCCCACAATTATCCTAATTTGAAAGTGATTTGTAATAGGCACAACTGGCTGACAAATTTGACCTACTAACTTATTCATTATTTCATTAATGTATTCAGTTGTTTGGCCATATTGTCATAATGTGCATTCTCATTCTGGGTAAATCTTTCCATATTATGAACATTTCGTA
>NC_036253.1:9439605-9442264 GCF_002742605.1 Olea europaea var. sylvestris | reverse complement strand
AAAATCAGTCTCCGTTTTTCGCATTTTTTGATCAATCCAGAAGGAGTTTGGGGAAACGGAGACCATTAGCGTGACGTGCAGGAGAAGGCGAATCCTGCAAGGCGGAGCGTGTCGTATACGGAGGCGCGTGAATCCCACTCGCAGAGAGAATGACGGCACGTGCGGGCGCATAGAGCATTTTTTAGCGACAGTCTCTTCAGACAGTTTGTTCCTTACATTATTTTTGACATTTTTCGTGTTGAAAGTTTACTGTTTCAGGGTACGCAATAGAATTTAGACAGCGTTATTCTTCAAGCGTTCGGGGCTCGATCGTGATTTTTTGGTTGCTGCAGTTTCCAGAGACTATAGGACGAATAATGGTGGTCCTAAAGTATTAAATTTGCGTTTCTCATAATTTACGGACTCAGATTGGTCCGCTCTGATAAATTGGCTTAAAATTTTACATTATCGCACTAGCAGATCATCGTGTGGGGTGATTGTTAGGATTGGGGGTTGTCATTACTTGGCAACCATTGCTTGTGCTAGAAAGTTTAGGAATTATTTGTTCTATTTTGAAGTGTTGAACTTTGATTGCAAGTTGGTAGTTGATTTTGTGCTTATCAGTCATATAGTCACTGTGTGAGACTTATTGCATGAAATTTTGAAATTTTTGTTTATATACCTTCGTGTTTGAATTAATTATCCAATTAGAATATTTGGACTTGACCCGTTCGAACATTCCCTTGATCTAAAATCGTGAATCTTACGAAACTCTGTGAATATGGAGCGATGTATATTGCGACTTTAGGATTACTTTGTGTGACCTATTTGTGACTTGGTTGTTCTATTTTTTATTTTCTCCTTAAAATGTCTTCATACTTTGAAGTTTGAATTTTCAATGAGAAAGGGAATTTTTTCAATTTGGCAACAAAAGATGAAGGGTATTTTGGTCCAACAAAAAGTTTCAAAAGTCATAAATGGCAAATTTCCTGCAAATTTAATAGAAACACAAGAAAAGGAGTATGATTAACTTGCATACACTTCAATATTTTACACCTATTTGATACGGTTTTGAGAAAAGTATGAAAACTGGATTCTACAAAACAATTTTGGAAAAATTGGAGGACTTATATTTATTTAAATCAATTCCTAATAAATTGTACTTGCTTGAATGATTTTTCAGCTTTAAAATGGATGGTTCAAAAGATTTTGATGACAATTTGGATGTCTTTAACAAGTTAGTTCAAGACATTGTTAATTGTGATGAAGAGATATCTGAAACGTATAAAGCTATTATCATGCTTAGTTCCATGTCTGATTCATATAGGGAAGTTAAGAATGCAATTAAGTACGGTAGGGACACCTTAACACCAGAAATTGTCATAGACTCGTTTAAGAGTAAGGAGATGGAGATTAAGGCTGAAAAAGATGATAAGAGGAGAGGCGAGTTATATATGATAAGGAGTAAAATGAAGTTTAAGTAGATGAATTTGGGTAGAACTCAAGACGGTAGTGATTCGAGTAGTGACTCGAGTGATAAGGGTAGTAAGAAGAAGAGCAAGGGACGAGACAAGTCCAGTGGTAGAAAGTGTTACAGTTGTGGTAAGTTTGGACACTTTATTAGGGACTGTCCCAAGAAGAAAGATAAGTTGAAGGGTAAGATGAGAGGTGAGAAGAATTTGGTTGAGGGGTCATAACGTTTATTAAGTATAAACCTAGTCACTGCATATGCATCTGTGTGTGATTGTCTAAATTTTATTGCATGATTATATGCTACATCTTAATGTGTTTGATATGGCCATTTGCATAAATTTGAGACATTATGATTACTTGATGTAATTGCTTGCATGCATAGTGGGTTAGAATGCATTAGCAGTGTGTTATGTGTCTTTTGGTAAAGTGAAGTATAGATGCCTAGGATACATAGTGGTTTGTACCGGGGATGTGGAGTGTAACGTTTGGATCACGAGTGGAGATGTGATCAAATATCTAGAATCATTTATCTGGAAAGAGACTCTGATAAGGTGGAGTGTGAGAGAAGCACTTCTATCACTTCTATTAGGTGGAGACCTATTACCCACGTAGGTTGAGAGAAGTGATGTGGAGATAGAGGATTATCCCGTGGACTTAGGATCTATTATGACTTGCCAGTTAGACATGAGTTGAGTGATCTATCTAGTGAGTTTGGTGGGTGATGAGAGGAGATATGTGTTCTCGAGGTGTGAGCAACACGGAATGGGATAGGATAAGTGTTGTGAGATCTTTTCTTAGGGTCATTTATGCATGTGTTGCATATGTAGTTGACCGTGGTTTGATTGACTTGGTGTTAATCTATGGTTCTATGTGAACGTGTTTCTGAAAAGATATGTGAGTGTTATCCTATATTATATCATCATCGCACGTGTATTTGCTCTTGATTGTTTACTGTTAAATATTGCTTTCTACTTGAGTGTTTTCAACCTTAACCCCAGTGAGTACATAGAGCAGTTATGGTATGTGTTTCAAGTTGGAAACACGAGGTAAGGTCTGTTATCCAATTTTATTGGCTATCTTGATTATGCAACTGTGTGTTTTGATTGCTTGCAGATTTATTGGGCATCAAGGTGGAGATTTGTTGGGTTTTTGATACCCAATAATTCCCGAGTTATGATGTTAACGTGGGTTAATATTATTTCATAGG
>NC_036253.1:9437433-9437590 GCF_002742605.1 Olea europaea var. sylvestris | reverse complement strand
AAAATTGTCCTCACCCACTTCACCCCTTTTTCCCGCCATCAACTTAGTCCATAAATAACAGTAGCAGCAACATGAATCTGAAAGTATTTTAAATGATTAAGTTAAATAAAGAAAAAATATCGTGAACACATTATATTTCACAATTCCACAACTATTG
>NC_036253.1:9411232-9437126 GCF_002742605.1 Olea europaea var. sylvestris | reverse complement strand
CTCATTATAAATTGACTACCCATTTAATATGTCTTTCTAAATTTTTCCAGTGACACAAGATGACAGCAACAGTAGTTGTGGAATTGTGAAATTTAATGTGTTCACGATATTTTTTCTTTATTTAACTTAATCATTTAAAGTATTTTCAGATTCATGTTGCTGCTACTGTTACTTATGAACTAAGTTGATGGCGGGAAAAAGGGGTGAAGTGGGTAAGGACAATTTTACCCTTGTTTATGGAAAGAAAAGGGTATTTTTGTAATTAATTAACGAAAAAACTGACGGAATATGGACGGAAGGATGTCCAGCGCAAAGAAATGTTGAAATGAGGGCAAAAATGCCAAAAAATGAAAGGTAGGGACGTTTTCCACAATAAACTTGAAAGGTAGGGACGTTTTGTGTCAATTACCCTTTAATTAACGGAAAAACTGATGGAATATGGACGGAAGGACGTCCAGCGCAAAGAAATGTTGAAATGAGGGCAAAAATGCCAAAAAATGAAAGGTATGGACGTTTTCCACAATAGACTTAAAAGGTAGGGACGTTTTGTGCCAATTACCCGTAGGCTTTAAATAGTTTGCACATGAAAGACATCGAAAATCCATAATTTGATTATAGAAATGATTCAAATTTTTAGACAAGACGGTTTGTATGTCTGGACCCTGTTTGGGCTCCATCAAAATGAAAATTAGGGGAAAATGTGTACTTCAAAAATAAGGAAAAATTTTAAATTTATGTGTAACATTATTTTATGAAAAAATGTATAATTAAAAATGAGTTTTAAAAAATGCATTTGTGAAAAAATGAAGGCCAAAAACAGCAAAATATCATAACCATGTGGCTTGATGGAAGGTTCCCTTTGTTGAATTTCAAGAACTGTTCATACAATTTGTTAGTACTTATTGCAGGGTTGTCTGCAGGATGGAGGAAATCAACTGAAATACACATGGAGACATTAGAATAATTTGAAAACATCTGGGATTTCAATTAAGGGGGCATGATCTCTAATTGTAAAAATTAAATTGAAATGCATTTATGTTGAAGTCATAGAATATTGGATTAATAATATGTTTGTAAATTTCGAGATATTTATAATTATCGAAGAAATTAAAAATTGAATACAAGAAAATTAAGTGATTTTAGATTATGAGTCAGTGTACTCAAATTACTCTCAAAGATTCAGTGTAAGACATGGTATAGAAGTATTTCATACGATGAAATGTGACTAAATCTGTCTATCATTTACGACAACCGTGTTTTTTTCCTGAGAATTGAATCGATATTCACAAAATATTGGCAGAGATACCATAAAACTAAACTTCCATAAATTCATTGGTGGGATGGTATTTATAAGGTGGATTAAGGTCATTGTCATTATACGTTCGTTATCTGGTACTACGTTGTATTATGAGAATTGATAAAGAACTTTCCATTTAGGCTGGATGCTTGAAAAGGAATTTTTCGTTGATGTATTCAATTTAAGGGAGGTTTAGTGTGTGAAAAGAAAATATTTTGAAAGATACGTAACGTTTCAAAGAAAATGCAGTTAAAGCTTTGGTTAAATTTAATCCAGTAGATGAAATTAAGGTGGGGCCCTTTTTTTTTTTTTTTTTTTTTTTTGTTTGAGAACCATTCTATAACAGGATGATCTGTCAATATTGATCTTTGTATTTGAGTCATTTGACAAACCCCAAGATTTAATGAAAGAATGAATCAAGAATCCCGCATGATCTTTGAATTTTTGAACAACCATATCTATCAAATACATCCCTCCCCTCACTACCAGTGGGAAATGAGAAAAAAATAAGAGTATCATTTTGTCCAACAGACAGCGATGGAACTTGTTCTACAAAAATCAAACACAGCCAAAATTGTGTTAAGGTGAAAAATTGCACATATTAACAGAATTACTTTGCATTTTTCAGTGCATCAATCATCATCTGTGCATGCCTTGAGTTTCTTTTAAACGGAAACCGTCATCAGGGTTAAGATGTGTTAATTAATAAAATGATGATGATAAGAATACAACGAAAAGACGTTAAGGATATAAGTACAAAGTTGAACAAAAATTCAGAACCTTCATTGCTATTGAAATGTGGTGCAATAAAAAGATATGATATGAATATAGTCAACCTAATTCAAAATCTTTAACAAAGTTTTATTTAAAATAAAAAAAAGTTGCTAATAATCAATGAGTGTGAATTGAATTGCTATAATATGTCTGTCTATTAATTTCATTGACTGATTTGAAAAGGAATGATGCAATCTTATGGGAAACAATGGTTGTTTTGAACATTATTTAAATTTTACATTTTTTTGTCAGACACTGTTTCTTATGTTTTGAAAACCTAATTGCAGTAGGTAAGTGGTTATTATTAAACATTAATTGTTAAGTATTTGCTGCCATTTCCAGGCAAGCTTGTGAATATGTAATGGTTAAAACCAACAGAGTTGCAGGTGTGCTTATATTGTCAACCACTGGAATATTGAAGAAGGAAACAGCAGGGCAATTATGGTCAATTGTACATGAATACTTAATTAAATCGACCTGAATTTATTTAAGAAATAGTTATTTTTTATCTAATATTTTTAAGTAAACATATACATATATTGCCAGATCAACACGTACTTCGAGCTTGCAAAACATTCAGAAATAACACGAGAGGTTATAACCTTCATCAAGCTTTGAGAAATCACTAAAGGCCTTCTTGGACCTCCTTTTTTTTCACCAATTTATACTCTTTGTTGGTGATACTGTTTATGAGAGGTTGGGTAAATCGGCGCTTTTTTTTTTCTTTTTTTTTTTTGTGGGCACTAATTGTGTTAATGTATTTTCACCGTATTTCTCAACCCACCAAATTGGTGAGTTTTGACCGTTTCTCAAATTTTCTTCCAATTTTATCATTTATAAAATAATTATTTTCAACTCACAATTCAAAACTAACTTGTAAATAAAATTACAACAATTAAAAAATTATTTATAAGCAAAAACATTACATTATAATAAAATAAGATAAAAATTCCTATAAGTCAAAAAATAGAAGTACACTTTTTATTTAAATTTTTTTTATTAAAAAGTCAAAATAATATTAATAAGACAAAATTCGCTTATAAAGTATAAAAAATTACACAAATAAAAATTCACTTATTATAAATATTACTTTAAAATATAAAATAAATTATATGTATAAATTTACTTATAAGTACAAAATAGCTTGAAAGATAAAAATTTAATTATAATTTAATATTTTACTTTTCAAGGTAAAAATTAACCTATTTAAAAAAAATTACTTATAAATAGAAAATCACTTGTGTGCAAAAATTTTCATACAAAAAAATTATATTAAATTTCACTAAGGACTATATATATAATTTTATTCTTTTAAAAAACTTATAAAGACGATTATAATTAATTTCCCTCAAATATGAATTTGACTATTTTGAAAAATCGCTATTAAAACACAACAAAAACAAAACCCCCTATTAAATGCATAAAACCAATGTACTTTAAAAAACCCTACCCCCAAAACTCCCAATCACTAAAGCATATTTATATTTAACCCCTATTTGGACTCCATTTACAATGAGTTTTGGAGAAAAATACAAAATATATTTTGCATTAGTGATTTTTTTGAAGAACGTATAACTAAAAGTTAAAAATAAATTTTAAAGTTACGTGTAATATTATTTTATTAAAAAACGTGTGACTAAAAATAAGAAATAAAATATGCATTTTTTCAAAAATAAAGCCCAAACAAGAGCTTAGCTAAGCATAAAGGAAGCGCTATTACTTTTCATTAGGCCAAAAATTGAAAAATCGATCAAACCAATCATGGTTTGGGTTGGTTCAACACATGTAATTGGTTTGATTTGGTTTTCTTTTAAACAAAATCATGGTGTATCGGTTCAATCATGGTTTGAAGTTTTCAATCGTTGGTTAACCGAACCGAACCAATCCAATCCACTTACGTGTTCACCTTCTTCTTTTTTTAACTTTAAAAAAATCAAAATCAAAAGATAAACACTAATCTCATAACTATATCGTGATTCACTTCAATCTATGATGTTTTCAGTAGGTAATAGCATTGAAAATTTTCTTTCACAAGCTTATTATGTTATATTTAACATTTTTTTTCATATTCAAACAATCAGACTATATAATACATAAAAAACAATAAATATTTTAAGTTTTCCATTAATTCGTTTCTATTAACTTGATTTTATTTGTTAATCAATAGTTATTATAATATAAAATTATTTAGTTATTTTAGTTCTTGTAATTTAATTGAGCCTAAAATTCAGACAATTTTTTCTAAAAAAAATAATTTGGACTAAAAGTCCAAACCCATTAATTAAACCGAACCAAACCAAACCGATTTGGTTTTGTTCGATTCGATTTAAGAGTTTGAGTGGGTTGATTTAGTTTTAAATTTATCCAAATCGACTAATTTGATTTTAATTTCTAGTTGAAGTCGAAATCGACCTAAACCTAACTGCACCCAAGCCTACTTTTCATTTCCAAAAATGTCTAGAGATGTTAGGTTTTTATATTTTAGACCTTGTTTGAGCTCCATTCTTTTCATAAAAATGCATTTTTAAATAATGTATTGATAAAAAATGTGTTGTTAAAAAAAAGTAAAAAAAAAAAATTGAATTTACCTGTAATATTATTTTATTGAAGAATGTGTGCTTGAAATGATATCAAATTACTATTTAAAAATCTAATTTTTTCCCCAAATAATGGGGCTCGAACAGGGGCCTAGCATCAAAGGTTTTTAAAAGAAATTCATACCATAATGTCAAAAGTAAATTTTAACCAATAAAAAATTGCACGTTAAAAACTTACTCAAAAAACTTTTCTAAAGCATACCCACACATGATTATCAAAACTCATTTACCGAGCTTCTTATCAAGAAAATTGTGAACTTGAATAGAACACAGAGCATAATATAAACTTCACTCGATCAAGAACGTTACAATCCTCAAAACATGTAGATTTAATAGCAAAGAAGTTTCCCCATTGTAATGCGAGGGTAAGCATCTAAATGGAAAAGTGATTATAGATAATCCCTCTATAAGATAACACACTCAGTCAAAGCCTTCGGTCAATCCAGAGGCCAATCATGCTGGAAAAGGCTTTTCACACTCAGATCAAAAGCTTCTCAATGGCATCCTATTCATAGGATAAATTTTGTAAATGAATGCAAGTATCAACTGAAACTTAATATAAACAAAAAACAGAGCCATCATAAAGTTTACCTTCAATTGTAGTATTTGAGTTCTCAACTGGCTTCCCTCATTGCTCGTCACAGAACAAGCAATAACTGGCCTGGTAACTCCACATGCTCGACCAAGAGCTTGTTTTGATGGAACAAAAACATAGGGCACATTCTGCAATTATAAGCAAGAAAGTTAGCTGATGTTGAGTTATTGAGAAACTACATTCAATTTGACCAATACTGTAATAATTGGAAGCAAATATGTTTTCAGATAATATTGTCTTTCTAAGTTATAGAATATGCACAACATATTACAAACATAGGGAAATGGCCCATAATGTGGCTACTTAAAAGGGTAAAATACGAGCCATTAACAAGCGCAAACCCACCTGCCATTAATGTGATTGTTAGCAAGTGCAAATGGTGATCCAATTACACTGATCTAAATTAACAAGTCTAAACAAGTGACCTAACCAACTCATTCATCATTAGTTCAGAATAACAAATAAATACCAAGAAGAGGAAAAAATAAAGTTGATTACACACAAGACCTCAGGATGCCCATCCCAAAGGACCGAAAACAACTTCTCAAATTTTGTCAAGACTGAACATCACGTCACCACCAACAACCGCAATGCCAAATTCCCTACCCGCTGTCCGCCTGTCCCTCACCAGACCTCTGGTCCATTGCTGACTGCTTCAGAATATCAAAACATCTCCATGACTTCCCTCTACCCCCACCCACCCCCCGACCCACATGTAAAAGAGGGGGAAAAAAACAAAGCTAATTACACACAAGACCTCATACTGCCCATCTCAAAGAAACAAAAACAACAGCTCAGAATTTGTCAAGACCGAACACCACGTCGCCACCAACAAACGCAATGCCACATTCCCTACCACTGTTCCTCACCACACCTCTAGTCCATTGCTGACAGCTTCAGAATATCAAAACCTCCCTGACTTCCCTCTACCTCCAATTCAATAGTTAAAGTCCAGTGGCCTTCCCTCCTAGCTTCTCTCATACCTTCACAGGAAATCGCTTTCCTTCCTCTTCTATAACGATACCCATTAAAAAATACCATTCATTGCAATTCCACCTTTTACTGCCCGAGTTCTACGTGGTTAGATGAATCTGAATCAGAAAAGGAAGTAAAACAATAGTCGATACCAATTCATAGTTGATGTTTCCAATCCACAGTTATTCAGTTCTCCGTAAAACTGAGAGCATGAGTTGGAATTCCTGATGAAAATAATCCAGTTTTCCCTATTTGTATCAATTGTGTCTTCCCTACTCTAAAGCAAACTCTGTCAACCGATACAATACATGCACGCCAATGCTTCAAGTTATAATCAAGAGGCAAATGAAACTAACAATTTCAACAATTTAATAGTCCATAAGATTTGGAAAGTGGAACATGCACAAGCAGTGCACTAGTTCACTTTTGATCAAATTTATTATAGAATTCTTGGATTCTTAACTATTGATTTTACTTTAGTTTGGACATGGAGTTAATATGTTGGACAATTAGTTCTTATCACATCTATAATATTTTATTCTGGATAACTAATTATTCCAGAATCACATAATATGTTGGACAGTTAGTTCTTATAACATCTATAATATTTTATTCAGGATAACTAATTATTCCAGAATCACATATACTATCTTTTTTTTTGGATGACCGTGAGCTTCTGGCCATCTTACCACACCTCAACTAATCCCACGGGCTTTGAAATTTATAGTCGGGTACTCACCTTAGTAAACTGGTGACCATTAGTGAGCAAACACAAGCCTCACCTATGAGCTACCCCTCAGGTTCAGAATCACATATACTTCAAAAAAACTTCTTGAACATATTAATCCACACAGGCTTCTTGCTCCATTTTTAGCACCTTCTACTCAACATATTACTGCATTATGTCAAATTTTCCACCTAACTAAGGACTAAAAAACTTAGTTTTGATGCTTAGTCTGCTGATAAATATCAATTCCATTATTATAGTTATAAACTTAACTCCACGAAATCAATATAATTCATATATTTAAAACCAACCACTTCTAGATAGAAAAAACACCTTATCTTCGGCGAGAAGTGGAAGGTGAAGAAGTATCTCGAGGGGCTCAGTGTCTGCAGCCATGACGACAAATTCTGAAATTCCTCTATTCAGGGTCTTAGTTGCTGCAACATTTATTTCATTTAATAAAAATTCCCAAACCTCCAGTTGATCGTGATCAAACTTATAAACAGGAAAAAAATAGTAATTTAACCTTCATTAGCACCCTTTTTGAGTTGTTTATAGTTGGCAGCCTGTTGAACCAAGTCCATGATAGTGATCGTCAGCTGGGCATCTGCCAGTGGATATGCTTTTGGGTTCACAGCTTCTCCAGTCTGCATATACATCAAATAAAATCATATCAATTTTCAAGAAAACACAGAAAAGAGTAGTATAATGTTAGGTCGTGAATAATTAAAAGCTCAATTAGAAGGAAAGAGATAGAGGGAAGGTTACCATGGCGACAAATGGTTGAGAGCGGAGGCGGAGGCTTGAAGATTAGTGTTTTGAGAAGACTAAAATTTGAGGGAGAGAGTAGGATTTAAAGGCAGAGGCCAAAGAAGTACGAGGCAAAATTAGGGTTTTGGGTAACATTAGGGAGTTTGACCGTTTCTTGGGTCGCTGAACTTGTACCTTACTCTTCTTTACTCGTCATTGAATTTTAACATATTACACTTCATCAATAACTCTCACCATATTTCATAAATTATTGGACTTTAAAATACTTCGAAATAGTCACTAAATTATAATACGTTATATTTCATCGCTCACTCATCATATTCCAATAGTCATTGAACTTATACTTTCGTCGCGTTTTACTCACTGAACTCTGAAATTCTTTCGAATCGTCAATAAAATTCTTAATAGTTTCAAATAAAGTTGATTTTCTATAATATTCAACCTAGCACAAGAAAATAAAATAGATGTCAACTAGATAATAAGACTCTCATTCCATGACCAGAACATTGATATTGATCAAGAAGATATAATTTCTCTAATCGTCAAAACCTATGTTCATGTGGAAATAAAAAAAAGCTAGCTTCAAATTAACATATTTATTAATTTAGATCATAATCTTCCTTTATATTGAAAAAATAAAATAGATAAATTATTATTTTTATTTCAATTGATGTAGACCCAAGTCAAGAAAATAAAATTATATCACAAACATGCAGTGAATTTTTATATAGATTCACTAATATCAATAACTGTAACAAAATGTAATTTTAAGAGTTATCATAACATAATTCAAGAGGAAAAAATGACGCCTTCTTCGTGTATGTTATTTTATACTTCAAAATTTTCAATTTTTTTGATAGTTAGATTTAGTGAGTAAAGTTCAGAAATTTCTCCAAAATATTTTAATGTTTAGCGAGTAAAGATTGACTTGGCCCCAATTTAGTAAGGATTAAAATTAAATTTTTAGTAAATTTTAATAAAAATTGATGAAATATGTGGTTAAAAGGTTGTGGGACCCATGAAATATGTTGTTAAAATTGATTGTTGATTAAAATTTTTATATTAAAATCTGGATTTTAATCGATATCAAACAAGGGCTTGAGGTATAAGTTTATTAACTAACGAAACATGATAAATGAGTGATAAAGTACAACAAATTAAATTTTAATGTTCACTTGAAAGCATTTTTAAAGTTCAGAGACTAATAGAATATGGTGACTGGTGATGGATTGTAATCTATTAAGTTCAGCAAGTAAAAGTGTAAAACGTAAAGAATGTCAAGTTCAAAGGCGAATGAAACATTTACTCAATATTTGGTGGTGTTTGGTGACGATTTTTCTAAGCCCATGTTTGGTAGGGATTAGAATATAGCATTTTAATTTAAGTCGTATTTAACAATTACTTTAACCACACATTTCATGGAATTTACAACTTTTTCACCATATATTTTATAAACTTTTATTTAAAATTACTAAAAACTGTTATTTGGATATAAATAGATAAATAAAGGTATTTATTCATGGTCACAGAAATTTTAAGGCCCTTTTTGGTAATGGTTCAAATGAGATTTCTAGTAAATTTTTATAAAAGTTGATGAAATATAAGGGTCAACACGGTTCGATTTGGACAGTTTGAGACAAATTTTCAAACCAAACCATTTAAAGCAGTATGAAATTTTTCCAAACCAAACCAAATCAATTCAAACCATTTTTTTTCGATTTGGTTCGATTTAAAATCACGGTTTAACAAAAAAATTAATATATATCAAATAAGTTAAATCATAAATATTAGTCTAAAATTTTATGTTAAAACATAAATTGTATTATTAAAAAAATTACAAATCAAATTTATATAATTATAATCATTATAATACAACGATATGATATAAATATTTTAAACTCTTAGTCGATATTAATGACATCCATTTGCAAGTGTAATACATGATTTATTTTTTTCATAAATATAAAAATATAGTACATAAATTCATTGATTATAGTTAAATGATATAAAATAATTAATAAAAGAAAATGAATAAAAAAATTCAAATACAATGGTACCTAGCTATTATGATTTTTTGTGAATCATTCAAAACTTCTACTCCATCTAAATATTGGCGAATTACTTTAAGGGAGACTGACAAATCGACAATTATTAGTACAAAACAACAAAACAACCAATAAAAATATAAAATAATTATAAAAAATAAAAGAATTTTGGTAATCTGATTTGAATTTGAGCAAAATTTGAGAATTATTAGAAGGAAATGAAATGTACATGTTTGAATTAAAATCTAGATTTTATTGTCCGTTCAATTGTAATGGAGAATCGATGGATGTGGTTTAGTATCAATTGTTCAACACTTTACCCAATTTAAGGATTTTACATTCACAGTTGTGATGACTCATGAATATTTGGATATGAATAATTAATTAATTGAGATGTATAATTGTCGAATTGAGTTTAATTGAATTATGTCTAATATAGATTTTTTTTTTCAATTGAAATGTGTCAAGTTTTAATTGGGTTAAATGAAATTTAGACTAATTTATTTTCAGATATTTTTTTTTTTGTAAACGATTTGATAGTTTGAAATGATTTGCAAATATTTAAACTTAAACCAAACTTTCGAAACGGTTTGGTTCGATTCAAAATCAAAACGTTAACGGATTCACTGGAACCATACCAATGATTTCGGTTCAATTTTACAGTTTGGTGGTTTCGTTGTTCAGCCCTAATGAAATGTATAATTAAAAAGTTTTAGATCCCATAAAATATGTGGTTAAAATTAATTTTTGACTTTGACTTAAATTGAAATTGAAATTTTAATCATTATTAAACATGGGCCAATAGTTTTATTTTATTATTATTATTCTTTTTGTTAAAAGAATATTACATTGAGTCTTACGTAAATGTGATGTCGTAAAGCGTCAACATGTCAACAAAATGTGTCATTTATGTACAAGAAGTCAGCAAAAAATTAGTTAAAAAAATAAAAGCGTGAATTTACCATACGATTTAAGCCCAATAACCAGACTAAAATTAAATCGCATTACATTTTCTCATTTAAATCCCCTTCCTCAACATGACCATGCCCATTTGAAGAGACAAGACTTTGTTCCAACTCGGAATATCAAATGACCTGAACAATAGTCAATGAATGATGTGTCAACTGGGAACCACCAATATTTAAATCAATTATATTAGACTTGACTTAAGTCTAAGATGCGGATATATTTGTCTATGAACGTTCGAATCATCTTGACCGATTATATCAAGTTTGGTATCTTCAACCAATCGAAAATCTGGAAGGATCATCGCTAATCTCATCTAGATGGTGGTGATCTTGTTCCTATAAATACCATCATCGTCAGAATTCAAAGCACACTCAATCACAATCACCAAATTTATTTTTTATCTAACACTCTTACATTCTATTGATAAACATCATTGACTTGATTGTCGAATGGTTTCCAACTACTGCCACACAGGTGATCCCCTTAAAAAAAATTTAACGATACTTCCTTTTATTTTGTTTTCTTGAGTTCCACATAATTGTTGGTAGGCAGTCATTCAGATTCTCTCACTTATAGAATCAACTATCTACAACACAACTAAGTGATTCTAGCTCAATTACCACTTGCTTGTGTACATCTTGTCAATAGACGGTCGATCACTACGGTTAAAGGTGGGTTAGATTTTTCAGTAGACTGAATTTTAGCTTTTGAGGTGAGCTGAATCCCTTTTATCTTTCGAGAAGTGCTAGATGTATAGCACTTTATACAGTAAGTTTCGTAACCATCTCAAGTGGGTAAGCTCGCAATTAACGAAAACCCACCCCTCCATATGAGAGGACCATGAAACTTATTGGTATAAAAATGTTGTACAAATACTCTCCCTCTCTCCCTGTCCCTCTCCCTCTCCCTCTCCCTCTCTCTCACAGGCAAATTTATGAATTTAAAAAAAAATGCCAGAGTTCACACTGGGTTGGATTTGGAACCCACTTTTTATTTTTTTATTTTTTTTTCATAGATCCCTCCTTAATTAATACTTTTAACCTTTCTTTCACTTCCATTTTTTGTTGAAGAAGAGATTGAAATTGACAACTTTGAAATAAGAAGATACAAGTTGTATCAGATACTGAACTCTTTCAAGTTTAGTTGTACGTCTTAGTATGAAGTTAAATATGTAAGAAGTCGCATTGAATTATTGGTCAAAAGACAAGCTAATCACCATCGACTATGTGGACTAATTTAGAAAGTACAAATGCCCCCAGAGCATATCTCCCAGTGGCAAAGGGGAGGGCGGATAGGGCTCAGCGCGGCAGTGTGCAGAGTTCGATTTCCCGTAAGGTGGAATTGGCTTTGTTGCAAGCGGGAGTTACCATATGGGTTAACAGCTTTGGCCTATCCATGTGCTCTCCACCCTGGCTCCTGAGAGGCACATCCTGCGATTTACCTCCTCCACGATGGTCCAGGATAGGGTCGGTGGGGGCCCTTAA
The DNA here is from genome assembly GCF_002742605.1 of Olea europaea var. sylvestris. Taxonomy (NCBI): domain Eukaryota; kingdom Viridiplantae; phylum Streptophyta; class Magnoliopsida; order Lamiales; family Oleaceae; genus Olea; species Olea europaea. The sequence goes on along the minus strand of NC_036253.1, from coordinate 9,424,892 downwards.
GGTTGAGGTTCAACCTTTTTTTTTTTTTTTTTTTTTTTATTTAGAAAGTACAAATTCTATCTTCAGGCTATACTTTATTCTTTCATTACCATAATTGGCATGGAGCACGTGAGTATTGAAATAGTGATGGCTATTTCAATAGTTGAAATTGCAATAGTGATGATTACAAAGTACAAAATCTATCTTCAGGCAAGCCCTTTTTTGATTCTCATCATTTTTAAAGTATATTTTTCTGTCTCTTCTTTACAATCATGTATTCTTTAATAAAATAATATACTCGCAAATTTAAATTTTTTTCTTATTGTTTAATTACACATTCTCCATCAATCTATTATTTTTAAAAAGCGTTCTTAACCAAATAATGGGGCTCAAACAAATGCTCAATTCAGAAACACGATATCAATGTGGCTTCTTTTAAAATACTTTTGAAATGAGAATTTCTTTTCGAAATTTGTTATCGATAAAAAATTAGCCTTTTCAGGAAACTCTTTTACATAAAGTAAAAAACAAAAGTTATGTCAAATGGGTCAATAATGTGTTCTATACTCTAATTATTAAAATGTTGGTGGGACCCTATCCATCGCCTAGTAACAGAATAGGAAAGACAAAAAAACCTGTTAAACCCGCTGCCCACGGGTCCCTCACTGAAGGGGGATGGGGCAAGATGGGGATAGTTGCCCCAAAGTGGCTACGAGACGGGTACAAAAAACATGGTTCCCATCCCGTTTAAAGTTATTTCAATTTTAAGGCTTTTTTAGAGAGAAAAAGAAAAATTATCATCATTTTTAAAGGGAACATGGGATATTCTTAACAAGTAATAATTTTTACCAACTAAATACAAGCAAAAAATAAAACAGATGAAAAAATAAACGGGCAGGGACCAATGTGTTGTTAACTTCCAAATGGATGCAATATGTTGATTAGATTGGCAACTACAATACAAATAATGGGTTAATTTCATAAATGTTCACTGAACTTATGTGAAAATTACAAAACAGTCACTGAAATTTAAAACTTTCAGTAATGGTCACTTAAGTTTCGGGGCACTTTCAGAACAGTCACTGAAGTTTAAAAAACTTTCGAAAATGGTCATTGAAGTTTAAACTTCGAAGAAAAACTGGTTTTTAAACTGAGAATAGGCTATTGCTTACAACTCGAGAATTCAAGATAGGATGATCTTCTTCTATGGTAATATCTCTATTTATACAAGTTTTTGAGACTCTATTACATCATTGATTACATCAGCAAGGCACATTTGCCTCTCTATTTTCTTCCTTGGGCCTACATCTTCACATGTTAGTTCAATTTTTCAAAGAGCATCTTTATCTTCAATGTCTTCACATGTAGTATTATTGTCCTTCGTACACCTTTGTCAAAAAGGTGCTTTGTCTTCTTCTTTCATTTTTTCACATGTAGCTGGGGCACTCCCTTAGCTAGCAGGATTCGTTTATAGTGGTAGGACATCCTGGAAATTGATGTATATCAAATCTTGTAATATAGTCTTTTAAAATTTCTATTTTGCATATCCTCCATTGGATACCGTCATCCAATTTTCATATTGGTATAGGCTCGAGAATTTTTTATCAAATAAGTTTTTGGCAATGTTGTAGATGGCTTTAATTCCAAGTGCTCTTCTATGTCTGATCCATGATTTGTCACTGTTGGGACTTTTCTATTATTCTCTGTAACATCAATTTGAAAATTGGCTGCAACATATCCAATTGAGATTATGTGTTCAACTGGATAGTAAATGACTCCATCATATTCTGGACTGATTGAATAGAATTTTAAAAATACCTTTCTTCCCTTGGCAAATCTGGATACCTCCTTAATGAATATGTCATCAAATTTTGAAATTTTAACAAAATCTTTTCCTGGATAAATCAAATCCATGAATCCATAATCTATCATGATTTTTATGAATAAAGGGTCACCTCCTTCCATGGCTGTAATTTTGGGGTAAACATTATTTACTGGAGAAATGAAATATGAATATCTTATTTTTATTTCATAAGCGATTTTGACTATTTCGGCATATTTTTCTTCGTTTGGATCTAAAGGAATTTTATCTTCTTGGTCTATGATTCTGATTGTTTTGGTATCTCTTTTATCTCTATGTATCATAACTTTCTTGGTTGATGATACAGAAATAGAATCTCCTTTATTATCAGTTGGTATGTTGTCATGTCTAAGTCCACTTCTGCTTCCAACTGTCCCTATTTGGTATTGATTTGAAAAACTCATTTCTGAGCTCTTTGATATATCTGTTTCAAACAGTATATTTTTCAGTTGTGCTGCAATAGCATCAACTTCATTTTTGAGTTCAATGGCATATTTATAATGTTCAGTGGTGATATTCAACAATATTTTCATATTTGAGTTGAACATCTCTGAGATCTGGATTGCTCCAAAGCTTATATCTTCATATTCTTCTCTAAGAAAATTTGTCCTTTCTTGTATATGTAGAATAGATTGGTATATCTCCATGATCTTGGCTTTATCCATCAGCAAATTCTATATTTCTGCTGAGAAAATCTGCAAGAAAATTATTAACTCCTTTAATATGGACTATATCAAAATTATAAAATGCCAAATAAGCTTGCAATCTATGAAGCCTTCTGTATTGTGGTTCTGAGGGTAACTTATTTCTGACTAATCCTGCAACTTGAGAATTATCAGTTTCAACAATAAATATCTTGGATGATAAAAACAATGAGAACTTTTATTCCTCTAATAATTGCTAGTAATTCTTTTTCATGAGTGGTGTAATTTATTTCTGCTTGATTAAAAGTTCCACTTGAGTATCTACAAATTTCATTAAGATCTGTTTTTAATATTGCCGCTAATATTTATCTGAGGCATCAGTATTAACAATCAAATTATCTTTTTCATCTGGTAGTCTTAATTTTGGTAATTTTTTGCATTCTTCTTTTAATGATTTAACTATTTCTATATGTTCTTCATTCCATCTCTTAGTATTTGTTTTTCTAAGTAAAACTTAGATTTTATGTCATTTCTTAGAAAGAATTTCAATAAATCCTTCAACATAGTTTAAACATCCTAGGAATTTTTGTATTTGTTCTTTGGATTCTAATTTATCTGGAAAACTTTCTATCTTTTTGGATAAATGAGTTTATAATTTTATCCCTCTTTTATCTATTGATAATCCAAGAAAGTATATCTCTTGTTTTTCTATTATAGATTTCTTTTTAGATAGTACAATTCCTTCTTTTTTACATTCATTAATAAATTGGATTAAATGATTTCTATACTCTTCTTTATTATTAGAACACATTAATATATCATCAATATAAACTATTAGAAATTCATTAAACTTTTTAAATATATTATCCATCTTTCTTTGATATATTTTTGGTGCATTTTTCAAACCAAATGGCATAACTAACCATTCATATATTCCTTAAGGTGTACTAAATGCAGTATATTGTATACTATTTTCTTCCATTTTTACTTGCCAAAATCCTGATTTACAATCAAATTTAAAATAATATTATTTTCCTCTTGCAAGATTTATTAGTACTTCTTTATTTGGTAAAAAATAACCATCAAATTTAGTATGTTTGTTTAATTCTTTATAATTTATAACCATTATAGCTTTTCTTCTAACTTGTTCAAAGTGTTTCATAATCATAAAGGATGGACTACTATAAAGTCCATTACTATGTCTAATAAGTTTTTGTTCTAACAATTCTTTTATCTCGTTCTTAAATTCTTGTGTATCTTCTATTATATACATCATTGTTCTTGCTCTTATTATAACATTTTCTATTAATTCTATTTTAACTTTTGGGTGATGTGGTTTCCAAAATAATAATGAATTTTCTCTATAAACATTTTCTAATTGTTTAATGATTTTTTCTATATTCATTCTATTCTCGTTTTTAGAACCTTTTTATATGATATTCTTTTATTTTTTATTTCATTATTAGGAATTGGTTTTTTCTCCTAATTATTACCACGCTGGGCTGGCTGAATTCTATAAGATTTAAATTCTCTAGAAATTTTTAATAAGTGTCCACAAGGTGTTTATAATATTATCATATAATTGTTTTGTTTATAATATTGAAATTATTGTATGAAATCATTTTCTAATAATATATCACATTCTAATTTATCATATCTATAAATTTTATTTATTGTTACTTGTTTACTTTCAAGAATTATATTAACTTTATCAGCACTATTAATTATTTGAGTACTTTCTCCTGTAACACCAGTTATTTTTATATTACTATTATTATTCCATGATTTTATTAAAAAACTTTTAAATATTGTTATATCACTTCATGTATCTATTAAAGCACAGGTTGTAATATTTGTTTCTACAATAGTAATTTGGATATACACAGCCAATGAAAAAGTTATCTGATTATTCATCTAATTCTTTTTGTATAATGTAGTTTGTCCATTATGAACAATATATAATCATTCTCTTTTTATACTATAATTTTCTAATCCATTTAGAAAACTCATTCCTAAAAGTATATGGGGATTTATATCCATACTTCTATCTATATAATATGGTACTATAAGATATATTCCTCCTATTTTTATTAGTACTTTAACTTCTAAATCTGTTATATGTACTTGTCCATCAAAATTTACATATTTATACGGCTCAGTTTTATGAGTTATTAAGCATTTATTTCTACTAGAAGTTATATGACATTCACTAGTTCTTGTATCTATTAATATATTTGGTCCATTTATATTTTTTCTTCCATTATAATATTCTCCTTCTATTTTCATGTTTACAGCATTTCTATACAGTTTTACTTCTTTTATTTTGCTAATTTCTTCTAATTGGTTTTTATTAGGTATTTTAAAACTTTTTGATCTTTTAATTAATTTTCCATCCTTAAATATTATGCTATTAGAACATTTTCCTTCATTTAATTCTGTTACTTCAAGTTTATTTTTTGCTATACTAAATTCATATTCTTCTGAAATTAAATTTATTTGTTTATTTGGTTCTATTATTTTACTAATATCTTTACATTCTTTATGAACTTCAATATATGGTTTATTGGAATAAATATTTCCATAATTAGAATTGGTAAATGTATATAAAGCTCTATATTCTATAGTCATAATTTTATCACCTGGTTGCATAATATCATCTCTATAAAACTTGAAATGTAGTCCTAAAATTTCATTAAAATTTCTATCTTTTAATGCTATTATTTTACTAATATCTTTACATTCTTTATGAATTTCAATATATGGTTTATTGGAATAAATATTTTCATAATTAGAATTGATAAATGTTTATAAAGCTCTATATTCTATAGTCATAATTTGATCACCTGGTTGCATAATATCATCTCTATAAAACTTGAAATGTAGTCCTAAAATTTCTATCTTTTAATGATACACAATATTTTGGATAACATGTAAACATAATTTTTTGATATGCTGAATTTCCTTCTATTGTTCTTAAATGACTATCTTTTAAATTTATTATTCTTCCATTATGTAAGGTTATAGTTAAGGGTGAATCTATCACTTCTCTCAATAGTGATTTAAACATTATTTGTATTCCTGCTAAATAAACATATTAGATTTTTTCACTTTGTTTTTTACTAATCTTTGTTAATAATTCATCAACTGTATTTCTTGTTAAAAGATTTATTTTATGTTGCCCATAAGTCGTTCTTACATCTATGATTTTTTCTATTTTGTGATATTCATTTATTGCTATTATTTCTCTTTTTCAAATTCTATCAAAGACTTCCCATTTTCCTATTTTCAAATCTAATGATAATTTTTCCAGTTTTCTAAACTTATTATTGTTAAAAGTGACTTTTAATCCATATCCTACTATTCCTTCATATTCTTGTATATTTATATTATTATTTTCTATTTCTTCAATTTCTTTATTCAGATCCTGATCCATCTTCTTCCGTTTCACTTATATATATTTCTTGATCTTAATATTCTTCAATATCTGATATTTCATTTAATTCATCTTTTATTTCTAAATATTCTTACTTTCTTTTTATCACAATCAAGGCTTATATGACCCATCTCTCAACAATTCTAACATTTACATTGGCTTTTATTTTTCCTATAAATCTTATTTTTCTGTGGATTATATGAATTATTTTTTCTTTTATAATACCTTCTTCTATGTTTTATATATTTTTTATTAAAATTTCTATAATTTTTATTTTTATATTTTCTTTTATTAACTCTTCTTTCATAATTACATCCCCATTGCACAGTGGTTTTCATATTTTCACAACATAGTTTAGTTAATTTTCTTAATTTTTTCATTAATTGTCTTTGTTGATATATATATGCAAGTCTTTCAAATAAAAATTTTATTATTGAACCTAAAGTTCTAGGTATTTCAGTATTATCTCTAACATATTTTTCAAATTCTATTTTAAAATATATTCTCCATGAACTTGGTAACTTATTATAATACATATTTTGGTATACTTATTGGTTTTCATTACTATAGAATTGAACATAATAGTAATTTTTAAATTCACAAGTATATTCTTTAATTTTACACATATCACATATTGTTAAATTTATTAATTTTATTTTAGCATTATCTTTTTCTCTTATTGATTCTTCTTCAGCATTTTTTATCCAATTTTCTCCTAAAAATTCATCAGAAATATATTCCACTAATTTTTCTATACCTTGTCTATCTGATTTGATTATTTTTGTTTGTAAATTTCTTTTTATTAATGTTTTTGTATCATTACTTATTCCTTCCCACCAATTCCTAACATCTCCTTCAAAGGATGCTATTAAGAAATCTATTCTTCTTTTAGTACTTTCCCAAGTGTCATCTTTATTATATAAAAAGAATAATATCATCGAGTCTGCCCAAGTTAATAAAGCCTTTTTAGTATCTATTTTACAATTTAAATCTAATTTTGTTCTTCCATGATTAATTGGTTTATCATAATTATCATTTAATTCAAACCTATCTTTATATTTATTTCCTTTAGGTGGTTGTCTATCTCTTATTTTATCATAGAATTGTATATATGATTTATTATATATAGGTGCATAGCTTTCATCTGTATCATGTAATTCTTGTTTAGAGATTCCTGCTGGATTAGGTCCTCCTCCAGTATTCATTAAAATTTCGTATTCACTTATATCAGTTAAACTTAATTGATCAAAATTTTCTATTAATAAATCTAACTCTTCATTCATTTTTATCTTCTTTGTCTTCTATTTTTAATTTTCCTAATGATTTTTCTCTAAATTCTTCTTCTTTCTTCTAGTATTTTTGGTAATATATTCTTTTTAAATTCATCATTCATGCTTCCTGTTTCTATCACTATATTTTCTTTTTCTATATGTTTCTTTCCTATCCGAGTCATTTCTTTTTCTATAAGTTTTTTATCTATTTACTTATCTTTATTTTTATTATTTTCTTTTAATTCTCTAATATCAATTTTTAATATATTTATATTGTTTCTTGTTTCTTTTACTTCATTTATCAAATCTTGTATATCATTTATTAACATTTTTATAAATGATTTTAATTCTTCCATATACTCACTTATTGACATCTTAACTTTTTCTTATTTCTAACTCATAAGTTAATTTGCATCTTTTATCTTCCTTTTTATATATTATTTTCCTAAATCTTCTTTCAACTGTTTCTGGATCTACTAATTCTTCCTTTACTATAGTAAAATATTTGCTCTCAATTCTTAGTCTTTCACATTTTAATTTTGTTAATTGTCTATTTTTTGATATTCTCATTCCTTTTGGTATTAAAATTATATTTCTTATTTCTTCTTGTATTTTATCCATTTTTAAAAGTAATTTATTCAATTTTTGATGTTTATTATCAATTGTACTCATATTTTTCTTTATAATATAAATTATTTTCTTCATCTTCATATATATTAATAATTTTCTCATATGTATATATATCCTTTATTGTTTCAATTATTAATTTTTTTAATATTTGTTCTTTTATTTCTTTAGGAAGTTCTTTAATTATTGTCAAAGTCATTATTTTTAATTTATTATGAATAGGTTTTAAAAATATATAACTACCTTTTTTTTCTTCTAAACACCAATAATTATTTATTTTCTTTATTTTAATTTCCATGATCTCTATGGCTCTGATACCAATAAATGGGGGTGCTACTCAGAGCGAACATAAATCAAATAAATTGGTAATCTATTAAAATTTATACAGTATTTTGATTTTTTAGGGACTAAAATGAAAGATTTCTTTATTTTGTCAACTTATTATGCAATATTATAAAGGGGTATTTTGGATATTAAAATTAGCCAAAGCCTATTTTGGAAAAATGACCTTTTTATTTGGGTCATTTCCGTGTATTTCCCTATTTTAATATCTGTAAGTGATTTTTCCCATAACAGAATGATATTGGCCCAAATAATGTGGAAATATTTGGGCTTTAAGTCTTGGCCCGCATATAAATCACTATTTTGGGCGAGAAATACAGGGAAATGACCCAAACAAAGAGGTCATTTTTCCAAAATAGTATTTGCCTAATTTTGATACCTAAAATACCCCCCTTTAATAATATTATATAATAAGTTAATAAAATATAGAAATTTTTCATTTTAGTCCTTAAAAAATTAAATACTGCTTGAATTTTAATAGATTAACAATTTATTATTTTTTATTTATTAGATTTATTTGATTTTTGTTCGCTCTAAGTAGCACCTTCTTTATTGGTATCAGAGCCATAGAGATCATGAAAATTAAAATAAGAAAAATAGATAATTATTGGTGTTTAGACGAAGAAAAATGTAATTATATATTTTTAAAACATATTTATAATAGATTAAAAATAATGACTCTAACAATAATTAAATAACTTCCTAAAGAAATAAAGGAACAAGTATTAGAAAAAAAAAATATATATATATATATATATATATATATATATGAAGATGAAGAAAATAATTTATATTATAAAGACAAGTATGAGTACAAGTAATAATACACATTTATAATTAAATAAATTACTTATAAAAATAAAAAAATACAAGAGGAAATACGAAATATAATGTTAATACCAGAAGGAATGAGAATATCAAATAATAGACAATTATTAAATTAAGATGTGAAAAATTAAGACTTGAGAGCGGATAGTTTACTATAGTAAAAGAAGAATTAGTATATCCAAATACAGCTGAGAGAAGATTTAGAAAAATAATAGATAAAAAGGAAGATAAAAGATGTAAATTAACCTATGACTTAGAAATAAAAAAAATTAAGATGTCAATAAGTGAATATATGGAAGAGTTAAAATCATTAATAAAAATGTTAATAAATGATGTACAAGATTTAAGAAATGAAGTAAATGAAACAAGAAATGATATAAATATATTAAAAATTGAAATTAGAGAATTAAAAGAAAATATAAAAATAAAGATAAGAAAATAGATAAAAAAAAACTTATACAAAAAGAGAGTCAAGAAACATATAGAAAAAAATATATAGTAATAGAAACAGGAAGTATGGATGATGAATTTAGAAAGAAACCGAAAATATTAGAAGAAGAAGAAGAATTTAGAGAAAAATCATTAGGAAAATTAAAAGTTGAATAAAAGAAGATAAAAACGAATGAAGAGCTAGATTTGCTAATAGAAAATTTTGATCAATTAAGTTTAACTGATATAAGTGAATACCAATTTTTAATGAATACTAAAAGAGGATTTAATCCAGCAGGAACCTCTGAAAAAGAATTACACGATACAGATGAAAGTAATGCACCTATATATAATAAACCATATAGACAATTCTATGATAAAGTAAGAGATAGACAACCACCTAAAGGAAATAAATATGAAGATATATTTGAATTAAATGATAATTATGATAAACCAATTAATCATGGAGGAACAAAACTAGATTTAAATTGCAAAATAGATACTAAAAAAGTCTTATTAATTTGGGCAGATTCAATGATATTATTCTTTTTATAATAAGGATGACATATGGGAAAATACTGAAAGAAAAATAGATTTTTTAATAGCATCCTTTGAACGAGATGTTAGAAATTGGTGGGAAGGAATAAGCAATAATACAAAAAAATTAATAAAAATAAATTTACAAACAAAAATAATCAAATCAGATAGATAGGGTATAGAAAAATTAATAGAATATATTTCAGATAAATTTTTAAGAGAAAATTGGATAAGAAATGTTGAAGGAAAATCAATAAGAGAAAAAGATAATGCTAGAATAAAATTAATAAACTTAATAATATGTGATATGTGTAAAATCAAATAATATACGTGCGAATTTAAAAATTACTATTATGTTCAATTTTATAGTAATGAAAAGCAAGAAATATATCAAGACATGTACTATAATAAGTTATCAAGTTCAAGGGAAATATATTTTAAAATAGAATTTGAAAAATATGTTAGAGATAATACTGGAATACCTAGGACTTTAGATTCAAGAATAAAATTTTTATTTGAAAGACTTGCATATATATGTCAACAAAGATAATTAATGAAAAAATCAGGAAAATTAAACTAAAATATGTTGTGAAAATATGGAAACCCCTGTGCAATGGGGATGAAATCCTGAAAGAAAAATTAATAAAATAAAACATAAAAATAAAAAGTTTAAAAATTTTAGAAATTTTAATAAAAAAATATGTAAAACCTAGAAGAAGATATTATAAAAGGAAAAATAATCCATATAATCAACAGAATAACAAAAAGAAAAGTAAAAGCGAATGTAAAATGTTGAAATTGTGGAGAAATATGTCATATAAGCCTTGATTGTAATAAAAAGAAAGTTAGAATATTAAAAAAAAATATTTAGAAATAAAAGATGAATTAAGTAAGATATCATATATTGAAGAATACTATAATCAAGAAATACATATAAGTGAAACAGAAGATGAATCAGGATCTGAATAGAGAAATTGAAGAAATAGAAAGTAATAATATAAATATACAAGAATATGAAAGATTAGAAGGATATGGATTAAAAGTCACTTTTGATAACAACAAATTTAGAAAATTGTAAAAATTATCGTTAGACTTAAAAATAGGAAAATGGGAAGTCTTTTATAGAATTTGGAAAAGAGAAGAATAGCAATAAATGAATATCACAAAATAGAAAAAATCATAGATGAAAGAACAACTTATGGGCAGCATAAATTAAATAGTTTAACAAAAAATACAGTTGAATAACTATTAACAAAGATTAGTAAAAAATAAAGTGAAAAAATTCAATATATTTATTTAGCAGAAATACAAATAATGTTTAAATCACTATTTAGAGAAGGGATAGATTCACTCTTAACTATAACTTTACATGATGAAAGAATAATAAATTTAAAAGATAGTCATTCAGTAACAATAGAAAGAAATTTAGCATATCAAAAAATTACGTTTACATGTTATCCAAAATATTATGTATCACTAAAATATAGAAATTTTAATGAAGTTTTAGAACTATATTTTAAACTTTATAGAAATGATATCATGCAACTAGTTGATCAAATTATGACTATAGAATATAGAGTTTTAATACATTTACTAATTCTAATTATGCAAATATTTATTCTAATAAACCATATATCGAAGTTCATAAATAATGTAAAGATATTAGTAAAATAGTATAACCAAATAAATAAATAAGTTTAATTCCAGAAGAATATGAATTTAGTATAATAAAAAATAAACCTGAAATAACATAATTAAATGAAGGAGAATGTTCTAATAATATTATATTTAAGGATGAAAAATTAATTAAAACATCAAAAAGTTTTAAAATACCTAATAAAAATAAGTTAGAAGAAATTAGCAAAATAAAAGAAGTAAAACTATATAGAAATGCTGGAAACATGAAAATAGAAGGAAAATATTATAATGGAAGAGAAAGTATAAATGGATCAAATATATTAATAGATACAGGAACTAGTGAATGTCATATAATTTCAATTAGAAATAAAGGTCTAATGACTTATAAAACTGAGCCATATAAGTATGTAAATTTTGATGGACAAGTAAATATTACAGATTTAGAAGTGAAAGTACCAATAAAAATAGGAAGAATAGATCTTTTAGTATCATGTTACATAGATAAGAGTATGGATATAAATCCCCATATACTTTTAAGAATGAGTTTTCTAAATGGATTAGAAAATTATTGTATAAAAAGAGAAGGATTATATATTGTTCATAATGGATAAACTACATTATGTAAAAAGAATTATATGAATAATCAAATAAAATTTCCATTAGCTGTGTATATAAAAATTACTATTGTAGAAACAAATATAACAACACGTGCTTTAATAGATACAGGAAGTGATATAACAATATTTAAAAGTTTTTTAATAAAATCATGGGATAATAATAGTAATATAAAAATAACTGAAGTTACAGGATAAAATACTCAAATTATTAATAGTGCTAATAAAGTTAATATAATTCTTGAAAATAAACAAGTAACAATAAATAAAATTTATAGATATGATAAACTAGAATGTGATATATTATTAGAAAATGACTTCATACAACAATTTTAATATTATAAACAAAATATTATATGATAATGCTACAAACATCTTGTGGACACTTATTAAAAATTCCTAGAGAATTTAAACCTTATAGAGTTCAACCAGCCCAACGTGGTGATAAATGGGAGAAATAACCAATTATATTTTGTTGACGCCAAAAAGTGCGCCAACAGATGCCGGTCCCACCCGCGCTTGCGTGGGCGAATGTCCAGCACGCTAAGACACGTGGACGGTCTAAACGAGCGGTTCAAAGGGGCGTGGGAGTAGCCCAACGACGCAGGACGGTGACGTTCGGGATCCGACGGGTTGTTCGTAATCCGGTTGTACAATGATTACCAACCGGTGCTCGTAGATATATGCAAAAATGTATAAACTCGATTTGTGTATTGCCAGTAAAATGGGAGAGAGTTGAGTAAAATGTAGTCTTTAGTATTGATTCTTGCATTAGTCCTTTGACGTTATACAATGGGGGTATTTATAGTGATACATATGGAATGGGGGCCCTTGGATGAAGTGGCACGTGGCCTCATCTCCTTAGTTTAAACGTCTGTTCTTAGGCATGGGATTTGACTTGCTAGCTTACGGCGCATTTATTACTTGTGCAGGGCCTCCACGCTAGTGACAAGATTTGACCTTTATGCTTATGACAGACATTTCATCAATCATTCGAATAAGATCTGTGCAGGCGATCTCTTGGGAGAAGTGACCATGGAGGATGTTTCCTTGTGGTTGAGGCTCGCGCATCAACTCCGGGGCTTCGTCCATTCGAGGACCTCAGCTACAACCAAGAGCTTCCACGCCTCGGGCACGGAGCCTCGGTTAGAAGCAGTTCGGATGTAACCCACCTCGACAATATGGCCACCTCGGCAGGAATGCCACGTGGGTCAAGATGAGTGGCCCACTGGCCCAGGTGGATAGGACAGGTGTGACAACACGCAACAATAGTCCCCCAAGTCCAAGTATGATCATTAATGTAATGCGTGGACTTTAACGGAGTAAAAGTTGAAAGAATTTTTGAATTTTTTGAACCGGTTTGAATGCCGAATGGCATATGAGGAAGACGAGGTGGTTGGGAAACCGAACCTGCGAGGCTTGAATGCTGAATGCGCCAGAAGAAGCCGAGGTGGTTG
>NC_036253.1:9399882-9410937 GCF_002742605.1 Olea europaea var. sylvestris | reverse complement strand
ATTGTTTGCATAAAAAACCGTCGTTATTCTTTGTCCTCAAACAATGGAGTCCACTTCGGGTAGGGAACTTGTCACAGTAGCATCTTTAGATCATGGGGTAGGTCATGGGGGGACTTCCGAGGTGGATAGGTATGCCATGGCCGAGGAGGACGTGGATTATACCCAGGAGTGGGGGGCTTCTAGAGTGCCCTCAAACATGACGGGGAAGAGGTTGGGGGAGCTTAGGGAAAGGTACAGTGTGCCTCATAACATAGAGATGTTAGTCCCCGAACCGAACGAGTGGGCCTGCTATCCGAGGCCCGGCTGCGTGGCCGTGAGTGAATACCTGTTCAAAGCAGGTATGCATCTTCCTCTGCACCCCTTCTTTAGGGCTGTGCTTAGGAAATTTATGCTGTCGCCGACCCAGGTTCTGCTGAATGGGTGGAGCTAGCTGGTCGGCTCGTACTTCCTGTGGAAGGAAGTTTCACTTGGGGAGGACATGCCCCTTCATGTCTTCATGACCCTGTTCCAGCCCCGGGTAATTGGGAAGGAGTTAAGGGGGTGGTACTACCTCACGCCTTGGGAGGCTCACGCACCCTTTGTGGTGGGACTTCCTTCCTCTATCAAGGGGTGGAAGGAGTCCTGGTTCTGGGTGTGAGGTAAATGGCAGGCAGTGGAGGATGACAAAGCCCTGTCATGCACAGTGCCGACCCAGTACTACGAAGCTCGTGAGTCTCCCGACCTCTGCTTGTCTTTTGAAGTCAGAATATGAATTCGTCTAACTGTTGAAGGTTCGTCTTTGCAGATAGTAGTACGAGGTTCGAGCTCAGCAGGGAGGAATTCGAGGTAATAGAGGATATTTACAAGAGGCCTCTGAAGTTTCGGCACTTTGATCACCTGATTGATAGAAGCAGATACTTCTTGGACTTTAGGCTGATGGCATCCAGAGGTATGGGGCTCCAACACTTGATGTTTAACTTGAATGTTTTTTTGTGCTGATGCTAATCTGTGGTGCAGATAAATTCAAGAAGAGGGAGTACCCAGCTCCAGACATGGCCTCTATCTTGAAGGCCACTTCTACTGCAAAGGCGAGGCCCCTGAAGCCCGGGTCCAGTGGAGCAAAGGAAGTTCGAGGCAGAGTTGAGCGCCCGTCGAAGGACTGCATTCCTAGGACCTTGGAGGAGGCATCTACTCAGAGGCCAGAGAAGCCTAAGGAGCCTCGGGGCAAAGAGAAAGTCTCTGAGGAGACTAAGAAGAGGAAGCTGGTGCACATCTCCAGCTCAGCTGGCAAGTTCGGGACTTCAGTGTCCTATAGGGCAGAACAGACCGGTGAGCCAAAGCTCCTTGCTGCAGCCTCTAAGGCCATAAAAATGGAGATGGTAATAGAGGTGGAGGCTGAAGAGGCCAGAGAAGAGGCTGCAAGGAGAGCTGCGGAAGCCGCCGAAGAGGAGGCGGCGAAGGAGAGGCCGGTTCGGGAGAAGGGGAAGTCTCCCAACTTCCTAGCTGGGAGGGAGGATGAGCTGGCCCCAGCCTTGGTGGAGGCCCTCCCTGAGGAAATCAGAGGTGCCATCGAGAGCTTTTACAAGTTCTGGACGGAGAGGTGGCAGCTTCATGCCTCGTCCTGTGATGCCACCGACCTTACAAGGTCACTGGTGAGCCAAAGCGCCCGGACCTTTGGCTTCGCGCTCGAATGCAGGGAGGCATTAAGTGAATTTCAGACAAGGACTCACGCCTCAGAGGGAAAGGCTGCCTCCCTTGCAGAGGAGGTCAAAGTTGCTAAGGCCGAGGCCGAAGAGGCCAAAGCACAGAGGGTAGAAGAAGCGGCGAAGCTCGAGTCTGCTTTGGCCCAAATCGAGGCCCTAAAGAGGGAAGTATATGAGTCACAGTGTGAGGTGGCCTCCTTGACAAAGAAGGTGGAGGTCTCCAATGAACACCAGAAAGTGACTGCTGAGGCTCTGGAGCAGGCGAATCTCGCCTTGGCCGGCGCTCGTGATGCCAGTCAGTTTCTCGAAGGGCAGGCTAAGTGGTACATGAACGATGCCTCGGCTGCCAGAGAAGAGGCCCGAACTGCAGCAGAAGAGGCGGTGAAGGCATACATCGCCAACTTCCACACCACAGAGGAGTACAAAAGTTTCAGCGCGTACTGGAGGAACTTCGTCTATGCCGAAGTGCTGGAGAGGGTGGAGGAGCTTTATCCCAACTCGGACCTGGCACAACTCAGGTCCAAATTTGTGGATGAGGTTCCTCAGACCCCAGCTGAGGAGGTGCACGGTGACGAGGCAGCTGATGCTGAAGCCCCAAGTGCTGAGGCAGAGGAAGCAACTACTGATGCCCAAGTTGCTGAACCCCCAAGCGTGGAGGCGGCTCCTCCATCCAGCCAGGCTTAGATTAGGTTTCCTTTTCAGTACTTTGTGTAATGGCCAGCGGCCCTCCTTTGTAATTCCTTTTGAATATTAATACAATGTTTTTCTTCACTAATTGTTGTTCTTTATTCAAGTTTTTGTGCCTCGTTAAACAAGCGGACTAGGAGTTGATTAAAGCACAAACTCAATAACTTTAACTTGGTATCTTAACATTAACCAATCAACTGTATGAGCCTCGGACTCAAGCTCAAGTTTTTTTTTTGTGCCTCGTTAAACAAGCGGACTAGGAGTTGATTAAAGCACAAACTCAATAACTTTAACTTGGTATCTTAACATTAACCAATCAACTGTATGAGCCTTGGACTCAAGCAAATGAACACAACTTAAGGAGATGAACTTGACTGTGTGAGCCTCGGACTTAAGCAAATGAACATAACTTCAGGTTGCGGCTTCTCCCCTCGGCGTTCAGCAAGCAAAAGGGAGGCATGTGCTGGAGCCTCGGAGTTCAAGCGAGGTGGCCCAGTAGTGTGTCCCGAGCCTCTCCTTCGAGGTTACGACGCATCCCAGACATGGTGGATGGTGCAGCCATGTTGAGGCTTCCCCCCTTGCCGTTCAGCAAGGTCAAAAAGGGAGGCATGTGCTGGAGCCTCGGAGTTCAAGCGAGGTGGCCCAGTGGTGGGTCCCGAGCCTCTCCTCCGAGGTCACGACGCATCCCAGATATGGTGGATGGTGCAGCCATGTTGAGGCTTCTCCCCTTGGCGTTCAGCAAGGCCAAAAAGGGAGGCATGTGCTAGAGCCTCGGTAAGGCTGGGAAATATTACAACGTAGTATAACGATTTAATCAACGCATTTTATTGAGCCATAGCAATATTACAAAGGCTGGGAAAGTCATCCAGCATGATACAATTCACTGATAAAAGATTCTGAGGTGTTCAATGTTCCATGGACGGGGTTGTACCTTGCCGTCCATGTCTTCAATCCAGTAGGTTCCAGGTCGGATTTCTTCTCTGATCTTGTATGGACCTTCCCAGTTCGGTCCCAGGGAGCCGGAATCGGGTTCTTTTGAAGATGGAAAGACCCTCCTGAGCACGAGATCGTTAATTCGGAAAGACCTCTTCTTGACTTTGGAGTTGAAGTACCTTGTCATCTTCCTTTGGTAGGTGCCTAGCCTCAGCTGGGAGTCGTCCCTCCTCTCCTCAATGAAATCGAGGTCTAGCCTCCGGAGCTCATCGTTGGTCACTTCACTAAAGTGCAGACGCCGTGGAGATGGGAGTCCGACCTCCACAGGGCTCATCGCCTCAGTCCCAAAAGCCATGAGGAAAGGGGTCTCCCCGGTTGGTGTTCTGGTGGTGGTTCGGATTGCCCAAAGTGCTTGGGGCAGCTCATCAACCCAAGCCTCCTTGGACACATCAAGCTTCCTTTTCAGGACGTGCTTGATTGTCTTGTTTACGGCTTCCACCTGGCCATTGGCTTGTGGGTGGTGAGGTGTAGAGAAGTGCTTCTTTATGCCAAGATCTTCACACAATTCTCTAACCTTCTTGTTATCGAATTGCCTGCCATTGTCTGAGACGATCGAGTAGGGAATTCCGAACCGACAAATGATATTCTTTCATAGGAACTTGGAGGGGTTTGCTTCTGTGATTTTTGCCAGTGGTTCAGCTTCGACCTACTTCGTGAAGTAATCAATGGCCACTATTGCAAAACTTGCACCTCCTCTACCCTTTGGTAGAGGGCCTATGAGGTCCACACCCCACTTTGAGAAAGGCCAGGGGCTGGAGACCGTAATCAGATCCTGTGATGGTCGTCTTTGAACGGGAGAGAATCGTTGGCACTTGTCACATCTTCGCACAAATTCGAGTGCATCCCGTTTCAGGGTAGGCCAGTAATATCCTTGCCTCAGTATTTTTTGTGCCAGGGATAGGCCTCCAGAGTGGTTGCCGCACACTCCCTCGTGGACTTCTCTTAGTATGTATGTAGCCTCTTCTCCTCCGACACACCGTAAGAGTGGAGAGGAGAAACTTCTCTTGTAAAGAATGTCATCGATGAAGAGGAAATGGGCTGACCTCCTTCTCAGCTTGTAAGCCTCATTTTTGTCGGTGGGTAGCACCTGGTCTTTCAGATATGCTATAATTGGTTGCATCCAGGTGGGAATTCCACCGACCCACATGACATTAGGGGCCTCGGTAGAAGGCAGTAGGAGATGCTCGATAGGCACTACAGCGAGTAGCTCTGAGTCCTTGCTACTAGCCAGCTTCGAGAGCGCGTCCGCATGAGCATTTTCGATGCGGGAAATCTGGATTAACTCGAACTTTTCAAAGGATGGGATGAGGCTCACCACCATTTTCAAATAGGAGGCCATTGTTTTGTCTCTGGCTGAGAAACTACCATTGACTTGGCTAACAACCAGCTGGGAGTCACTATTGACGAGTAGCTTCTTTACTTGCATTTCCTTGGCCAGTCTGAGGCCTGCAAGGAGTGCTTCATACTCTACAACATTGTTGGTAGCTTTGAACCCGAACCTCACGGCCGAGGTGAGTTTGTGACCCTCAGGGCTGATGAGGACAACCCCGGCACCTGAGCCGACATCCCCAGCCGAGCCATCTACGAAGAGACTCCACATGGGGGGTTCGACGGGCTCCATGATTTCATCCACCTCGGGTAGGTTGGCGAATTCAGCAACAAAGTCTGCTAACGCTCGCCCTTTGATGGCCGCCCTTGCTTTGAACACAAGGTCAAATTCACTTAATTCCACTGCCCATTTCAACAATCTTCTCGAGGCATCGGGCTTCTGGAGTACTTGCCTCAGGGGAAAATTTGTAAGTACATGGATGGTATGAGCTTGGAAGTAAGGTCTCAATTTCCTAGAGGCCGTGATTAAGGCCAAAGCAAGCTTCTCCATATTGGGATATCGGGTCTCCGGCAATAGGAGCGCTTTACTCGTATAGTAGACGGGAAGTTGGGTGGGCCCTTCTTCTCGAATCAAAACTGAACTGATGGCATCATTGGAGACGGCGAGATATAGTTGCAAGATGTCGCCGGGCTTCGGCTTGGAGAGGAGGGGGGCCTGCCCCAAGTGCCTTTTCAATCCTCGGAAGGCCTCTTCACATTCCTCAGTCCATTGGAATTTCTTCCCGGCCTTGAGCACTTTGAAAAATGGGAGGCATTTGTCAGTGGCCTTGGAGACGAAGCGACTAAGTGCTGCCACTCGTCCAGTTAAGCTTTGCACCTCCTTTGGCTTTTGAGGGGACCTCATCTGGCACAGAGCCTCAATCTTCTCGGGATTTGCTTCAATTCCCCGCTGGTTGACCATGTACCCCAAGAACTTGCCGGAAGCCACCCCAAAGGCACATTTCAAGGGGTTGAGTCTCATCCTGTACCTTCTCAGTATTTGGAAGGTGTCGTTGAGGTGCACTATGTGGTTCTCTGCTTCTAGGCTTTTTACCAGCATATCATCCACGTAGACCTCCATTGTCTTGCCAATGAGGTCGGTAAACATTTTGTTCACGAGTCTTTGGTAAGTTGCTCCGGCATTCTTCAACCCGAAGGGCATCATTCTATAGCAATAGAGGCCTCGGTCCGTGATGAAAGAGGTGTGCTCCTCATCGTCCGGGTGCATGGGGATCTGGTTGTAGTCGGAGTACGCATCCATGAAGCTCAACAACTCGTGCCCAGCCGTGGAGTCCACCAATTGGTCAATTCTTGGAAGCGGGAAGCTATCTTTCGGGCAAACTCTATTAAGGTTGGTAAAGTCGATGCATACTCTCCATTTGCCATTGTGTTTCTTAACCAAGACCGGGTTGGAGACCCATTTCGGGTAAGTGGCCTCCCTGATGAAGCCATTTTGGATGAGCTTCTGAACTTCTTCCTTTAGGGTCTCATACCTCTCTGGATTGAGGGCTCTCCTTTTTTGTCTATGCGGGGCGAAATTAGGATCGATTTTCAAGTGGTGGTAGCTGACCTTGGGGTCTATGCCCACCATGTCCTCATGTCTCCAGGCGAAGACGTCGAGGTTCTTGCCTAGAAATTCCTTGATCTTTTCTCTTAAAACGTTGGATAAGCCCCTACCTATCTTCAACATCTTTGATGGATCTCGGGGGTCGGCTGAAAAGCTCTCAAGTTCCTCTACAGGGGACGCTTGAGGGTCATGTTCCATTATGCGGGGGTCGAGTTCATCAACGATTAACGCCTCCTGAAGAGGTGGTGCATCAATCATATCAACATCTTCCTGGCCGGCGGGAGCGTCACCTGGGACATCCGCAATGACCACATCAGCCATGATCACGTGGACGTCCCGGGGCTCTACCTTCTTAATGGAGCTCAGATAGCACTCTCGCGAACCTCTCTGGTCGCCCTTCACCATTGCCACCCCGTTTTCCGTTGGGAATTTCATGCATAGGTGGTGGATGGAGGTGACTGCTCCCAATTCCTTTAGGGCCGGTCTACCCAAGACTCCGTGGTAAGCCGACCGGCTGTCAACTACGAGGAACTCCATAAAGTTCATCGTAGTTTGGGGAGATTCTCCCATCTCTACTGCTAGTGTTATCTTTCCCCTCGGAGTGATGCTATCTCCGGTAAATCCGTACAATGGAGTAGTGGTGGGTGTCAACTGGTGGTCCAATAGCATCTTGTCAAAGGCGGACCCGAACAAGATGTTGACGGAGCTGCCGTTGTCGACTAGCATTCGTTTGAGCCCATTTCGGGCTATGACAGCTCTCACCACCAGCGCATCGCAGTGGGGGTAATGAACTCCTTCGGCGTCTTCCTGGGTGAAGATAATGGGTGATACTTGGTTTCTTCGAGAGCTACTATCCACAATGTAGCTTGTCAGAGAGGGGTGCTTGGCCTCCCTAGCATAATTTCTTTTGGTGTTCCGTGTTTCGTCGCCAACATAAGGGCCTCCAAATATGGTATCTATCTCGTGGATAGGGGCCTCATCTTGAGCTTGCCTGTTTCTTCGGTGTCTACGCCCTTCCCTGGGCCTCTCCGTGTCTTGCTCTCTTCGCCTTGGGGAGACATCCCTTTGACGAGGAGCGGCCGCCTCACGCCCATGTCGGTTGTCTTGCCTGGGCGGGGGCCTGTTGGCCTGGGGCGAGTTATGTCTTTCCCTGGCGGGTTCCTGCCGCGAGAAGTGTGCATAGTCTCTGCAATCCACGGTGTCGTGCCCGTAGGACCTATGGTGCAAACAGTATCCAGGGAGGTTCGGATTGGACCTATTTCTAGGTGCAAAACCCCGACCTCGACCTCGGCCTCCCCTTCTACGGGGTCCCTGCTGGGCCTGTATCTGATATGGGTCAGCGGTTGGGTTGACATCCTCATACGCCAAGGTTGGTACCGCGTTCAGAGTTGTGGTGGCCAGGGCTTGGCCAGAGTTCTCATTTCCAGATCGGTTCATCTGGTAGTCCATAAGGTGGGAGGTCGGCCCCCTACCTCGCTGTCTCAGTGGAGGTGGGAGGCCCCTGCTTGCCCTATTCCTATGCTCAATCAATTCTTCATTGATTATCTCTCTTCTCATCATCTCTAGTAGGGCGTCATAGGTGGTTGGGTCTTGATTCTGCACATCCCTCCAGAATAGGGTGTTCATGTTCAATCCTCCTCTCAATGCAGATAGTGCTTCCCTGTCGGTGACTTGTACACAGTAGGTCATCTCGTCGGTGAAGCGGGATAGGAAGCTTTTCAAGGACTCGCCATGCGCATGTCTCATGTCTTGAAGACGCTGAATGGGGGCCTCTCCTTCCTTGCTCACTGCAAACCTCTTCAAGAAGGTAGTTTTGAACTCGGGCCAGCTTCGGATGCTCCCAGATGGTAGCCTACTATACCAGATTTCAGCTGCTCCACTGAGGGTTAAATGAAATGCTCTGCACTTCACAGCTGGGGTGGCGCCCCTCAGGCTCATGTGAGTTTTGTAAGCGTTGAGGTGCTTTTCTGGGTCACCTCTCCCGTCATACTTTGGTACTTTCGGCATGACATAGTGGCTCGGGACCTGGGCATCTCTTAGTTCTCTTGAGAATGGCAGGTTCTCATCATCATCGTCTAAGTCACAGGACCTCTGCTGCTCATCAGAATCGTAATCTTCAGCCTCGTACCTAGGTTGTTGGTGAGAGGGTCCTGGCCGGTTCCTAGCTTCTTCCTCCCTCCTTTGCGGCCTACTTCTAGGCGAGACAGCGCGTGGGGCATTTTCATGCCTTCTCTCCGGCTGTTGGGGCATCGGAGGTGGAGGCTGTGGCCTCGTCCGAGGCTGCTGAGCCTGCTGTTGACTGGGCCTTGGTTCAGCAGGGCTGATTCTGTCAAAAACACTTCCTGCTCTCCTCTGTCTTGGGTTTTCCTCATACGGAGGTGGAAAGTTATCATGGCTCATTTGGACCTCGGAGGGTCGGCCAGATGCATAATTGGAGGAAATGTCAACTCCCACTTCCCTTTCGAATGGACTTTCACCTCGGCCATAGTCTGGCGAAGCAGCCCTATGACTTTGGACCTCATCCTCTTGCTGATAGTGCCCATGGGGGGCATATGGAGGAATGGGGAAACCTCCTTGGCCTTGCATCATGGCCAAGTTTTGGTTGGTTATATCCCTCATGTTGGCTGCCATAGTAGCCATCTCTCTTGATAGTCGTGCCGTCGCACGCATCCCACCTCTCCTTTGGTGGTGGTGGAGCCTCTGCCGAGCTGCTGGGGCAGCAGGCTGGGGAGGCACATTTGTATTTTCTCTTACCCTCCTTGGGGGAGTATCTTCATTAGAACTCATTTTTCCTTTATTCAACTTAGATTTTTCCAAGTGGTAGAGGTTTCTCCTGTTCTCTTTCAAGAACAAATCCTTTTTCAAGAGGGGTTGCCCAAATGTTTTTTCAGCAAGCTTTTACCACAAGGTTGCTCGTGGTTATGGTATGGTTTCCCACAGACGGCGCCAATTTGTTGACCCCAAAAAGTGCACCAACAGATGTCGGTCCCACCCGCGCTTGCGTGGGCGAATGTCTAGCACGCTAAGACACGTGGACGGTCTAAACGTGCGGTTCAAAGGGGCGTGGGAGTAGCCTAACGACGCGGGACGGTGACGTTCGGGATCCGGCGGGTTGTTCGTAATCCGGTTGTACAATGATTACCAACCGGTGCTCGTAGATATATGCAAAAATGTATAAACTCGATTTGTGTATTGCCAGTAAAATGGGAGAGAGTTGAGTAAAATGTAGTCTTTAGTATTGATTCTTGCATTAGTCCTTTGACGTTATACAATGGGGGTATTTATAGTGATACGTATGGAATGGGGGCCCTTGGATGAAGTGGCACGTGGCCTCATCTCCTTAGTTTAAACGTCTGTTCTTAGGCATGGGATTTGACTTGCTAGCTTACGGCGCATTTATTGCTTGTGCAGGTCCTCCACGCTAGTGACAAGACTTGACCTTTATGCTTATGACAGACATTCCATCAATCATTCGAATAAGATCTGTGCAGGCGATCTCTTGGGAGAAGTGACCATGGAGGATGTTTCCTTGTGGTTGAGGCTTGCACATCAACTCCGGGGCTTCGTCCATTCGAGGACCTCAGCTACAACCAAGAGTTTCCACGCCTCGGGCACGGAGCCTCGGTTAGAAGCAGTTCGGATGTAACCCACCTCGGCAATATGGCCACCTCGGCAGGAATGCCACGTGGGTCAGGATGAGTGGCCCACTGGCCCAGGTGGATAGGACAGGTGTGACAACACGCAACATATTTAATGAAATAAAAAATAAAAGAATATTATATAAAAAAGTTATGAAAACAGAAATAGAAATGAATATAGAAAAAATTATTGAACAACTAGAAAAGGTTTATGGAGAAAATTGATTATTATTTTGGAAATCACATCACCAAAAATCCAAATAGAATTAACAGAAAATGTTATAATAAGAGTTAGACCAACGATGTATACTATAGAAGATACATAAGAATTTAAAAATCAGATAAAAGAATTGTTAGAACAAAAACTTATTAGACCTAGTAATGGATTTCATAGTAATCCAGCCTTTATGATTATGAAACATTCTGAACAAGTTAGAGGAAAAGTTAGGATGATCATAAATTATAAAGAATTAAACAAATATACTAAATTTGATGGTTACTTTCTATCAAATAAAGAAGTGTTAATAAATCTTGCAAGAGGAAAACAATATTATTTTAAATTAGATTGTAAATCATGATAAAAATGGAAGAAGGTAGTATACAATATACTGCATTTAGCACACCTCAAGAAAAATATGAATGGTTAGTTATGTCATTTTGGCCTGAAAAATGAACCACAAATATATCAAAGAAATATGGATAATATATTTAAAAGTTTAATGAATTTCTAATTATTTATATAGATGATATATTAATATGTTCTAATAGTAAAGAAGAATATAGAAATCATTTAATCCAATTTATTAAAGAATGTAAAAAAGAAGAAATTGTACTATAAAAAAGAAGAAATTGTACTATCTAAAAAGAAATGTATAATAGAAAAAAAGAGATAGACTTTCTTAGATTATCAATAGATAAAAGAGGGATAAAATTACAGACTCATATATCCAAAAAGATAGAAAGTTTTCCAGATAAATTATAATCCAAAGAACAAATTCAAAAAATTTTAGGATGTTTAAACTATGCAAAAAGATTTATTGAAAATCTTTCAAAGAAAAGACATAAAATCCAAGTTTTACTTAAAAAAACTAATACTAAAGGATGGAATGAAGAACATACA
>NC_036253.1:9334336-9399034 GCF_002742605.1 Olea europaea var. sylvestris | reverse complement strand
ATTCGATATACATCAATTTTCAGGATGTCCTACCACTATAAAAGAATCCAGTCAGTTAAGGGAGTGCCCCAACTGCATGTGAAGAAATGAAGGAAGAGGATAATAATAGAGCACATTTGACAAATATATATGGAGGACAATAATACAGCTGCATGTGAGGACATTGAAGATAAAGAGCAATAATAGAAAAATATGTTATTTGGATAAAAAGTTGAAGCAACATGTGAAGATGTAGGCCGAAGGAGGAAAATAATAGAAAGGCAAGTGTGCCTTGCTGATGTACTCAATGATGTAATAGAATCTCAAAAACTTGTATAAATAGAGATATTGTCATAGAAAGAAGGGGCATCTCATCTTTTCTTGAAATCTCGAATTGTAAGCAATAGCTACTCAAAAATAATTTTCAGTTTGAAAAATCAATTTTTCTGGAAATCCCTTTGTATCAAATAGAAGACTTTTGAATAAATTCTGATAGAAATAAAACTCAAATATTTTGATATGAATATGAGTTTCTAAATCATTTTTCCCATAGATTCTTGAAAGATCTGATAAAAAGTTTTCCTTCTTATTTTAGCAAAAAGAAAGTTTTTCTTTAACAGAAGTCTAGAATTTTATTCTTTAGAAGTTGATATAGTGAGAGCAAGTAGCTGAAATAATAACAATTTCATGAAGGTAGGAGGTCGTTGAAGGAAGCAGTTTACAGGTTCAGAGCTCGAAGGTCACTCGGTTATAAAAATACAAGTCCAGATCAAATTTAAGTTAAAACTATTAAACTTTTGTTAAAATTAGAATGAATCTTTTTTAAGATCTTAAAGAACCGTAGGGATTAATTGATGATTATGAATCAATGCCAAGATATACAATTGAAGGATTAGATAATCTATTAGAGAAAATGTTAGAAAAAATAAAGAATATTATATCTCAATTAGAAAATATAAATTTACCATTTAAAGAATATAGCATTTTAATTAGAAAATATGAAATATATGTTACAGATTATTCTTATTTATTAAATCATAGAATGAATTTATATATTCAAAGTAGAAGATGAAATGTTTAAAAGATTAGAATATATGTTACAATATAGAAAGTATCATTTCATTAAGGGTAATATAGACTTTTCAACAAAAAGGAATAGTAATAGGTCAAATAGAAAAATCTCCCATTTTGGGCTTCTGTAGTGTCATCGTGAATCACACTCGTCTTTTCACTACGCCGAAAACATGAGAAATATTCAAAATTAAGAGTATGTTTGGTAAATATTTTAATCCAATTAACATTAAATTTTTTCATTATTTCACTATTTCAGTCATCATTTTTAAATTGGGTAATTAGCACAAAACGTCCATACCTTTTGTTTTTTGACGCATTTCATTCTTATTTTTACATTTTCTTGTGAAAAACATCATTTTCATCATTTTTCTCAATAAAAAGTTATAAAATGACTAATATACCTTTTTATTTAAACAAAAAAAATAAAGAACTAATTGCAATCATAGTCCCAATTTTTAAAAAAGTTCAAAAGAGGAGATGAAGGTGGAGAATTTTTTTATTTGGAACTATGATTGCATTTAGTTCTTTATTTTTTATTTAAATAGAAGGGTATATTAGTCATTTTATAGCTTTTTATTGAGAAAAATGATGAAAATGATGTTTTGCATAAGAAAAGATAAAGATAGGGATGAAATGCGTCAAAAAACGAAAGTTAGAGACGTTTTCCACAAAAATCATGAAATGTACGATCGTTTTGTGCTAATTACACTTTTTAAATTCTTCTCTCACATTTAGTACATATTTTATTTCTATCGATCAAAAAATCAATTGACAAAATACTTACCAAACAAGCCCTTTTTTTATTGAGAAAAATGATGAAAATGATGTTTTGCATAAGAAAAGATAAAGATAGGGATGAAATGCGTCAAAAAACGAAAGTTAGAGACGTTTTCCACAAAAATCATGAAATGTACGATCGTTTTGTGCTAATTACACTTTTTAAATTCTTCTCTCACATTTAGTACATATTTTATTTCTATCGATCAAAAAATCAATTGACAAAATACTTACCAAACAAGCCCTAATATTAGGCAAATTCAATTCACTCCACCATACCCTTATTAGGGTTTTCTATTGATTTATTTTCAACAACCCCGCAAAGAAATCAAAAAGGAAAGATGAAAACTTTACTTTATTTCCATTCACACGCTCCCTGAATCAATAATTTGGTTTCACCGGTGGATTTTTTTGGGTAAATTCGATAAATGGAAGCTAGAGTTGGGATGTCAGCACATGGAGGGGTTGTGGACGGTGGTACATCTGCCAGGAAGTTTGTACACCATCAACCTTCTCGGCCGCGACGACAGCAGCAGCAGCCTGTGTCGCAGATTGGAACTATTCCTCAACTCGTCGCCGGTGGCGTCGCCGGAGCTTTCAGTAAGACCTGCACAGCTCCTTTAGCTCGCCTAACCATTCTCTTTCAGGTATTGTGGTTTTTCCTTTCTTTTTTCTTATCTCCTTAAGGTGCTAATTATATGGATATTTGATCAGGATGGCATTCTTAAGGTTATGATTTGAAGTCTTTAGAAGGTGATTGTTTACTATTTCTTTGAGGTTTTTGTGGGTGAGTATTCTAATTACAAGTATGATATGAACCAAAAAAAGGAAAAGGAGCTCCCTACGAATCTTATAATGGTTTGAAGGAATTGATTTGTATTTGTGCAAACATATTCTGACAGAGTAGTGTTTTGAAGCTTCCAGTTTGAGTTTCTTGTAATATTATTAGGTACAACAAAAATTGAATACAGATTTGGGTGTCATAACTGGTTTTCATGTTGGGGATTATAACAGCTGATAATTTTCATTATGATGTTAATATTTGAATTTTAGTCATTTGCCACCCCAGTAACAGGTTCTTTGTACTTGCTACCCTTTATCACATTGTAGCATCAATTACTAAATATTAGCCAGTTGGTCTTTTATCTCTCCCTATTATATAATTTTTGGTTTTATTAATTTCAAAATACGTCACCGCTCTGCTTTTAGGTTCAAGGTATGCATTCTGATGTTTCAATATTGAGCAAGCCTAGCATATGGCGCGAAGCTGTACGAATTGTCAATGAGGAAGGTTTTAGAGCCTTCTGGAAAGGGAATTTGGTTACGATTGCTCACAGGCTTCCGTATTCTTCGATCAGCTTCTATGCTTATGAACGTTACAAGAACGTGAGTTGTAAGATTAGGATTACAGTTTTAATGCCATTAAACATGTATATTATGCTGCCTTGCAGGTTGCATAGTTCCTTAATACTGATTCTAAAATCATTTGCAGATTTTAAAATCTATTCCAGGCCTTGATGCTCATGGGGAAAATGCAAGTGTAAATGTTTTTGTGCATTTTGTTGGTGGTGGTTTGGCTGGAATGACAGCTGCTTCTGCAACATATCCACTGGATCTCGTCAGAACACGGCTTGCTGCACAGGTACATTAATCATACCATGGATATGTTGTAAACATTTTATATTCAAGCTTTATCATTGTCGTCGTATTTTTTAATTTAGAGGTGGGATTTTTCTCGGTCCCTGTAAATTGATTTACAAGGTCAGGTCTGTGTTGAATTCTTTTTGCACATTTGCACTAATTCAATCAATCCACTCCCTCTCCCCTGCTGCCACCCATTCTGCTACATCCAACAGATGTGTAGACACACACTCAGACTAAAAAACCCCCGCCCTACCTAAAAGAAAAGAACTGTATATAGATGGCAGGACAATGAGTGAAGATAACACGCATATAAAATTTCAATCGAAAACAGGTTGCTAGCTACACCGTATCTTCATTGTCTCCATACTCATCAGTTATCCATGTCATTGTTATTTATTTTTTTAAGTTTTATTTTAATGTTAAGGCTGCACTTAGTTAGTTTGCAAACTTTTTAGAGGAATGCAATATACTACCGGGGCATTTGGCATGCGCTTCATACTATATGCAGAGATGAAGGTTTCCTTGGCTTGTACAAAGGGCTCGGAGCTACATTATTGGTATATATCTTCATCTCTTGCTTTACTTCTTCGCATTTATAGTTTTCTTTTTCTTTTTCTTTTCAATGTTTGATATTTCGTGGTTGCAGGGTGTTGGACCCAGTATAGCAATAAGCTTTTCTGTTTACGAGAGTCTGAGATCCTATTGGAATTCTCAAAGGTGAGAACATAGTTGTATGTTGTATAATGAATTTAATATTCCAGTTTAATTCCTAATCCTTGTTATTCTTGAGAATGACAATTTGATCACTACCAGGCCCAATGATTCTGTGGTTGCTGTCAGTCTTGCTTGTGGAAGTCTTTCTGGCATTGCATCGTCAACAGGTGAGTGTGCTGTAATATCTGAAATGTGTATTTTTTACGCAAAATAGCAGAGCTGGTACCCAATCTTCGGTGCTTGTAGCAACTTTCCTCATTTTAAAATAAAAGTGGAAATAGAAAGAAAAATAAAAGATGAAAGTAAAAGGAAGAGAAAAGAACCTCATCCATCCACCCACCCTCTGAAGGTGGTTTGGATCGTAAATTGGATCGGATTGGTGGAGGGTTCTTGCGGATTGGATCAAAAAATGTAAGATCCTACTGGATAGTGATTTGAAATATTAAAAAATGATGAATATAAAAGTACTAAGAACAAATTAACAATTGTAAGTCTATAATCAGTAACTACCTAAAAACAAATAATAAAAAATGAAAAGGTGTACAAGGGTTTTTGTCAAAATAACATTTCAAACACGATTCTAAAAAAGGTCTTTCTGAGCGTCTCTTCGTGCAGATCTATCAAGAACATCCAACCACTTGCTTGGTTGTGGACAAACTGCATCCTCACTTCTATTATCCATTCATTATCATAAGAAAGAACGTAGAAACAACTAGCTAATTGTTCATTTTCAGATATTGCACTAAATTGTAGCAATCATAGTGAATTGCAATTCCATGTAGGATCTGGATCGTTTTGCCTTTTTTAGGATCATAGAATCATGCAATCCTACGTTCAGGATCGTGATTTTGATAACTACGCACCCTCCCCACTGCAATAAACTGGTCCTGCCACTCTCTTCAGCGTATCACCATTGTTGTTCTCATCTCCCCCCCTAATTTTGGCTTCTTGATATCCCAGTTTCCCATCCCCCACCTCTACCTCCAAAACCCAACCCCTCCTAGCTTTGGCATTCCGGGCACTTCCCCCATTTTGGACCCAGTCCCTCTTCCTGTCATATTTGAATTGTAGTTTTGTTTTTGTGTTTTTGTGTTTTTTATTTGAGAGAGGAAAACCTTTTTTGTTTGTTTTGTTTTATCCTTTAATGAAAATTAGGGTAGAATTGGCCTTTTAACTAAAATTGGACAGAAATCATTGATAAAGACCACTTGTGCAACTACATTGAAAGGTCAGGGACTTTGTTTGCAATTTTTCCTATTTTATAATATATCTTATATCTAGAGTTCTTGTAATTACATGTTCACCCTATTAAGAATGTTGTGGACAATGGCACTCTTTCCTGATTTGGATTTTAGAGTTCAATGTAACCTCTTATTGGTTTAAATAGCCCTTGACTGAGCCCCATTTTGGGGGAAATGTATTTTAGAATAGTGTTTTTTTTTTTTTTTTTTTTGGAGAATGTGTTTTTTTAAAACCCAAAAGAAAAAAAAAATAGTTTTCGATTTCTGTGTAAAATTAATTTATTGAAGAATGTGGTTAAAAATGAGTTTTTGATCAAATGGAGCTCAAACAATGGCTAAGTTTAGTTTAACATGATTCTGATCTTGTGCCTGAAATTACTGTTTACAATTAGGGAGTCTTAAGAATACTTGGATTCTGGTTGACGTTGAATTTGGAACCGAATTTGCCTGTATAACTTTGGTCAGATTTTTACATGCTAAAAGGAGAGTGTTAATAAAACGTGGCTGTAAATTGTGATCCAATATAATTAGTCATCCCACTAGGAAGCGTTCTATGACAAAAATGTTATTGTGGAGTTGGGAGAATAGCAGCATGGCATTCTTGTGAATAGAACAGGCATGAAGCCAATCTTTTCCCTGCTTGTACGAGCTGACCCTTCTCTTACAATACTGTGATTTCTGCTTTTGCTTTGGCATTTCATAATGAAGAACCTTTTCCTCGCTTCTTTTGTTCCATATATGATTTCTCATTCTTGTTTGTTTATGCTTAATGCAATTCAGCAACATTCCCTTTGGATCTTGTGAGGCGAAGAATGCAATTGGAAGGGGCTGCTGGTAGGGCCCGAGTGTATAATACTGGGTTGTTCGGGACATTTAGGTCCATTATCCGTGCTGAAGGCTTGCGTGGTTTGTACAGAGGAATTATTCCTGAATACTACAAGGTTGTTCCAAGTGTGGGGATTGTCTTCATGACATATGAAACGCTGAAGAAACTACTGTCACAACGGCCTTTTAGTTCTTAATCTTTGCTTCTGGCCAAGGATCTTCCTCCATGCAGTTTGCAACTCGTGTCACTATGGATGCTGTAAGGATCAGTTTTGGTTAAAATACATGGGAGTTAGAATTAGTTTGTAAGTTTCCTTGTTTACTCGGAAAAAATTCTGTGGAGGAAAATTATATGGTTGCTACCAATAACAATTTTTCGATGTATAGGCTACTTGGTAGTAGAGTGTCTTGCGTCAGGTTTTATCATTCAGAATATGTTTTCATTATTTTTATTGTTCTAGGGTCATTTTTATATATCGATCATTGTAACCTTATCAAATTTTGTTGCCTATTCAAATTGTGCCTCAACTGATTTTATTCTTTGAATTATAGAGAAATCACTGTACTATTTCTATGTCATTTTTTACGAGATGGTATGATGTTAATAATCCAGCATGGCGAATGAAGAAAAATTATAAAACTTAATGTAGGATATATATATTTCTATTAAAAATTTGGTTAAAATTAAAATTTAATGAGTTTAAAAGTTGATAAAATTTAGCTAGGTTTAGCAGGCATGTATTGGAATTGTGTTGAAAAAGATAAGTTTCAAGATTAACAAAATTTTTACACAATTACACGAAGGACCTTGAAAATTTAAATTGTTTGAGAAATCTTGAATTAACCATTTCCTGTTATACAAAATGATATTTGAAGCAAGAATAGCCGCGCAAATCCTGCGTTCAAGGCGTAATCTGATATAATGCATCAAATAACAACAAAATAATATTATCTATCAGTAGTAATCTATTTGACATCAAGTAATAGGCTCATAACCTTTTTGCTACCTTTGCCTTTTGTGCTTATTATTATCACGTCAACTCGGCTCTGTCATAAAATGGCATGTCATTCTCGAGTATGATAAACTAAATTGTAACAAGTACCTGACTTTTCCAGATTTTCTTGATTTCTCTATACAACGATATTTTCTTGCCAATGCTCCACAAAAATTGAATATAATTTTAAACGGGAAAAGTTTGAAAACTCAAAGCCTGGTGATATTTATGTTACAAAAGAAATCCTTGATATGATGGGTAATGTTTAACCAATTAAATAACCAGAAGTTTAAAAGTGGTCCAAAGAGTAGCGAGATTTGGAAATTCCATGGAAGATTTGGATCTTCTATTCTATTTCAGTATGGTGACAAACAATGCCATCAGTTTCATACAGGAAAATGGAGTCCATTTATATTAAATATTCTCTTCAGAAAAGGCTCTGCTGACCAAAATTACACAATAGTCTGTAAAGGAGGCTATTTTTGCAATCTGATCATGCTATTTATCTTTTATCTGTTAATTGACGGTTTCTGGCGAAGCTTCTATTTGTCTGCTGCAAGAATTTGATAGATCTGTTCAACCCAAAGGCAGAAGATCGTGAGTCCTATTCTGGGTTCACATTATTTCTCTTTAATTACACCTGGACAAGAAAAGAAATTTATTTACTCTGATGCTGTAATTTGTGTGTTCGTTCCCTAGCAGAATTTAATAACCTATTCAACTAAATAGCAGGAAAAAATTGAGTCCAATTCTGAGTTCACATTACGAGAAAGTTCTAACTACAATTTCAATGACAAGAACCAAAAAAATAAAAAATAAAAAAGATGTTTAATTTACAGCTCAAATTATGCAATTACAAGTTGTCTGAGATCTGGACTTCTGTATCATCTTCACATTCCAGTAGAGTTTGTACAACAGAAGCCATTGTTGGGCGCTTGTTTCTATCTTCTTGTACACATGAAAGGCCTATTTTAGATATAAATCCATTTCACTCTTTTCGGGACGAAGTCATACATAGAAGGAGATCCTATGATTTGTTCTGCTTCTGCAGATCCACACATTCTTCTGGATTCATACAGAATTGAAGGATTCGGTGGTTGCAAACTGTTTGGAACTTTAATGTATATACTTGCAGGGAATTCTGGAGTTTCATAGCCATTAAGGTGTGCACTTTTTACATAGCAGAATCCTTGTCCCAAAATCCGGTAGCTAAACGCAAGGCAACGAAAATCACTCGCACACATCTCCCTGCAAGATTCCAATGTCAATGGAGAAGTCGCATTGAGATCAAAACCATAGAAATCCACATGAGGTATCTCCACGAATTTCACTTGTCGAGAACGTAAAAGAGTCTCGTTGAACGTTGCCTTGCAACCAGCATTCCAGTCACTCAGATCATTCACCTCGAACCCAGGAGGACAAGCACACCGAGGATCCGGTGCATAAACACACACCGCGTTTCTTCCACACACACCTCGTACGCTACAAGGTTGTCCAAGAGCTTGCCACGTTATTTCCCACAAACCCGTCGAGTTGATCAAGCTATAAATCCTAAGATTCCCATCATAATCTATTGTCATCCGTCTTTTAATTCCATATCCCATATCCGAAGCATTGATTTGCAATTGATCGCTTGACAGAAACCTGCCCATATCATCCAAAAATGCCACTCTACTACTATTATAATTTGTTCTTCCATTTCTATAAACATCAAAATCAGGATTAGGCCAATAATTGCTTGATGTATCGGGTGTATCCAATATCAATCTCAAAACATTATCACTTCCAAAATTCAAATTAAAGTAACCCGATCCATAACTCCCTTTTCTCAATGTAGAAGTCAATCTTTTATTCTTAGTAAGTGTTTGAAAAGGTAAAAGAGTATCTGTAGGAACATCAAAACTTTGCCAAAAGAGTATCTGTAGGAACATCAAAACTTTGCCAGAGAATATCACCTTGTGGATTCTCCAATACGAGGTTGCCTGAATTCAGAACCTTAGCTATTGCAACATCAGTTGTGGTGGTATTTGTCTGCCATACAACGGTGTCATCAACGTCTGTTAAGATCACGGTTCCTTCTCCCCTGAAGTGTACTTTCGAGCCGCGGCCGTTAACCGGCCTGTCCCGATTTGCGGTCCAGACGACGGTTTTTTCTTTAGAATTTGTGAACCAAATTGCAAACCAGTAGGCATTAGAATTTTCAAGTTAAGAAACCCACAAGTAAATGAGTTATCTGGGGAGGTGAGGAAATTTTGATCGTCCTCAACAAATAAAAAATCACCCCTTCTCAACTGAAGATGAGATTCTGAAGTTGCAGAATTGAAGGAGAAGAAGAATACAGGTAAAAAGAGGAGGTAAAAAGAATGAAGATTTTGGATTCTCATTTTGGAAAGAAAACTGTTTTGGTTTTAGTATTGCCCAAGTGCAAAGCCTTGCATGTTGATCATTATATATCCATATGGAACTCGATTCAATATTAAATTCTATGGAAATTGATTTTAAATACTTCCGGGTCTTGCTCCACTACGTTAAACCCATTTTCATCCGGAAAAATGCATTCTTTCTACCAATGTGGGTCCTGCATGATGACATATATTTTTGACTAGTACAATTTTTATCTTTCCTGAAATACCTCATTTGCCTTCAACGACCCACCCTTTTTGACTTTATCACCTATCGTAATTTTGGCTCACTATAAAGGGTAATAAAGGATTGGTCTTTACAAAGCTGTATATGTACAGCCTCTAGTCAGTGCTTTGTCAGTGGAAATGACTAGTAACGGGCAAATTTTTCTAGAATAAAAGTGTAAAAAGGGCAACAAATAGGGGCTAAAATTCTTTTGCGGAAATGAAATTATTTTGAATATTCAAGTCCATTTAAACAATAATTTCCACATTACACGTACTCCGTTTACAGGTATGGAAAAGGTCGACTGTCTTGTTTCTTTATTTATTTATGTTTCGCGCGGATAGTCTCTAACAATTAAAAAATGGATCAGACGATTGTGTAAGGAACAAATCTCTTGAGACAAAATCACAAAAATGGGTGTTTTATTGGCGATGACTTTACAATTGGAACTAAACAGAATGCCTCCAAGGAGCGCAAGCACACGAGTACTAAAAAGAAATGTTTAAGTTTAAATTAAGAAATTGAAATTACATATTCTCTGTTTGAGAGTTTTTTTCCGGTCTCTTTTTGCTCGATATCTTCTCTTCCTTTTATATTCCCTTGATGATTTCTTCGTGATCAACCGCTTAGAAACTGTTTGATTGTTTATAACTATCCACTTTCTTTATGGTGGCCAACTTGTCGTGGAACTGCCGTCTCTAATTGCTGCCACTACTCTTTGTCGTTCAACCGTCTTTAACTGAACTCCTTGAATCGTGAAACGTGATAAGGTTACTCAATAACTGCTTCAATAACTGCACTTCTGGATAACCATAATATCTTATGTTTGCTAAGATCCTGGGCGATTCAAAGGTTTGGGCGAGAACAGGGTTATAGCTCTGGACGACTATAAAACACTTCATTTGCTCAGATCTTGGGCGTCTTACAGGCTTGGGCGATGATGTTACCGTATTCGTGGGCTTCCACTGCATTCATTAATAACCCTATCTAGGCCTTTATCCTGAATTGTCCAGTTGGGCTTCATTCCTTGGCTATTCGATTTGGGTCGTACTTTTAGCGTGTCAACAATTACCCCCCAATATGGCAGAATTAATACTAATTATTAATCTTTGCCATATTTACTTTGTGTTTCCCAACAACATTTGAAATTCTCAAGAATTTCAATCATTATTTCCTTCCATAGCCTGAAAAAGTGCGACGCTACAAACCCTTATAAATCCCAAAGACACGCCATTTCGTTGTACCACTAAATCATGCCTCATTATTTCGCGCTTCTTTCTCGCCATACCACTGTTCATCTTCTTGCTTCTCTGCTACGTTTCTCAAGTAAACTTTAACAAAACTGTATTTCGTCCTCAATGGCTGCTCCACAAACCCAATCTGACGACTCTTTTAGCTTCGAAGATTTCCAGAAAATCCTCACTCGGCCATATGTAAACCCGAACTTTCTTGCACCAGCCAATGCTGAACTTAATGAGTTCTATCTGGGTCCTTCATTTAACAACGCTGAAGCCGTCGAACAAGTGGCAGTGGGCCAACTGTTCCCTTGTACTCAAGGCCCTCTATTCCTGAACTCTTTACCGCTGAGACCGATTTATGAAAAAGGTATTCGCACTTGGCCTAAATTTGATGTCGTTTTCCGTAAATGGCATGCTCGTCTTGTGGGCCATAGTCCTACCAAGGCACTTTTTGATCATGCTAGGATTTCTGATTTATTAGAAATCTTTCTTGAACCCCCAATTTTTGACCCAGCACTTTTTCCTATTGTTTTAAGTTTTTGGTCTTTTGAATATAATACTTTTATTTTCCCTCTTGGTCTCATGTCCATTACTTTAAGGGATGTTGGGACCTTGATAAATCTTCCACCTTTGGGCGATACCATTTTCCCTGGTATTTTAATTTCCAGCGTTGCCCCAAAATTTGACAAAAAACTCACCGAGTCCTATTCAAGCCTGCAAGGCTGTTATAATCACTCAAACGCTGAGCCTTCCCACGCTGAGTGTGTGGCCTTTCTTCAGATTTGGCTTTGTAAATATATTCTGTGTGTGCTCAGTATAAAGCCTTCTATGAGCTATTTACCCATAGCGCACGAATTCGCGCGTGGTAGGCCTTCGAATTTGTGTTCTTTCTTTTTGGCTGCCCTCTATAGAGGCATGGCTTCTCTTCAATTTCAATTGAAGAATGGTGCATCTCCCACTGGCAGTAGGCCTCTTTGGTTCACTCAACTGTGGTTGAGAGCCTATTTTCCATCACTTGGTGCTCTATCCATGTCCCTTCATTCTGCCAGCTGCTATGGGCTAGCCATTGACCCATTGAGCCTTGTAAATATGTCTAAAAGGGACTTTTTTCATTTTTTCATACTTTAAATTCAATTCCTTTCTTCTTTCCCTTTCCTGCCCATTTAACTCCAGATTATGTGCAACCTCCATCTACCTTGGACAGTGCGAGCGCCTCTCTGCTTGTTTGGGTTCCGTTTTTGACTGGGAGGGAGTTGTTTCACGATATTTTAACTGAAACCAATGCCAAAGCTGGGGTTGAAATATATGCTCCCCAATTTTTTGCTCTCCAATTTGGTTTTGGCCAAACTTGGCCTATTCTCCCTTGTTATTCAAAAAATTTGATAGACCACTTTCACACCATTAATAAGGCAGAGGTACAAGCTATAGATACTCGCAATATTCTTTTGACGAGTAACTTTTCGTTAGCCCCCTTCAATCCTAGCTGTGCCGTTCACCCCCTTTTTGAACAACTCTGGCCATCAGTGAAGCGCATATTGTTTGCCACTGATGCCAATCGTGTTTTCCATTCACTGGATCAACCAAACATTCCTTCTACTTCCCCTATTTTGGTCGCCCCTGTGTCCATTAGGAATCCTTCCTCCCCTGCTCGTGCTAAACAATCTTTTCGTCCCTCTACTTCTCTACCTGCCAAACTTACTGCAGCTAAGAGTGCCCCAAGCCGCAAACGGCCAGTTTCAGCATCTCCCATTTTGGAGGATGATGATGATGAGGATGATGATGACACTCCTCTCATCGTCAAGAGAAAGGTAATTGAATTCTGTTTACTCACAAGCATACCTTTCTATGTGCTAATGGTTTTCTCGAATTTCTCAGAAAAAGTTCAGCCTCTCCTTTGAAGGCTTTGGTGTTGGCAGTTCCTACTCCATCATCCTCTGTTGGAGCTGCTTCGTCCAAACCAGTTGATGAAGGGACTACGCTTAAAGAGAAACCTTCAGTCCCGGAACCTTCATCACAACTAATGGACGAGTCACCTTCTTCCTAGGGCGCCGACCCCCAAACGTCGAACCAGAAGGTAATATATTTTTTGATGTTTTACCTTTGCTTGTACTATTGGTTTCTGATTTGTTGCTTCTTTAATCATGCAAAGGCTCCTATGGGTCTGCCCGTTGTTGCAGAGTCTTCTCGCCCAGACAAGGGGAAGTTTCCACAGGTTGTGGAGCCAACTGGTGATATGCCACCTCCCAAAATTGCTGATGAGGTAACCTTTTACTTTACTTTTATTTTGACTTTGTTCATTGTAGTGGAAACCTTCAATGTTGGCATTTTTCTTTGCGGGATGCTGATGAGATCGTGCGTTCCATCCAGGACTTGTTCAATTCCTGGGGGCAAGTCAAGACGTCTCGCCCTACTTTAACCGGTCGTTCTTCTGCTTCTTCAGAGGAAGATAAGAAGTTTTTCAAGCAGTCGATATTTGAGTATGTATCTTTTATGGACATGGACATCGGTCAGGCTAGTGCTGCCAAACATAAGGATAAACTTGAGCATTTGAGTGCGAAGTTGGCGCACACACTGACACTTCCATCGCTCAATATTTCTGCTGATTTTAAAGCGACGTTGAAATTTGTCCATTCTGACATCCTCTCTTTGCTGGTCAAAAATGTTGAACTGAAGGCCAAGAGTACTCAATATCTTCGCGCTGCATCTGAAAGAGAGTCTTTGCTTCTAGAGATCAACAAAGCTGAAGACGAATTGAAAGAAATCTCTTCCGAAGTTATGATTGAAGACTCTTTGATGACCAGTTTGGCTGCACAGATGAAGAAGCTTCAAGCAAGGATGAATGACTGCAAGGCGAGAATGGCTGCTAAAAAGCGTAATGCTTCCCAAGGAATTGAGCAAACCAAGTCTTTGGTCGAGCAGTACAAGAAGTTGGAGGTTGATGATGATTTTGTAGCTGAATTGAATGTCACTTCTTCTCAGCAGAGCGAGGATTGGGGGAGACTTAGAGAAAGAATTCGTTCGATCTGGGGCGAATTGTAATTAAGACAACTAATGCCTTAACTTTTCTTTTTGTAACTTCGTATTAACTTTCCTCTTATAACCTTGTACTGATAGCCATTGCCAATTTTGAATGTAACAGACGTTTGTCCTAAATCATCAACCCCCAAGCATTTAACTGCTTTATGATAAAATTCATGTTCATTCTCTTTTGGTATTTCTGTCACTTTTTCCAAGACTTTGGACCGCTTGACTCCAATTACTAGGTACGAACGTGGCTGTTCATATTCTGTCTCTTCACCTTCACGCCCCTATAAATGCACGTATATCTTGCACTTTTCATTTTCATTTCCATTCTTTTCTTCAAAAACTAATTTGCTGCCATCGTTTGACATCTCAAGGATCGATCCAAAATTTTCGTCTTCCATAGAAATGGATCATTTGATCCACCCATTTTGCTGTCTGTTTTGATGTCACCTTTGGTATGGGAGATATGTGAAATATTCTTTGGCCAGCAAAGTTCTTCCCATCGTCTCCATATTCTTTACAAAGAGTTCAATGATGGAAGACAATTTTTGAGGATGCCTATCAAACCACCTTGCTTGCTGAGAGTGCTTCTCAGTCTCCTTACCCGTTATTGCAGTGATGCATTTAGGTAGGCAATGTGAGGGCGCTTCTCTTCCCTTCTGCTTACTGAGAGTGCTTCTCGGCCTTTCTGCTTGGCTTTGCAGTAGTACGATCAGGATGGCAATCAAGGCCAGTTCACCCTCTTACTTGGCGATCGACCGAGAGATTAGTTGCTCTCAATTGTAGCTTATAGTGCATTTAGTATTTTGTATTTTGCAACTTTGTAATGAACGTTTGATAATAAAGGAATTTATTTGAACTTATTTCGCTCTGGCCTTTTTTTATCTACGATCGTTCAACGCGATTTGATTACGCTTTTATTTGTTCACTTTTCCATAAGGAAGGAACATATTTTTTTAAATATTTGTCATTAATGAACCTCATGTGCTTGGTGTCATCTAAATCTTCCAAATGACAGGCTCCATTAGGCAACACACTATTTACTTTATATGGCCCTTCCCAATTGGGCGACCACTTGCCATATTTTGAATCTTTGCCATCCAAAGGGAGTATTGTTTTCCAAACCAATTCGCCAAAGCTAAATGACTTGGCTATAACTTTTTTATTATAAAACTTAGTCATCCTTTGTTTTTGAACTTGCAATCTATCTAGGACATCCAATTTTAATTCGTCCAACTCCAATAAGTTCTGAACTAGTGATTCGGTGTACTCATCATCACTTAACTTATGTTGCAAACACACTCTAATCGATTGTACGTTCATTTCCATAGGCAAAATGGCCTCCTGTCCATAAGTAAGTTGGAAAAGAGTAATTTTGGTACTTGACCGAGGCGACGTCCTATAAGCCCATAAGGCATTGTTTAGACATTTGTGCCAATTTTTGGTATTTTCATCTATCATTTTCCTTATAATATTTTTTAGAACCTTATTAGAAGATTCTGCTTGTCCGTTGGATTGAGCGTAATATGGTGTGGAGTTTACTAATTTAACTCCAAACTCACTCAAGAATTTATTCACTTGATCTCCATTTAAAGAAGTTCTGTGATCTACCATCAAAGTTTGTGAAATTCCAAATCTATAAATAATATGATCACGGATAAATTCTATGACACTCTTTTGGGTGATTTCCTTTAAAGGAATCGCTTCTACCCACTTAGTGAAAAAATCAGTTGCAACTATGACAAAGGTGTGTTGCTTGAACGATGGGGGATAAATGTTCCCTATTAGGCCTATCGCCTAACCCTTAAACGGCCAAGATTTGATAATATGTACCATCTCTCGTGCTGGCGCCCTTTGTATTGTACCATGCTTTTGGCATGCTAGACAACTCTTTGCATAGTGAATACATGATTCTCCCATCTTGGGCCAAAAATATCCATTCCTAATAATTAACCATCTCATCCTTTGGCCAGCTTGATGAGCTCCACATATCCCTTCGTGCACCTCAGCCATAATTGTCCTGACTTCTTGCAAACTTACACATTTTAACAATATACCATCAGAGCATTTCTTAAACAACTCTTTCTCTATCAGTGTATAGTTTAACAAATGCAACTTCATTTTTCTACTATCTCCTTTATTAGGTTCTTT
The DNA here is from genome assembly GCF_002742605.1 of Olea europaea var. sylvestris. Lineage (NCBI taxonomy): Eukaryota > Viridiplantae > Streptophyta > Magnoliopsida > Lamiales > Oleaceae > Olea > Olea europaea. Next base: position 9,382,744 of record NC_036253.1, on the reverse strand, counting down.
AAGAATCTTTTAATCTCTTCCCTTCAATCTATTGCATCTCCATCTTGTATGCAATGAATTTCAATCTTTCTCGCCCTTCTTTGGATTACGGGCAATATTACTCCATATTCATAAGTAGCTTTCCAATTTAAAATATTTGAGTACCCTGAGGTCATCTGGGCCAACTCATTTACCATGTCATTATATATCCTATTGACGCATTGAAACTCTACTTGGTCGAATTCTTCTAACAACTCCTGGGCGATTTCATATTGACTTATAATGGAATCACTTTGGCATTTAAAATCACCAATCAATTGGTGAATTACCAATTGAGAATTGCCTCTAACGATCACATTCTTTACTCCCATATCTATCATTAATTCTAGGCCCACGATTAAGGTTTCATATTCGGCTTGATTGTTGGTACACATCCTATCCAAAGTGAATGCGAACTTGTAATAAATCCCTAAAAGATTTATTAATGCTACTCCTACTCCTGTACTTTTAGAGGTTTTTGACCCATCGAAATACAAAATCCAAGGTTTTAATTTGAATGAATTGACTTCTAATTCAATTTCTTCAGGCACGTCAAGGCATGGATGATCGGCTAGAAAATTAGCCAAAGCCTGATTTTTTATTGTTTTTTGGGGTATGTATTGTATTTCGAATTCTGATAATGCTAACGTCCAAAGGAATACTCTTTGGTGCAAAATAGTGCGAAAGAACATATACTTAACCAAATTTACTCTAGAAATCAAATAAACGGTTACGGGCCGTAAATAAGCCCTTAATTTCGTACATGTGAAATACAATGCAAGACATAATTTTTCAATGGCAGAGTAATTACATTCACATTTCGTTAACCGTCTACTCAAGTAGTAAATCGCCCTTTCTTCACCAAATTGGTCTTCTTGCACGACCATTCCAGCTATTAATTCTTGTTCAGCCGATATATATACTTTCATTGGCCGTCCTCTGATTGGTGACACCAACACTGGTGGATTTGATAAATATGTCTTTAGGCTTTCAAAAGCCTTTTAATGCTCTTCTTTCCAGACGAATTCGTCCTGATTTTTCAACTTTAAAAGTGGCGAAAAAGCTTTAGTTCGCCCTACACAGTTAGAAATAAAGCGTCTTAAAAAATTTACTTGGCCTAGAAATCTTTGCAATTCTTTTTTATTGCTAGGTGATTTGGCCTCTAAAATAGCATTGCTTTATTTTTATCAAATTCAATCCCTCTTTTATGTACTAAGAAACCAAGGAAGTTTCCTGCGTTAACGTCAAATGCACATTTCAAGGGGTTCAATTTTAGTTTATATTGCCTCATTCACTCAAATGAACATCTCAATTGTTCAAATGGTCCTCTTCTTTAATGGATTTGATCACTATATCATCTACATACACCTCAACAAACTTGCCTATCATATAATGACAAATCAAGTTCATTGCCCTTTGATAAGTTGCTCCTGCATTTTTCAGGCCGAAGGACATAACTACCCATTCAAAACATCCTAGAGATCCAGGGCACTTAAAGGCAGTTTTGTGTATATTTTCCTTAGCTATATAAATTTGATTGTATCCTGAATACTCATCCATGAAGGAATATATTACGTGCCCGACAGTCGAGTCTACTAAAGAATCTACCGTAGGCATTGGATATTCATCTTTGGGTGTGGCTATGTTTAAATTCCTAAAGTCTATGCACACCCTTAATTTACCATTCTTTTTTAGCATTAGCACGATATTGGACAACCATTCGGCATATCTGGCTATTCTAATAAAACCTGCTTTTAATAATCACTCCATTTCTTTCTTAATTTCAGGGGGTACATTAGGAGCAAAACGCCTAGGAGGTTGTTTATGAGGTTTAAAGTTTGGCTTGGTTGGTAATCTATGTTCCACCAAACTTCTATCTAAATCAGGCATATGTTCATATTCCCAAGCAAAACAATCCTTATATTCTTTTAATAAAGCGATTAATTTATCACTAACCTCTTGATCGAGCATCTGGCTGACGAAAATTGGGCGATCTTCCCCTTCATTGCCAATATTTACTTTAATCAAAGGGTATTGTGCTTGAGCGTATCCAGGCTTGGTGATCCCCATTACTTCATCGTCCAATTCCGTTATAGGCACTTCTTCTTCTAAACAATCCACCTTGTTGACTTCTCGGCCAATATTTTGTTCCAACTCGAACACTGCCAATTTGTCTCTCAATGTTTTCAAGGTTGCTTCTTCTTTCGTCTTGTCCTTGCATTCTTTATTGAAAGCCATTAATTTGGCTTTGAAGGCATAAATATCAGCCATTTGCCTTGGTTGCTTACAACTCATTTAAAACTCCTTGATTACTCTTTTGCCAATTACTGGCTCTTCTAGGGCCACTATGTTTGGCCTTATCCGACTGAACGTTTCAGTGAGTGTATCCATCGAAAACGGCTCTTTATTCTGCGTGACAATTTGAGTTTCTTCTCCATCTTGGACTACTTTGACAGGTCCATAATTTCCTTCGTACATGAACCTTTCTACTGAGTTTGCTTCTACGACAAAAGGTCTATGATCAGCCTGCACCACTTCTACTTCGTCTTTGTCATTCCAAAAAAACCAAGCATTGATGGAGTGATGAGGGTGTACAGCGACTTTCATGTATCCAATCCCTTCCTAATACACATTGTAACTAATAGGATCATCTATTACAAAGAAAACTGTGGTCCTAGTAGTTGTCCCTATAGTTATGTCCAATGGCATAACCACTTTAGCTGAAGTTGCTCCTCCATTAAAACTCGTAAGGACGACTTCTGTTGGGATCATATCATTTTCTGTCTTTGCAAATTTTCTCATCATTTTAGATGGAATGGTGTTTATAGCTGCTCCATTATCAACAAGCACTTTTACCACAGGTATGCCGTTAACTAGAGCTTTAACGTACAATAGACTCAAGTGTTTAGTTAACTTCATGGCTGGTCACTTAAAAATAACATTTTTGACAGCATCTATTTCCACTTCCTGGTTGTCCTCTGTCGAGTTATCCTTTTGTGATAAGTCAATGTGTAGCATGTCGCACTGAGCTTCCGTTTCCTGAATTTCCTTTTTACTGTTTTCTAATGCTTTTTCTTCAGTTACCCAACCTGTGGGAGGAGGCATTATTCTTGGAGGTGATCCATACTTTTCAGAGCGAGGAACTCTCTTTTTCCTTTTGGGCATCCCGTACAGCACGTAATAATCGAAAGGACGCCCAGACGGTTGCCCGAACAAGTCCACTTCACGAACCCCCTTTCGATGTAGTTGCTTCAACAGAGTATTGTACGATACTCCTCTTTTTCTTCTTTCTACTTCCAAATCAATTTTCTCTTCGATATCCGTCAAGCTTCCGTTTCCTGAATTTCCTTTTTACTGTTTTCTAATGCTTTTTCTTCAGTTACCCAACCTGTGGGAGGAGGCATTATTCTTGGAGGTGATCCATACTTTTCAGAGCGAGGAACTCTCTTTTTCCTTTTGGGCATCTCGTACAGCACGTAATAATCGAAAGGACGCCCAGACGGTTGCCCCAACAAGTCCACTTCACGAACCCCCTTTCGATGTAGTTGCTTCAACAGAGTATTGTACGATACTCCTCTTTTTCTTCTTTCTACTTCCAAATCAATTTTCTCTTCGATATCCGTCGTACCATCATCTTCTTCATCATCGTAGGCCCCTCTAGAAGTTTGGTCTTCTTCATATTCAAGCATGCATGCTTCTTCTTCGTTATCTTCCCTCTTTTCTTCTTCTTTCTCTTTATTCTTGAACTCATTGGCTAGCAAATAGTTATTAGTCATGACAGGAGGTAACGTACCGAACTGAATAGTAATGGACTGATCTGGATCTTCTCCATCTTTTCTGTCTCGCTCAAACTTCGATCTCCCAGAAGAAATCTCTGGCAATTATTTCATCGATTCACCTGTACCAGTCTCTTCACTGTCTTTGAAAACATTTTGATTAGCTATCTCGAGTAGTCTAGGCACTTTAGGACGTGGCATTCCTTGTTATTGCCTCATCATCCGTCCACAGTTCCGTTGAAAACGCCTTTGTTGGGTTCTAGTCATCTCGTTGAAGGGTATTGCCCTTCCTGCATTATATTGGAACGAATGCCATACATTTGGTTGGCGAGGCTACGGCCTGAATGTTCTCCTATTATCCACTGGCCTGAACTGCCTCTCAAAAGGCGGTCCCCTATAGAATGATGTACCTCGCCCTCTACCAGGCTGAGTGTTTGGAAAAAAACTAGGGCGATGGTGATGCTGCCATATCCCTAGTTTCTCTGTATTTCCACTCACTTCTCTTTTACATCTTGCACCCAGGACGTCTTCATCCTTTTCAGGCTCTTTCCCTTTGATACGTTCAAAGACACTGGGATGTGGTCCAGGGTCCTCTTCCCCGTCATCTATAACTAACTTGAATTTTGAAAACTTATTTTTGAAACCAGTCGTCACCATGTTCAACCCAAGTGGCTGTGGAAAAGGGTTTTCATCCACTGCCATCTTCCTCTTATCCTTGAACGAAATTTGTCCTGATTTAATGGCATCCTGTAACACATGGCGAAAAACTAAACAGTTATTAGTCAAATGTGACCATGTATTATGCTACTTACAATATTTTTTACCCTTAACTTGTTCAGGGCTTGGCAATTTATGTTTATCGCTCAACTTTATCTACTTATCCTTATATAGTTTATCAAATATAAGGTCAGTTTTGGTTACATCGAACGAGAACATTCTAGCCTTTTTGTTTTCATCTTTTATAGGCTCATCCTTACCCGACGGTCTAGGTTTAGCCATTATAGGACAAGTATACGCGTCTCCTTTGATTAATTTGACCAAACACATTTCGGTTTGATCGTAATACTGGTCATTAATGGTATGAACATCAAAATTTGGGTCTCTATAATAAGTCCCCTTGCTAGAATTTTTCATTTGATCTTCTTCTCTTATTAATCATTCATACCTAATCATGTTCGCGCTCAATTGGAAAAGATCAGGAAATTCCTTGTCTTAGAACTTCTTTTTCAAATCAAAGTTTAGACAACCTTGAGCAATTTTGACAAACTCCTTTTCGAGCAAAGGTACAAAACATTTACTTCTCGCTGTCTTGAACCTTTGAAGGAAACCTTCTGCCCATTGGTTTGGCATTTGACGTAGATTCGTGAACCATGTTTTTGAACCATGCTTTTATGTCTTGAACCATGTTTGAAAAGTTCGCTAGCAAATTGATGAACCAGGAGAAAGCTACTCCTGTTAATGAACTAGGGAACATCCTCATTTTATGGTAATCAGTTACGTCACCACTTTGCAGTGTGAATCGCCCTATATGTTCTAAAGTAGACACCTCTCCTAAATCGGTAAATAATGAGAATTCTGGCATTTTATACCCTCTAGGTCATGGATATGCTTGGTCTACCCAATCAGGATATGGCTTTGTGTAAGTCGGCCTGATGATAGGACGTACCCCAAAAGCCATCTGATCCTGTACTATTTCCATAATTTGATTCCTCAACATAACGTTGGGGTCATATGGAATTCCTACAGGTTGGTTGACCGGTTGATTTGCTTGAGGCCTGATATTTGGTCCTTAGTTGGCAACAAAGTTGCCATGATTTGAGCCATTGTTACCATTAGTCTGAATATTTATTCCATCATTAACACGTGGGACATTCTATCCATTATTTAGGAAATTGTCTCTTACGTTTAGGTTACTCCTCAAGTTAGACGTACCATTGCCACTATTCTGATTTAGCATTAAACCATCCCCCTTGTTTGAAGTAGAGGGACCAAAAGGTGGTTCTACCCCTTGATTTGGATTTAGGACTGGGGGATTATGTCCCACAATTGTCCTAGTTTGAAAATGATTTGCAAGAGGCACGACTGGCTAACAAATTTCGCCTATAAACTTTTTCATTATTTCGTTCAAATTATGCAATTGTTTGGCCATGTTGTCATAATGTGCATTCTCATTCTGGATAAATCTTTCCATATTATGAATATTTCCTAGATTTACCTGTTCAATGACATCCTGTGTGAGTTCTCCAAGTAATGCACGCATAGTTTGAGGACTCAACTCTGTCATTGGTTCGTAACGACTATGATTGCTCTGATTCTGTCCATCTGTTCGTGGAGAGCTATGCTGCTCCTCATATCGCTCGATCACAGACTGGATTCCTCCCTGACTTGCTTCCTTATAAGATTTTCGAGGCATATTATTTCACCTTTTGTATCTTCAACACCAAACACCAAGGTCCCACTGGGCGTGCCAAATTGTTTTGCGCGGGTAGTCGCTAACAATTAAAAAAAGGATCAAACGATTGTATAAGGAACAAACATCTTGAGACAAAGTCCCAAAAATGAGTGTTTTATTGGCGATGACTTTACAATTGAAACTAAACAGAATGCCTCCAAGGGGCGCAAGCACACGAGTACTGAAAAGAAATGTTTAAGTTTAAACTAAGAAATTGAAATTACATATTCTCTATTTGAGAGTGTTTTTTTCAGTCTCCTTTTGCTCTATGTCTTCTCTTCCTTTTATATTCTCTTGATGATTTCTTCATGATCAACCGCTTAAAAACTGCTTGATTGCTTTATAACTACCCACTTTCTTTATGGTGGATAACTTGTCGTGGAACTGCCGTCTCTAACTGCTGCCACTACTCTTTGTCGTTCAACCGTCTTCAACTGAACTCCTTGAATCGTGGAACGTGATAAGGTTACTCAATAACTGCTTCAATAACTGCACTTCTGGATAACCATAACATCTTATGTTTGCTAAGATCCTGAGTGATTCGAAAGTTTGGGCGAGAACAGGATTATAGCTCTGGGCGACTGTAAAACACTTCATTCGCTCAGATCTTGGGCGTCTTGCAGGCTTGGGCGATGATGTTATCATGTTCGTGGGCTTTCATTGCATTCATTAATAATCCTATCTGAGCCATTATCCTGAATTGTCCAGTTGGGCTTCATTCCTTGGGCTATTCGATTTGGGTTGTATTTTTAGTATGTCAACAATTTATCTTTTTTTATGTTATTTTGAATTTCTAACTGTTATGCTCCGATTATATATGCTTCGGATACCGAAGTGTCATCTCGCCTCCGAGGTCGAGATCAAGTGGACCCCGCGCAGTACCACTTATTCCGACCTGAAAACGACCCTTCCGAAGCTTCTCCGAAGTGATATAGCGATTCCTACTACTGATCTGCCGAAGCATCTCACCTCCGAGGTCGAGGTTAAGTGGACCCCGGTTAGAAGATTCGTCGCCAATTTGAGATTTGTCCTGCACCTAAGGCTTAAATTGATTTGACGTCTCCATGAGGCTAGTTGATGTGACTTATCAACTTTATGTCAATTCAACTCAGAGGAAACAAACTGTCCGCCCACTCTACGAACGCGGTTGATTAACGCCTATGAGCAGACGCTTCATACCGTCAGATGTATACACGCGTTCCACATCCAACGGTTCATACCACCTATAAATACCCAAGGTTTGGCAAGAGGCAAAGGTAATGAAACTCTTAATATATAGCACTCCATAGCAAGTTTATATATTTTCTCCTCCCCCTTTATTGTTGATTTGCATAGCCCCTGGGTACTGTTCCGATCACCCAAACCTGACTTGACCGTCTGAGTGTATACGGCCGCCACCCCCCCCGTTGGTTCCGACCGTGTGCGCCTGACTATTCGCTGATTGTGCGCAGGGAGGAATACGTGGAGTAGCTTTCAGTTGGCTACGTGGAAGGACCAATTTCCGGGGTCAACACTAACTTTTGAGAAATTCTTCGGACAAGTGATCTATGTGACATGTGATTTGTCCTGTAATAAAAAAAAAATATAAAATTAAAGATAAAACACATTATAAACTTAAAATTTTAAAAAATTAGAATTAAAGTTAATGTATATTTGATATGCCCATCTCCTACTTTCAAAAAAATTAAAGTGTTGATGTGTTTGAGTCCGGGCAACATAGTCATATTCAATGTAATGGTAGCAATTGATATCAGATCAAATGCTTTCTTGAGAACGATTCTCATTGCAAAGGGAAAAATATGTGAAAATTACTTTTAGTCCATGTTGTCAATAATTAATTTTAATCACATATTTTATAAAATTCACAATTTTTTAATTACATACTTTTATCAATTTTTATTCCCACCAAATAGGTAATTAATAAAAGAATTATTTGAAATCAACTTGAGGATATAGCAGCGGCCATTCTAAAACGCAGTGCGGAACAAAATTGTGCGTTCACGTTTTCAGATGACTTTTTGCTGAGGCCAAATAATTAGACAAAGCCCATTCACAAAAGCCACTGTGTATAATAAAATATAGCAAATGACATTATATATAATAAAATATTTGTTCCAGCATTAAAAAGTTGTCTTTGATTTGTTATGTGACTGATAGCTAAAACGTCACACGATAACTTTCATCACGAGCCTTTAATTTAATGGGGAATGATGTGTGTACAAAAATGTGACTCTCGGAAATGTCACGGACAACACACAATAGGGGGTGAGATATTTTTTTGAAATTTTTTATCACAACTTGGAATCCACACATTTTTCTGTACGAATGATTTTATACTTAATTTAAGTAACAAGTTTGTCTTTAATATTTATTTATAACTGCACAACAATTCATAATGATCTTAACCCGTCTAATTTATTATTACGTGATTCTTTTAATCTAGCTTTTATTTTTAATTTGAAATTGGACATGCTTTTATGTGAGTGACATGACAAGTTCATTTAGATATCGATACTTTTGTGATTGTGTATTAATTGTGCAACTATACAAAGAAGTAGAGAACCGATTGGCTCTATTTTAAAATGGTGTGGAGCAAAAGGTTCACTTATGAGAAATCACGAAGAAAAGGTGTAGAACAAGATAGCGGAACGTTTCACAAAAAGGAGATTTGCCTTTGATTGATTCAACTACAAAAATAAATTAAAATTTAAGTTAAAAATAACAATTAATTTTATCACACATTTTATAGAATTCACACTTTTTCTATACTGCATTTCATTAATTTTTATTAAAATTTACTTAAATTCTAATTTTTATCTAAACCAAATAAGAGCTTTAAACTACACTTTATTTTGAACCCTAAAAATGAGAGGCCGCATAGTCTTGATCATCCGAGTTGATCCAATGGCTGGAAGCACAAAATTATTTGGCCGACAATTGACTTGACAAACTAACTTGATAGAGACAATGATGACATGCATCACAAAATGGTCAAAGTAAACCAAGAAAATAATGTCTTTGTCCCAAAAGAAATATAATTAAACTCTATATTAATAATTTAAACGAGAAAAATCCCAACATGGTATTTTAAAAGTGCATTAATTATCTCTAGATTAGAAATGGAAAATTTTCATCCCTTGGAGACTCTTACCAAACCTTTAGGGATCTTTGCACAATTCATTCTTTCAAACAATTTCTGTCAATTGAGTTGCTAAACCTCCACGCGGATCGCACATGACATAATTTTCCATGGGCAAAATAGTCACTAGATGGGAAAATTTATCACATTTTCTGTGGTTCTTAGAAACAAAGGACAGATTTATTTTATATAACAAGAAATCCCAAAACCCTTTCGCACCGCTATCCTCGTGCTTTGGAATTAGAATCGCTATTTGTCGATTTGTTGTATGGTATATTGTGTGAATTATGATTTGTTTGATATTTTTGTTGTATCAATTTAATATCGAACATGTTAAATTTAAAATGTGAAATTTTACCTCTAGAGGAATAAGAAATATTAGTATACGAGAAACCAAAATCATTGTATATAACGAGTATGTATTATAGTATGTTTAGTTTCAAAGGTTGGAGGATCAATAATGTTCAATCAGGTTAAAAGGGTCGTACCATTATGCTAATTTATTTAAATATTAGGGATGAGTTAGGTTAGGGATACAAATTCATTCTCCAATTGTGTGGAAATGATATAAGAAAGGTTATGACTAATTCGCTCTTGGGAAATTATGTCATGTGCGGATAATTCACGTGGTGATTTAACATCTAAATTGGAAATCGTTAAAAGTATAAAGATCGATTAACTTGGGATGGATTAGAAAGAGTCTCCAAAGGTTAGGGATGAAATGCACAAAATTCGCATAAAATTTTTGATATTTTGATCAAGTTCAACGCATGGAATCAATGCACACTTGAAATAAATGTCAGCAAAATGCGATGGTTTTGCAACTTGGTTTACATCCCCATTTGCCAAATGGTCAAAGTCCACACTTTCATATTATAAAGAATTATTTGGAGGAAAAAAAAATTATAAATCATATAACAGAGAAAAAATTAAGTTTTTTCTTCTTTAATTATATTTAATACAGTCTAATGCATCAAAAATCCCATTTCCTTCTCCCAATTCAACCGTGTCATCTTTTGTGGAATTTCAACCATAACTAAATAGAAAAAAAATTACAAACTTTTCTCATATCATCTTTCTACTGGAGCTACTTGTTAAACAATTATGAAATTTAAATTTTATAAACTTTACATAATTGTCAAGATCTCCATATCAAATCATCAAGAAAAATAATTAATACGGAACATACCTTGATTAATTGATTTGTATCTTGGACATTGAATCTTAAAATATAATCTTTGAATCTTGTCTTCCGGATATTTAATCTTGATTCTTGAATTCCTTTTCTGGATATTGGATTTTCCTCTTCAATATACTTTTCCTTAGATTCTTGTGTGGCAGAGCTATTGTATCTCGAGCTCGTTTGGCTGGTTGATAGGTGGGCTAGAGTTAAGGTGAAGAAATCTAAGCTTGCTATTGCATTTTTGATATTACATCATTTGTTGATTGCAAAGCTCATTTTTTTATGTATTTTCAAATCTTTGTAGTCTTCAATCTCTATTATGTTATGAATAACAGATTTGTAATTGAAAGTCAGGATCATAGTAAATGTAATTCTAAATACCCAATATCGTAAATGAAGTTAGTTATTTCTATTAAGAGTGATAATATAGTTATTGATTCTCCTTCAAAATTTCAATCACTAAATATGGAAATTGTTGGAAATACACATGTTTCTATTGGTGATCGAGAGGGGAAGTAGTTTTGCCGTTGCCATAGCAGCAGCGACGGGTGAAGTATCTGGTTTCAATCTGGTGTGGATCTAAACCTGGATCTTGAACTTGCTCCCGCATTTCAACTTTCAATGGAAAAGGAGAGGGCAAGGCAAGAAGCAGCTATTAAGAAGGTCACAAAATAAGCTGAAAAAGTGGGAAAGTGGTGAACATTCTGCATTATAGGATGCTACCATATTTGAAAATGCCGACACTGGAACGACTAAATCTGAAAATGGAACAAAAGACCTAATGATTAAAGTCTCTTTTACACTTCATGCCTTTGATTTACTAAGTTTTATTTGTTTGCGACAGTGATAGGACTACAATGGCAGCGAGTGTCATTGTTGAAAATGATTTTCCATATGTCAAAACTGTAAGTGATTTTCACATGTTGATACTGAGCATTTATATTTGTTTTCATTAATTCCTCTCATATTCTTATGCTTTTATGTGTTTTTCTATTTTAATTTGTTTCTTTGTTAGATATCTGTTGAATCGATTATTGGGCTTAGTGAACGAAGTAAATCTGCTCAACTAGTCGAGGTTCTGTCTTTTGTCCTAACTCTGAATTGCTTAATATGTTCAGTACAATTCAAGTTAAGTACACAATTTTCCTCCAATTTTGAAAGGACGTATTGCTTGTTATTATCTTAAAATATTTATATAAATATTTATATATAGAATTAACTAAGTCTTATTTCAATAAACTTGATGTCAAGTACATGAATCATGCCTGTTGAAATAAATCCTTGATTAGTGCTCCTTAGGAAGACCTTCATCTTCTTTTCTATTTTTGTTGTACACGTTCTTAACATTCTCTAGAATCTTTTATATATATATATCTTGTAAAAGATTTGGATCAAGAAGTTATTCTTGGTACACCTTTTATTGTTCAAATTTATCATTTTAAAACCGATTATAAAGGATTAACTACAAAAGTTTTTGGTCAAAAAATATTTTTTGAATTTACAAATCCTCCTTCTTATAAAGATATTAATTCTTTAAAAGAAGCTGTTATTTCAAAAATTATCAACAATATTAATTTAAAGAAAAATCATATTCAATTTCTTAAAGAAGAAAGTCAATTTCAAAAAATGGAAAAAAGATTGCAAGAATCTTCTTTTCAAGAAAAAATTTTAGAACTTCAAAATAAAATTGAAAAAGAAATTTGATCAACTATTCCCAATGCCTTCTGGAATAGAAAGAAACATGTTGTTTATCTTCTTTACAATTCTGATTTTCATGAATCAAATATTCCTACAAAATCTCGTCCTATTCAAATGAATAAAGAGTTACTTGATTTTTGTTTCAAAGAAATCAATGATTTACTTGAGAAATGTTTAATTCGACCAAGTAAATCTTCTTGAAGCTATTCAGCTTTCTATATCAATAATTCTGCTGAAATTGAAAGAGGAGTTCCTCGTTTGGTTATCACACTGTAGACACAAGATATTTAAGAAAACCTTGTTCAAACCTGAACGTCTGCTGTTAAGCGTTGGTCAGCCCGTGTTGTCGGTGTATGCGTTTGAAGGGTGGTCCCGTTGTAGGTTTAGTGAGAACCTGTTAATCCTATTATTTTGTTTTTACTTTGTTTAATAGTAAGTTCATTTTTATTCAATTATGTCTTCAGTTACTGATTGGTTACGGAGATCGAGGTCTAGAAATAAACGTGAAAATCAATCAAATGAGAATAGAGCAAATGTTTTTCAAACAGAAGAAGAAATTGATCATGCATCTGCATCATCTGCATCAAATAATTTCAATTCTCATGAACTTCAAATTGCACAAATTGAACAACGTCTTCAAAATTGGACTATTCCAAAGATGGATAAATATACCATCTATGAAATAGGAAAATTTGATTCTTCTCAAAATTATGTTATCAAAACTATTGAACAAACTATTTCAATTAATAGTCAAAATTCTTTCATTAATTTATTTACAAAAGAAGATATTGAATCCAACAAGAAGAAATTTAAATATCTTCATCTTGGATTAGTTCAAATAGCAGTCTATATATATCAAAATTAAGAATAGAAATTTTTTAAAAAAGGAAATTTTATTAATAATTTGATAATTGAACGATTACAGAATTTGAAAAATTACGAAGTAATTTTTTAGAGAACAAAAATAACAAAAGAAAATAAACTTCTATTGCCAATTTTGCTCTGTCTTGAAATGAACGAAGTCTTCTTATATTTGAAATCCGGACTTGAAATTTTTTTCATTTGCCAGAAAGAATCTCGAATAGTTGAGTGGGAACAACATAATGAAAAATCTTGAAAAATGATACCCATTCTTGAATAATGGAGCCATCTTTTGACTAACTTTAAAAAAGAAATATTTCTTCTTTAATGAAGTTATCTTTTTCTTGGAATGGACGGCAATCTCTTGAGAAAAACCTGATTTGTTGGCGTGCAAAATTTGAATAGAATCTCCCTTGTTTTATTGATCCTGTAATTTCTCAATTCTTCAAGAAAACTAGGTTCTTTTAGTCATTTGGACCTTTTTTCTGGAGCAAGAAAGTCATCATAACCTAAATTAATTAGGTCATCACCATTGTCCATCTCTTGAGATTCTTGATCAGATTCTTGAGTACTTGATTTTTTTAGATCCATTTTTAGAAATTTGTTCATAAATTTCTAATAATTCTTTTGGATCTTTGCATTTTGATAATATTGAAATAATCCTTTGTTTTTCAATCAGAAAATCTGCCTGATCATTTTGTTCTTTCTTTTAGAATTTTGGGATACCCAAATTTCTTTGTTCTTGAATTCATGATTGAACTGCTTTTGGACAACAATTTGTTTTTTTGAATTTAGATCACCATTTGACTTTTAATCTTCTGGTAATCTTTTAAGTGAAGTCTTCATCATTTTGATTCTGCAGTAGAAAGAAATCCAGCAAAAGATTCAGGAAACTTTCATATTGAAAGCAAATTGGAACAAAACATTTTCTTGAGGCTTTGTTTTAGCCTCTCTTTTGAAGTATTCATATCATTGAAGAGTAAGACTGGGCAAAATTTTATCTTCAAGTCCATGATACACAAACCAAGTTTGAAACCATTTTGGAAAATGAGGATGACAATTTTGATTGAAAAGAATGAACCATGAATGGGTAACAGGTCTAAACTGTACCAGGCATTGATATAATCAAAATAATTGAAATATTCAGAAGTTGTACAAAATGTTGAAGAGAGTTTAAGTCTCTTTTCTTCCCATGAGTTTTGTCCCCAGTCTTCGTAAAACAATACGCTAAGAATACTGATTTTTGAAAACATTGTTTCTTCTTTATTTTGAGGAGCTCGAGTATGAGAAATTATGGCTGATCCTATTTTCAAAAGGATTGTCTCATGATAATCTCAGGATTTTTTTGATATTTGATGGCATGAACCAAAAATTGATTGAAAAAATGTTTGGAAGATATTCGTCCGAATTTTTGTATCTGTGAAGCCAAGATGTTTCCATATCAAGGCAATTTTCAAAGATACTTTTGGTAAAATATTGAAAATTTTGAGGAGGGTTAATTTGAGGAAGTTTCCAGAACTTTGAACGGCTTTTTTGTAGTTTGAAGGCGTAGCTTTCTCTTTAAGCTTATTTTGGTCAGGTTTTTTGATAAAAGTTGAAAGGGTATTTGAGGAGGAAGAAGCTTCTTGAGCTTCATTTGGAGAATGATCTTTTAAGAGATCATTTATTGAGAAAAAATGAGTAGAATTTTTTTTTTCTACTTTTTTTTCTTTTGAAACGGATTTTGATCTTCTTCTTCAACTTGCTTAGCCTAACCCATTTTCACTCTTTTTATGAATGAACTCTCTTGTGAGGAAGTCTGCCAAGAAGTTTGATTTCCCTTGTATATAAAGAATTTCGAAATCAACACAGGACAAAATAGCGTGCCATCTTGCAAAAATTTGTTTAGAAACAAGATTTTCCACATCTTTTTGTAAAATATATTTTGAGACTTTGCAATCTATTTTCAAAATTATTTTTTTGTTGATAAGATCGTCTTGAAATTTTGAAATACATAGAACTATTGAAAGAATTTCTTTTTTGATAGTGGAGTAATTCTTTTAAGGGCCGGTCCACACACCACTGTGGTACCTAACTAACTGTTCTTGAGATGACTCAAGTGGGATTTGCTTTAACACACCACCATACCCAATATTCGAGGCATCTGTCTCAATGATAATTGATGCTGTGGGGTAAGTATAGAAAGATAGGGAATATTTTTGATTGCTTTTTTGACTTTTTGAACTACAACTTTGTGCTCGTAACTCCATGAGTTAGGGTTGTTTTGTAATCTTTTGAATAATGTGGTACATATTTGATGTATACTTTTGACAAAATCGGCCACATAATTGACAAAATCTAAAAAGCGTTGCAAACTTGTTTTATCAATAATTTCATTAGGAAATTTGTCAATGAAATCAAAACTTCTTTGAATTGGAGTTAAAGTACCATTATGAATATAATGACCAAGAAAACGTATTTTTGTTTGAAATAAAATAATTTTCTTAGCAGAAACTGTTAAACCATTTTTCTTGATAACATGAACGAATGTATGAATATGTTTAAAATGTTGTTCTATATTTTCAGAAAATATAAAAACATCATCAATGTAAACATTAATGAAATTTGAAAAAGGATTGAAAATATCATTCATAATTTTTTGAAATTCAGAGAGAGCATTTTTGAGACCGAATGATATAACATGCCATTCATATTGTCCAAAATTAACATTGAAGGTAGTCTTGTATCTGTCTTTTTCTTTAATTTGAATTTATCAGAAACCTGACTTCATATCAAATTTTGAAAAGGTGACAGCTTTACAAAGACGATTTAAAATATCTTTCTTTTGAGGAATAGGATATCTAATCCATTGAAGAGCAGTATTAAGAGATTTATAATTGATAACCGAATGAGGAACTCCTCGTTCAATTGCAGCAGAATTATTGACATAGAAAGCTGAATAGCTCCAAGGAGATTTACTTGGTCGGATTAAACATTTTCTCAAGTAAATCATTGATTTCTTTGAAACAAAAATCAAGTAACTCTTTATTCATTTGAATAGGACGAGATTTTGTAGGAATATTTGATTCATGAAAATCAAAATTGTAAGGAAGAGAAGTAACATGTTTCTTTCTATCTCAGAAGGCATTGGGAATAGTTGAATAAATTTATTTTTCAAATTAAAATTGTAAGAATCTTCTTCTCAAGAAAAAATTTCAGAACTTCAAAATAAAATTAAAAAAGAAATTTAAATATCTTCATGTTGAAAAAGAAATTTAAATATCTTTAACTTCAATTCAAATAAGTCTTGATTTCATAGACAAATTTTCTAATGAAATTATTGATAAAATAAGTTTGCAACGCTTTTTAGGTTGTGTCAATTATGTGACCGATTTTGTCAAAAGTATACGTTAAATCTGTGCCCCTTAGTCAAAAGATTACAAAATAACCCTGACCCATAGATTCACGAGCACACATTTGCAGTTCAAAAAGTCAAAAAAGAAATCAAAAATATTCCCTATCTTTCAATACTTAACCCCACAACATCAATTATCATTGAGACAGATGCCTCGAATATTGGGTATGGTGGTGTGTTAAAGCAAATCCCACTTGAGTCATCTCAAGAACAGTTAGTTAGGTACCACAGTGGTGTGTGGACCGGCCCTTAAAAGAATTACTCCACTATCAAAAAAGAAATTCTTTCAATAGTTCTATGTATTTCAAAATTTCAAGACGATCTTATCAACAAAAAAAATTATTTTGAAAACAGATTGCAAAACCTCAAAAGATGTAAAAAATCTTGTTTCCAAACAAATCTTTACAAGATGACAGGTTATTTTGTCTTGTTTTGATTTCAAAATTCTATATATACACGGAAAATCAAACTTCTTGGTAGACTTCCTCACAAGAGAGAGTTTATTCACAAAAAGAGTGAAAATGAGTTGGGCAAAACAAGTTGAAGAAGAAGTTCAAAACTCGTTTAAAAAAAAAAGTAGAAAGAAAAATTCTACTCCATTTTTCTCAATTAATGATCTCTCAAAAGATCATTCTGAAAAAGAAGCTCAAGAAGCTTCATTCCCTTCAAATATCCTTTCTACTTTTATTAAAAAACCCAACCAAAATAAAGAAAAAGCTACCCCTTCAAACTAAAAAAAAGCCATCCAAAGTTCTGGAAAACTTCCTCAAATTAACCCTCTTCAAAATTTTCAATATTTTATCAAAAATATCTTTGAAAATTGCCTTGATATGAAAACATTTTGGCTTCACAGACACAAAAATCTGGATGAATGTCTTCCAAACATTTTCCCATCCAATTTCTGGTTTATGCCATTAAATGTTCAAAAATCTCGAAAATATTATGAGACTATCCTTTTGAAAACAGGGTCAGCCATAATTTTCATACTCCAAATCCTCAAAATAAAGAATAAACGATGTTTTCAAAAATCAGTATTCTTAGGGTATTGTCTTACGAAAACTGAGGACAAAACCCTTGGGATGAAAAGAGACTCAAGCTCTCTTCAACATATTGTACAACTTCTGAATATTTGAATTATTTTGATTATATCAATGCATGGTACAGAGTCTTTTTCTTTAAACCTGTTACCCATTCATGGTTCATTCTTTTTAATCAAAATTGTTATCCTCATTTTCCAAAATGGTTTCAAATATGGTTTTTGTATCATGGACTTGAAGAGAAAATTTTATCCAGTCTTACTCTTCAAGGATGTGAATAATTCAAAAACGAGGCGAAAACATTTTTAAAGGCTCAAGAAAATGTTTTGTTTCAATTTGTCTTCAATATGAAAGTTTCCTAGATTTTTTGCTGAGATTTTTTTCTACTGCAGAATCAAAATGATGAATATTTCACTCAAAAGATTACCAGAAGATTCAAAGTCAAATGGTGGTCTAAATTCAAAGAAAAAAATTATTGTCCAAAAGCGGTTCAATCATGGATTCAAGAACAAAGAAATTTGGGTTTTCCAAAATTCTCAAAAAAAGAACAAGATGATCAGGCATATTTTCTGACTGAAAAATAAAGGATTATTTCAATGTTATCAAAATGCAAAGATCCAAAATAATTATTAGAAATTTATGAACATATTTCTAATATTGGATCTAAAAAATCAAGTACTCAAGAATTTGATCAAGAATTTCAAGAAACAGACAATGGCGATGATCTAATTGATTTAGGTTATGATGACTTTCTTGCTCAAGAAAAAATGATCAAATGACTACAAGAACCCAGTTTTCTCGAAGAATTGAGAAATTACCGGATCAATAAATCAAGGAAAATTCTTTTCAAATGTTGCATGCCAGCTAATCACCTTTTTTTCAAGAGATTGCCGTCTATTCCAAGAAAAAGATAACTTTATTAAAGTAGGAATCTTTCTTTTTAAAGTTAGTCAAAAAAATGGCTCAATTATTCAAAAGTGGGTTTCATATTTCAAGATTCTTCATTATGTTGTCTCCCACTCAACTATTCAAGATTCTTTCTGGCAAATGAAAGAAATTTCAAGTCTGGATTTCAAGTATAAAAAGACTTCAAGAGTCATTCCAAGGCAGAGCGAATTTAACAATAGAAGTTTATTTTCTCTTGTTACGTTTGTTCTCTAAAAAATTACTTTGTAATTTTTCAAATTCTGTAGTCGTTCAATAATCAATAAAATTTCTCTTTTCAAATATTTCTATTCTTAATTTTGATATTATTTTTTATTTTCTGATTTACTTTCCCCTGGGCTATTTTGGGGTCAAGTATAGAACGATAGGGAATATTTCTGATTGCTTTTTTGACTTTTTGAACTGCAACTGCGTGCTTGTGACTCCATGGGCCAGGGTTATTTTGTAATCTTTTGATTAATGGGGCACAGATTTGACGTATACTTTTGACAAAATCGGCCACATAATTGACACAACCTAAAAAGTGTTGCAAACTTGTTTTATCAATAATTTCATCAAGAAATTTGTCAATAAAATCAAGACTTCTTTGAATTGGAGTTAAAGTACCATTATGAATATAATGACCAAGAAAACGTATTTTTGTTTGAAATAAAATAATTTTCTTAGCAGAAACTGTTAAACCATTTTTCTTGATAACATGAACGAATGTATGAATATGTTTAAAATGTTGTTCTATATTTTCAGAAAATATAAGAACATCATCAATGTAAACATTAATGAAATTTGAAAAAGGATTGAAAATATCATTCATAATTTTTTGAAATTCAGAGAGAGCATTTTTGAGACCGAATGACATAACATTCCATTCATATTGTCCAAAATGAACATTGAAGGTAGTCTTGTATCTGTCTTTTTCTTTAATTTGAATTTGTCAGAAACTTGACTTCATATCAAATTTTGAAAAGATGACAGCTTTACAAAGACGATTTAAAAGATCTTTCTTTTGAGGAATATGATATTTAATCCATTGAAGAGCAGTATTGAGAGATTTATAATTGATAACGGAACGAGGAACTCCGCATTCAATTGCAGCAAAATTATTGACATAGAAAGCTAAATAGCTCCAAGGAGATTTACTTGGTCGGATTAAACCTTTCTCAAGTAAATCATTGATTTCTTTGAAACAAAAATCACGTAACTCTTTATTAATTTGAATAGGACGAGATTTTGTAGGAATATTTGATTCATAAAAATCAAAAAAGAGAAGCAACATGTTTCTTTCTATCCCAGAAGGCATTGGGAATAGTTGAACAAATTTATTTTTCAAATTAAAATTGCAAGAATCTTCTTCTCAAGAAAAAATTTCAGAACTGCAAAATAAAATTTAAAAAGAAATTTAAATATCTTCATGTTGAAAAAGAAATTTAAATATCTTTAACTTCAATTCAAAGAAGTCTTGATTTCATAGACAAATTTTCTGATGAAATTATTGATAAAACAAGTTTGCAACGCCTTTTAGGTTGTGTCAATTATGTGACCGATTTTGTCAAAAGTATACGCCAAATCTGTGCCCCATTAGTCAAAAGATTACAAAACAACCATGACCCATAAAGTCACGAGCACACATTTGCAGTTCAAAAAGTAAAAAAAGTAATCAAAAATCTTCCCTATCTTTCAATACTTAACCCCACAACATTAATTATCATTGAGACAGATGCCTCGAATATTGGGTATGGTGGTGTGTTAAAGCAAATCCCACTTGAGTCATCTTAAGAACAGCTAGTTAGGTACCACAGTAGTGTGTGAATCGGCCCTCAAAAGAATTACTCAACTATCAAAAAAGAAATTCTTTCAATAGTTCTGTGTATTTCAAAATTTCAAGACGATCTTATCAACAAAAAAATTTATTTTGAAAACCGAATGCAAAACCTCAAAAGATGTTTTACAAAAAATATGTAAAAAAATCTTGTTTCCAAACAAATCTTTATAAGATGGTAGACTATTTTGTCCCATTTTGATTTCAAACTTCTATATATACAAGGAAAATCAAACTTCTTGGCAGACTTCCTCACAAGAGAGAGTTTATTCACAAAAAGAGTGAAAATGTGTTGGGCGAAACAAGTTGAAGAAGAAGAAGATCAAAACCCGTTTAAAAAAAAAGCAAAATAGAAAGAAAAATTCTACTCCATTTTTCTCAATTAATGATCTCTCAAAAGATCATTCTGAAAAAGAAGCTCAAGAAGCTTCATTCCCTTCAAATATCCTTTCTACTTTTATCAAAAAACCCAACCAAAATAAAGAAAAAGTTACCCCTTCAATCTACAAAAAAGCCGTTCAAAGTTTTGGAAAACTTCCTCAAATTAACCCTCTTCAAAATTTTCTATATTTTACCAAAAATATCTTTGAAAATTGTCTTGATATGAAAACATCTTGGCTTCACAGATACAAAAATCTGGATGAATGTCTTCCAAATATTTTCTCATCCAATTTCTGGTTTATGCCATTAAATGTTCAAAAATCTCGAGAATATTATGAGACTATCATTTTGAAAACAGGATCAACCATAATTTCTCATACTCCAAATCCTCAAAATAAAGAATAAACGATGTTTATTCAAAAATCAGTATTTTTAGGGTATTGTCTTACGAAGACTGAGAACAAAACCCTTGGGATGAAAAAAGACTTAAGCTCTCTTCAACATATTGTACAACTTCTGAATATTTCAATTATTTTGATTATATCAATGCATGGTACAGAGTCTTTTTCTTTAGAACTGTTACCATTCATGGTTCATTCTTTTTAATCAAAATTGTTATCCTCATTTTCCAAAATGGTTTCAAACATGATTTTTGTATCATAAACTTGAAGAGAAAATTTTATCCAGTCTTACTTTTCAAGGATGTGAATAATTCAAAAACGAGGCGAAAACATTTTTAAAGGCTCAAGAAAATGTTTTGTTTCAATTTGCCTTCAATATGAAAGTTTCCTGAATTTTTTGCTGGGATTTTTTCTACTGCAGAATCAAAATGATGAATATTTCACTCAAAAGATTACCAGAAGATTCAAAGTCAAATGGCGGTCTAAATTCAAAGAAAAAAATTGTTGTCCAAAAGCGGTTCAATCATGGATTCAATAACAAAGAAATTTGGGTTTCCCAAAATTCTCAAAAAAAGAAAAAGATGATCAGGCATATTTTCTGACTGAAAAATAAAGGATTATTTCAATGTTATCAAAATGCAAAGATCCAAAATAATTATTAGAAATTTATGAACATATTTCTAATATTGGATCTAAAAATCAAGTACTCAAGAATTTGATCAAAAATCTCAAAAAATAGACAATGGTGATGATCTAATTGATTTAGGTTACGATGACTTTCTTGCTTAAGAAAAAATGATCAAATGACTACAAGAACCCAGTTTTCTCGAAGAATTGAGAAATTACCGGATCAATAAATCAAGGAAAATTCTTTTCAAATGTTGCATGCCAGCTAATCACCTTTTTTTCAAGAGATTGCTGTCTATTCCAAGAAAAATATAACTTTATTAAAGTAGGAATCTTTCTTTTTAAAGTTAGTCAAAAAGATGGCTCAATTATTCAAAAGTGGGTTTCATATTTCAAGATTCTTCATTATGTTGTCTCCCACTCAACTATTCAAGATTCTTACTGACAAATGAAAGAAATTTCAAGTCTGGATTTCAAGTATAAAAAGACTTCAAGAGTCATTCCAAGGCAGAGCGAATTTAACAATAGAAGTTTATTTTCTCTTGTTACTTTTGTTCTCTAAAAAATTACTCTGTAATTTTTCAAATTCTGTAGTCGTTCAATAATCAGTAAAATTTCTCTTTTCAAATATTTCTATTCTTAATTTTGATATTATTTTTTATTTTCTGATTTCCTTTCCCCTGGGCTATTTTGGGGTCAAGTATTGAAAGATAGGGAATATTTTTTATTACTTTTTTGACTTTTTGAACTGCAATTGCGTGCTCGTGACTCCATGGGCCTAGGTTGTTTTTTAATTTTTTGATTAATGGGGTACAGATTTGACGTATACTTTTGACAAAATTAGCGACATAATTGACACAACCTAAAAAGCGTTGTAAACTTGTTTTATCAATAATTTCATCAAGAAATTTGCCAATGAAATCAAGATTTATTTGAATTGGAGTTAAAGTACCATTATGAATATAATGACTAAGAAAACGTATTTTTGTTTGAAATAAAACAATTTTTTTAGCAGAAACTGCTAAACGCTTTTTTGTAACATGAACGAATGTATGAATATGTTTAAAACGTTGTTCTATATTTTCAGAAAATATAAGAACATCATTAATGTAAATAATAATGAAATTTGAAAAAAAATTAAAAATATCATTCATAATTTTTTGAAATTCAGAGGGAGCATTTTTGAGATCGAATGGCATAACATTCCATTCATATTATCCAAAATGAACATTGAAGGCAATCTTATATCTGTCTTCTTCTTTAATTTGAATTTGTCAGAAACTTGACTTCATATCAAATTTTGAAAAAATGACAGTTTTACAAAGACGATTTAAAAAATCTTTCTTTTGAGAAATAAGATATCTAATCCATTGAATAGCAGTATTGAGAAGTTTATAATTGATAACCAAACGAGGAACTCCTCATTCAATTTCAACAGAATTATTGACATAGAAAGCTGAACAGCTCCAAGGAGATTTACTTGGTCGGATTAAACCTTTATTAAGTAAATCATTGATTTCTTTGAAACAAAAATCAAGTAACTCTTTATTCATTTGAATAGGACGAGATTTTGTAGGAATATTTGATTCATGAAAATCAAAATTATAAGGAAGAGAAACAACATGTTTCTTTCTATCCCAGAAGGCATTGGGAATAGTTGAACAAATTTCTTTTTCAATTTTATTTTGAAGTTTTGAAATTTTTTCTTGAAAAGAAGATTCTCGCAATCTTTTTTCCATTTTTTGAATTTGAATTTCTTCTTTAAGAAATTGAATATGATTTTTCTTTAATATAATATTGTTGATAATTTTTGAAATAGCAGTTTCTTTTAAAGAATTAATATCTTTTTAAGAAGGGGGATTTGTAAATTCAAAAAATATTTTTTGACCAACAACTTTTGTAGTTAATCCTTTATAATTGGCTTTAAAATGATAAATTTGAACAATAAAAGGTGTACCAAGAATAACTTCTTGATCAAAATCTTTTACAAGATAAAAAATATTTTTGAAACAAATATTTAAATTACAAACATGAGCTTTTGAAATTTTATAATTGATATTAAGCTTTTTTCACTAGCTTTATAAAGACGCTCAGTGGTTTTCTCAAAATATTTTGTACGAATTAAGCCTTCTTTGATACAATTTTGATCTGCGCCTAAATCAATAAGGACACGAGTTGTAAATTTAAATTCTTTGTTCACAACAATAGTCATATTGCGGTATCATTTTTGAAGTTGAATTCGGTTAATAACATTAACCTTTTCTTCTTTAGATTTAAGAATTTTGAGATTAGAATATAATGAACAGTCAGATGAAGATTTAGAATGTTTTGAAGATCGTTTGGAAGAATGCTTCGAAGAAACTTTCGATTTTCCTTTGAATTTTGAATAAAATTCATCATTCAAGTCTTTTGCTTTCATACAAACGACTTCCATGTGAATTTATTTGACTTGGTTTTCAAGATATGAAATTTGAGATTTCATACCCTTGATCTCTTGTTGAAGATCAGGAATAGAAGGTTTAGAACCTTTCGAAAATTCTTTTTGAGCTCGTTTGAGAATTTGATTGATATTGATATCATCGAAATCTTGTTTTGAAGTTGAAGGTAAAAGGAAAGAAAAATTTTTCTTGAGATTAGGATTATCAATTCTATCAATGATATCTTGAATTACTTCTTCTTCTCTAGATAAAACATTTATAGTTTTACAGCCACAAATTTTTTTATCTGAGTTTGAAGAAATATCAGAGGATGAGGAGAACGAGTTAGGCTCATTATCAGAACTTGATTCAATGAGAATGAGAAGTTGGTTTTTAGTATCTTCATCAATTTGAAGATTACTAATTTTGTTTTTGAGTGGACATTTATTGGAATAATGACCAGTCTTATTACATTTCCAACGAGTAATATTTGAAGAATTTTTCGAATTTTTCTTTTTTGAAAAAGGTTTTCTTTTCGAAAAATTTCTTTTATTTGAAAATTCTTCCGGAAATTTTTTGAAATATTTTCTTTTAGAAAATTTCCTATTTAGAGAAAAAAATTTGGATTTTGAAGAAGGAGGAATGACTTTTTCAAAACCATACTGTTCACAGAAAGATCCAAGTTTTTTTCAACTCTCAGTTTTTTCTGCTTTCAATTTGGCTTTGAATTTCAAATCATTGCATAAATTTAAAGCTTCTTTAGTAATGAAATTAATAATTTCACCATAAGTGAGTGTTTGAAGGTCATCAAATTCTTGGAAAATAGAATTTTTTACTCTTTCTGCAAAGAGTTTTGGAAGATCTGAAATAAATTTTTCTTTCCAAAAAGATTGTTGACAATCTTATCTGATCATGATATGATACGAGATAAAAACATATCTTTGTACCATCGAAAATCTTGTAATTTTGGACATCTTAAATTTATCAAAATGTCGTTTTGCATTTGAACAATATTTTCTGGAGTACCAATAAAATGTTTGATAATAGTTAAACCAAGAATGGTAAAACTGTCACTAATTTCATTTCCATTTGAATCATGAATAATATTATTATTTTCATCGCGCTCATCGCGCTTAACAGCTGAAAAAATAATATCCTTCTCAGTTTGAGAAATAAAATTATCCCACCATTGACCAAGCTATCCCGTGATTCCAAGAACAATATTATTAGTAGCATCTCTTCTAGATGTACCTTTTGCAAGATAAGTTTTGTAACACATTGTCCCATAAAATTGATAATTTGATATTCAGTAAATCCATCGAGATTCCACTCGACACCGGAATGACCGTCATAAGTTCTTCGAGGTTTAGCTTTTTTTTTCTTTTTTTTTTCAAAAAGCTGGTCTGGGAATAAAGGACGAGGATAATATTTTGGAAGATTTTGATAATCAGATTTTCTCAATTTATTAATTGAATCATATTTTTCATCAATAAATTGAGCTTCAATTTCTTCAATGGTATTGATGTTTTTTGAAACATGAAATTTTTTTAATTGAATAGCAAGTTCGGAAAGAAATTCACTTTCAGTTTAAAGAGTAGAAGATTTTCCAAATTGAGGTATCATATCATTACTTTTGAAAATCGAAGAGGAAGAGAATGATGGTTTTGATAATTTCTTATCTTTACTACTACTTTCTCTAGATTCTTTAGAAGAATCCTTTTGAGAAGTAATATTCTCAGATTCAGAATCTGATTCGATACGATTGAACTGAGAGCACATAGATTGAAGAACAACATTAGTATAATTGTTCTAAGGTTGAATATTTTTTATATCCTTAGCAACAACCTGAGATTCATCAAATCGTTCTTTAGGAATCCTTTTTGAGTGGAGATGCAAGGATTTCAATTTTTCAATGAGGAATAACTATTTCTTGTATCGGAGGATGAGTTGATTGGAAAGTATTTCCTTCTGGAGTTCTTCAAATATTGTTATGAGTTTTTGAAGTAAAAAATTTTGTTTTTTCTAGCTTTTTACCAAAAAATTTGAATTGAATCCATTCATAGAAACTTAAATCAGTAGAAGATTTAAAATAATCTTCCCAATAAGATTTTTTTTTTGAAACAGTTTGTTTAATAGTTTTGATAACATAATTTTGAGAAAAATCAAATTTTCCTATTTCATAGATGGTATGTTTATCCATATTTGGAATAGTCCAATTTTGAAAACGTTGTTCAATTTGAGCAACTTGAAGTTCATGAGAATTGAAATCATTTGATACAGATGCATGATCAATTTCTTCTTCTGTTTGAAAAACATTTGCTCCATTCTCATTTGATTGATTTTTACGTTTATTTCTAGACCTTGATCTCTTTAACCAATTAGTAACTGAATACATAATTGAATAAAAATGAACTTACTATTAAACAAAGTAAAAACAAAATAATAAGATTAACAGGTTCTCACCAAGCCTACAATGGGACCACCCTTCAACGCCTACACCGGCAATACGGGCTGACCAACGCTTAACAGCAGACGTCCAAGTTTGAACAATGTTTTCCTAAATATATTGTGCCTACAGTGTTTGACAATAATATCACTTTACTCTCTTATGGCTTTGATACCAAAATAGCCCAGGGGAAAGGAAATCAGAAAATAAAAAAAAAATCCAAATTAAGAATAGAAATATTTGAAAAGAGAAATTTTATTGATTATTGAATGATTACAAAATTTGAAAAATTAAAGAGTAATTTTTTAAAGAACAAAAATAACAAGAGAAAATAAACTTCTATTGCCAAATTCGCTCTGCCTTGGAATGAACTCTTGAAGTCTTCTTATACTTGAAATTCGGACTTGAAATTTCTTTCGTTTGCCAGAAAGAATCTTGAATAGTTGAGTGGAAGACAACATAATGAAGAATCTTGAAATATGAAACACACTTTCGAATAATTGAGCCATCTTTTTTACTAACTTTAAAAAGAAAGATTCCTAGTTTAATAAAGTTATCTTTTTCTTGGAATAGACGGCAGTCTCTTGAGAAAAAGCTGATTAGCTGGCATGCAACATTTGAAAAGAATTTCCCTTGATTTATTAATCCGGTAATTTCTCAATTCTTCGTGAAAACTGGGTTCTTGTAGTCATTTGATCCTTTTTTCTTGAGCAAGAAAGACATCATAACCTAAATTAATTAGGTTATCACCATTGTCTGTTTCTTGAGATTCTTGAGTACTTGATTTTTTAGATCCAATATTAGAAATCTGTTAATAAATTTCTAATAATTCTTTTGGATCTTTGCATTTTGATAACATTGAAATAATCCTTTGTTTTTCAATCAGAAAATCTGCTTGATCATCTTGTTCTTTTTTTGAGAATTTTGGAATACCCAAATTTCTTTGTTCTTGAATCCATGATTGAACCGTTTTTGGACAACAATTTGTTTCTTTGAATTTAGACCACCATTTGACTTTGAATCTTCTGGTAATCTTTTAAGTGAAGTATTCATTATTTTGATTCTGCAGTAGAAAGAAATTCCAGCAAAAAATCCAGGAAACATTCATATTGAAGGCAAATTGAAACATGAGGCTTTAAAAATGTTTTCGCCTCTTTTTTGAAGTATATATCCTTGAAGAGTAAAACTGGGTAAAATTTTCTCTTCAAATCCATGATACAAAAACCATGTTTGAAACCATTTTGAAAAATAAGGATGACAGTTTTGATTAAAAAGAATGAATCATGAATGGGTAATAGGTCTAAAGAAAAAGACTCTATACCAGGCATTGATATAATCAAAATAATTGAAATATTTAGAAGTTGTACAATATGTTGAAGAGAGCTTGAATCTCTTTTCATCCCAAAGGTTTTGTTCCCAGTCTTCGTAAGACAATACCCTAAAAATACTGATTTTTGAAAATATTGTTCCTTCTTTATTTTGAGGATCTGAAGTATGAGAAATTATGGCTGATCCTGTTTTCAAAAGGATAGTCTCATAATATTCTCGGGATTTTTGAACATTTGATGGCATAAACCAGAAATTGGATGGGAAATGTTTGGAAGACATTCGTCCAGATTTTTGTATCTGTGAAGCCAAGATGTTTCCATATCAAGGCAATTTTCAAAAATATTTTTGGCAAAATATTGAAAATTTTGAGGAGGGTTAATTTGAGGAAGTTTTTCAGAACTTTGGATGGCTTTTTTGTAGTTTGAAGGAGTAGCTTTTTCTTTATTTTGGTTGAGTTTTTTGATAAAAGTAGAAAGGGTATTTGAAGAGGATGAAGCTTCTTGAACTTCTTTTTCAGAATGATCTTTTGAGAGATCATTGATTGAGAAAAATTGAGTAGAATTTTTCTTTTTACTTTGTTTCTTTTGAAAAGGGTTTTGATCTTCTTCTTCAACTTGTTTTGCTCAACTCATTTTCACTCTTTTTGTGAATAAAATATCTTGTGAGGAAGTCTGCCAAGAAGTTTGATTTCCCTTGTATATATCGAATTTTGAAATCAAAACAGGACAAAATAGTCTGTTCTCTTGCAAAGATTTGTTTGGAAACAAGATTTTTTTTTACATTTTTTTGTAAAACATCTTTTGAGGCTTTACAATCTGTTTTCAAAATAAATTTTTTGTTGATAAGATCGTCTTAAAATTTTGAAATACACAAAACTATTGAAAGAATTTCTTTTTTGATAGTGGAGTAATTCTTTTGAGGGCCGGTCCACACACCACTATGGTACCTAACTAACTGTTCTTGAGATGATTCTAGTGGGATTTGCTTTAACACACCACCATACCCAATATTTGAGGCATTTGTCTCAATGATAATTGATGCTGTGGGATCAAGTATTGAAAGACAGTGAATATTTTTTTATTGCTTTTTTGACTTTTTGAACTGCAACTGTGTGCTCGTGACTCCATGAGTCAGAGTTATTTTGTAATCTTTTGAATAATGGGGCACAGATTTGACGTATACTTTTATATATATATTTGGTTAAATTAAAGTAAATGTGAATGTAACTGTAAATTGTATGCTATATGAATAGGGTTCAGCAATGTCTTTAATTGGCAATCGTTCCATTTTAAAAATAATAAGACATTTAATTAATATTTTATACCATTTATTATTCTTCAAAGTTGTCTACATTTTCAAAAATTTCAAAAACTTTTTCTAAATTGTCTGAGATCTGGACTTCTGTATCATCTTCACATTCCAGTAGAGTTTGTACCACAGAAGCCATTGTTGGGCGCTTGTTTCTATCTTCTTGTACACATGAAAGGCCTATTTGAACCAATGTTTCTGCCTGTTTTCTGTAAAACTTCCCTTTCAATCTTGGATCAACAAAGCTCTCCACCCAAACGGAGCTTCCACGCTCAATTTTTTTCTTCACTGTCCTAACGAAACTCTTGAGTGCTGCTTCGTTCTCATATTCGTCAGCGACCTCCCAATTCGAAAGTCTAATTCCCCTTACCATCTCCAAGATTACGACACCATATCCATACACGTCGACTTTAGCTGTAATCGGATGGTTTAGAGCCCATTCTGGAGCCATGTAGCCTTTAGTCCCTCGAATTCTGGTGAATTCGGAACCAGGGCCGCCTCTCTGAGACAGTTTTGCTAACCCGAAATCTGCAATCTTGGGTTGAAATTCTCCGTCTAGAAGTATATTTTCGGGTTTCACATCACAATGGATTACCCATTCGAGACACTCGTGGTGGAGGTAGGCTAAGCCTTTGGCTGTCCCTATTGCCACCGCAAACCTTTGCTTCCATGTGAGGAAATTAGAGTCAAAAAGATGCTTGTCGAGTGACAAGTTATCGATGTACTCATAGACCAAGAGTCGATGCTTTCGTTCTGAGCAAAACCCCCAAATTCTCACTAGATTCATGTGATTGATCTTTCCTATGGTGCTGATTTCTGCTGAATACTCATCTTGGGCTTGAAAAACGTCCCCCAGTTTCTTAACTGCTACTTCCCTACCATCTGACAGTACCCCCATATAAACCGTACCCGAACCTCCTCTTCCTAGCTCATTCTTGAAATTGTTGGTTGCTTTCTTCAGTTCAGCATAAGTATACCTCTTGAAATTGCTAGAAATCATGCGATATCCAGCCTCGACTGAAGCCGGGATACCATGTTTTCTGAACAAAAACCACCAGCCTAATATAATGATCGTTATTTCAATTGCTCCCAATGCTGCACAAAATGAATAGATATAAATCCATTTCACTCTTTTCGGGACGAAGTCATACATAGAAGGAGATCCTATGATTTGTTCTGCTTCTGCAGATCCACACATTCTTCTGGATTCATACAGAATTGAAGGATTCGGTGGTTGCAAACTGTTTGGAACTTTAATGTATATTCTTGCAGGGAAATCTGGAGTTTCATAGCCATTAAGGAGTGCACTTTTTACAAAGCAGACTCCTTGTCCCAAAATCCGGTAGCTAAACGCAAGGCAACGAAAATCACTCGCACACATCTCCCTGCAAGCTTCCAATGTCAATGGAGAAGTCGTATTGAGATCAAAACCATAGAAATCTACATGAGGTATCTCCACGAATTTCACTTGTCGAGAACGTAAAAGAGTCTCGTTGAACGTTGCCTTGCAACCAGCATTCCAGTCACTCGGATCATTCACCTCGAACCCAGGAGGACAAGCACACCGAGGATCCGGCGCATAAACACATACCGCGTTTCTTCCACACACACCTCGTACGCTACAAGAGCAACGAAAATCACTCGCACACATCTCCCTGCAAGCTTCCAATGTCAATGGAGAAGTCGTATTGAGATCAAAACCATAGAAATCCACATGAGGCATCTCCACGAATTTCACTTGTCGAGAACGTAAAAGAGTCTCGTTGAACGTTGCCTTGCAACCAGCATTCCAGTCACTCAGATCATTCACCTCGAACCCAGGAGGACAAGCACACCGAGGATCCGGCGCATAAACACATACCGCATTTCTTCCACACACACCTCGTACGCTACAAGGTTGTCCAAGAGCTTGCCACGTTATTTCCCACAAACCCGTCGAGTTGATCAAGCTATAAATCCTAAGATTCCCATCATAATCTATTGTCATCCGTCTTTTAATCCCATATCCCATATCCCATATCAGAAGCATTGATTTGCAATTGATCGCTTGACAGAAACCTGCCCATATCATCCAAAAATGCCACTCTACTACTATTATAATTTGTTCTTCCATTTATATACACATTGTTGATCAAGCTATAAATCCTAAGATTCCCATCATAATCTATTGTCATCCGTCTTTTAATCCCATATCCCATATCAGAAGCATTGATTTGCAATTGATCGCTTGACAGAAACCTGCCCATATCATCCAAAAATGCCACTCTACTACTATTATAATTTGTTCTTCCATTTCTATACACATAAAAATCAGGATTAGGCCAATAATTGCTTGATGTATCGGGTGTATCCGATATCAATCTCAAAACATTATCACTTCCAAAATTCAAATTAAAGTAACCTGATCCATAACTCCCTTTTCTCAATGCAGAAGTCAATCTTTTATTCTTAGTAAGTGTTTGTAAAGGTAAAAGGGTATCTGTAGGAAAATCAAAACTTTGCCAAAGATTATCACCTTGTGGATTCTCCAATACGAGGTTGCCTGAATTCAGAACCTTAGCTATTGCAACATCAGTTGTGGTGGTATTTGTCTGCCATACAACGGTGTCATCAACGTCTGTTAAGATCATGGTTCCGTCTCCCCTGAAGTGTACTTTCGAGCCGTGGCCGTTAACCGGCCTGTCCCGATTTGCGGTCCAGACGACGGTTTTTTCTTTAGAATTTGTGAACCAAATTGCAAACCAGTAGGCATTAGAATTTTCCAAGTTAAGAAACCCACAAGTAAATGAGTTATCTGGGGAGGTGAGGAAATCTTGATCGCCCTCAACAGATAAAGAATCGCCTCTTCTCAACTGAAGATGAGATTCTGAAGTTGCAGAATTGAAGGAGAAGAAGAATACAAGTAAAAAGAGGAGGTAAAAAGATTGAAGATTTTGGGTTCTCATCTTGGAAAGAAAACTGTTTTGGTTTTAATATTGCCCAAGTGCAAAGCCTTGCATGTTGATCATTATATATCCTTATGGAACTCGATTCGATATTAAATTCTGTGGAAATTGATTATAATTACTTCCGTGTCTTGCTCCACTACGTTAAAATTCTTCGAAGGAGTGCTCTATGTGACATGTGATTTGTCCTGTAATAAAAAGTATAAAATTAAAGATAAAATATATAATAAACATAAAATTTTTAAAAATTAAAGTTAATGTATATTCAATTTGTCCGTCTCCTACTTTCGAAAAATTAAGTGTTGGTGCATCTGAGTTCGGACAACATGGTCATATTCAATGCAATGGTAGCAATTGATATCAGATCAAATGCTTTCGTCAGAAAGATTCTCATTGCAAAGGGAACAATATGTGAAAATTACTTTCAGTCCATATTGTCAACAATTAATTGTAATCAAATATTTTATAAAATTCACAATTTTTTAATTATACACTTTTATCAATTTTTATTCCCACCAAATACATACTTAATAAAAGAATTATTTGAAATCAACTTGAGGATATAGCAGCGGCCATTCTAAAACGCAGTGCTGAGCAAAATTGTGCGTTCACATTTCAGATGACTTTTTGCTAAGGCCAAATAATTGGACAAAGCGCATTCACAAAAGCCACTATGTATAATAAAATATAGCAAATGACATTATATATAATAAAAAATTTGTTCCAGCAATAAAAAGTTGACTTTGATTTGTCCTGTGATCATCAGGAGCCTTTAATTTAACAAGCACATAAGAAAATTAGAAGCCTCACAAAAGGTCCATCTCATTGCGGAGCCCGTTGCAATAAAAAATGATAAAAAAAATTCCGACCTCACCATGTCTGAAACCTCCGTAAGAGGTCCGTGAACTACGAGTTCTATACCCCCAGCTCAATTCTTTTTTTTATTTTTTATATTCAGGTATCCCAACTTACACCAGACTAAATCCTGGATTTTCAAGACCCATGCCCCTAGAACCTTGGAGGGGGTAAATCGCGGGTTATGCCTCAACTGAATCACAGGTTCCCCCCATTGACTGTACACTTCTGCGCACAAGAGACCCTCTTCCACAGTGATTGCTCCATACCAAATATTTGGCCGCAGGTTCCCACCAGGAATCGAACTCTCCACCCTGCCGCTGAAAGCACGCCAATGTTGATTGATCCACCAGTTGAGCTGTGCCCCGGGAGGCACCCCCAACTCAATTCTTAATTTAATGGGGAATGCTGTGTGAACAAAATTGTGATTCATAGAAATGTCAAAAACAACACACAATAGGAGGTGGGGGATTTTTTTGGAATTTTACTATAACAACATGGAGCCCACACATTGTGAGTGTTTGACGGAATTCTATGAGTCATTTTTTTATACGAATGGCTTTATACTTAATTTAAGTAGCAAGTTTGTCTTTAATATACATTTATAATTGCACAACAATTCATGATGATATTAACCCCTCTAAATTATTACTACGTGATTCTTCTATATCCAGCATTTATTTTTAATTTGAATTGAGGTCCAAAAAATTGAAATTGGACATGCTTTTATGTGAGTAACATGACAAGTTAATTTAGATCTCGATACTTTTGTGATTGTGTAATAATTGTGCATCTATACAAAGAAGCAGAGAACCAATTTGCTCTATTTTAAAATGGTGTGGAACCATGGTTCACTTACGAGAAATCACGAAGAAAAAGGTGTTGAACAAGATAGCGGAACGTTTCACAAAAAGAAGATTTGCCTTTGATTGATTCAACTACAAAAATAAATTAAAATTTAAGTTAAAAATAACAATTAATTTTATCACAATTCACACTTTTTCAATAATACATTTCATTAATTTTTATTAAAATTTACTTAAATTCTGATTTTTATCTAAACCAAATGAGCTTTAAGCTACACGTTATCCTGAACCCTAAAAATGAGAAGCCGCATGGTCTTGATCATCCAAGTTGATCCAATGGCTGGAAGCACAAAATTATCCGGCTGACAATTGACTTGACAAACTATCTTGATAAAGACAATGATGACATACATCACAAAATGGTCAAAGTAAACCAAGAAAATAATGCCTTTGTCCCAAAAGAAATATAATTAAACTCTATATTAATAATTTAAACGAGAAAAATCCCAACATGGTATTTTAAAGGTGCAATAATTATCTATAGATTAGAAATGGAAAATTTTCATCCCTTGGAGACTCTTACCAAACCTTTAGGGACCTTTGCACTATTCATTCTTCCAAACAATTTCTGTCAATTGAGTTGCTAAACCTCCACGTGGATCGCTCATGACATAATCTTCCATGGGCAAAATAGTCACTAGATGGGAAAATTTCAGTGGTTCTTAAAAACAAAGGACGGATTTATTTTATATAAAAAGAAATCCCAAAACCCTTTTGCACCGCTCTCTTCGTACTTTTGAATTAAAATCGCTAGTTGTCGATTTGTTGTATGGTATATTGTGTGAATTGTGATTTGTTTGGTATTTTTATTGTATCAATTTAATCTCGAACAAGTTAAATTTACAGTGTGAGATTTTACTTCTAGAGGTATAAGAAATATTTGTATACAAAAAACCAAAATCATTGTATATAACGAGTATGTATTATAGTATGTTTAGTTTCAAAGGTTGGAAGATCAATAGTGTTCAATCAGGTTAAAAAGATCGGACCATTATGCTAATTTATTTAAATATTACGGATGAGTTAGGTTAGGTATACAAATTCATTCTCCAATTGTGTGGAAATGATATGACTAATTCGCTCTTGGGAAATTATGTCATGTGCGGATAATCCACGTGGTGATTTAATATCTAAATTGGAAATCATTAAAAGTATGAATTGGGCAAAGATCAATCAAGTTGGGGAGGGATTAGAAAGAGTCTCCAAAGGTTAGGGATGAAATGCACAAAATTCGCATAAAATTTTTGATATTTTGATCAAGTTCAACTCATAGAATCAATGCACACTTCTTGATATAAATGTCAGCAAAATGGTCAAAAACTGATGGTTTTGTACGTTCATTTACGTCCCATATGCCAAATGGTCAAAGTCCACACTTTCATATTATAAAGAATTATTTGGAGGAAAAAAAATTAGTATAGAAAAAAATTATAAATCATATAACAGAGAAAAAATTAAGTTTTTTCTTCTTTAATTATATTTAAAACAATCTAATGCATCAAAAATCCCATTTCCTTCTCCCGATTCAACCGTGTCATCTTTTGTGGAATTTCAACCATAACTAAATAGAAAAAAAGTTACAAACTTTTCTCATATCATCTTTCTACTCGAACTATTTGTTAAACAATTATGAAATTTAAATTTTATAAACTTTACATAATTGCCAATATCTCCATATCGAATCACCAAGATAAATAATTAATGCGTAATATACCTTTGATTAATTGATTTGTATCTTGAACACTAAATTTTGGAGTATAATCTTTGAATCTTGTCCTCCGAATCTTTAATCTTGTTATGAATTCTTGGATTCTTCTTCTTGATTCTTGAAATCCATTTGCGGATTTTGGATTTCCTCTTCAATATACTTTTTCTTTAGATTCTTGTGTCGATGAGATGTCATAAAGAATGAGAAATTGCATATGAATTGGGATAATAACCCTATATATAGTTTTAGTATATATTTCGCCCGAAATACAATCCTAAAAAAATCTGGTATCTATACATATAACCCGGACCACACTTCATTTAGATGCCCTAAGCCCAATTACTTAATTCTTTATTAAATCACTTTAATTTCGGACTTAACTTTAAGATAGTCTTTATGCACAATTTATTACATATGTCGACCTAAATGGCAGATTAATTAATTTCCCAATACTACTTACTTTTTTAATGTATGTGTATATATATTCGAGTCTCGTTTGAGGGAAGGATGAAATTGAAAAGATGTTTGTGATATTTATAGTCATTTAATTATTAAGGGATCAAATAGCATAATTAATATTTGGCAGTTTATATCTAAGAAAAGGATAAAATGTGGGAACTTTTATAGCCGCCTATGCTACCAAACTCATATATTTACAAAACAAGTTGTCAAGTTGGATTTAAAGCACATAATATTATTGGTTCATTGGATTCGACTAGGGGTTTTAATTTAATAAATTAATATCTGATATTGTTTAAGTTATAAACAAAATTCCAAAATAATGACCAATCCCAACCTTAAGTAAGATAATTTTATTGAAGATAAAATTTAAATAAATCAAGTGTAATGATATTATTTGGATAGTTGAACATTCTAATAAATGCAATTCAATCGGAATTGATTCTGAAGACGTTCGCCTTTAATATTTCAAACTTTGCGCTTCATTTAAAAATTTGGAATAATTGTCAGCAGAATGGTCAAAGACGGATGGTTTTGTACCTTGGTTTACATCCCATACGGCAAGGAGTGGACTTTCATGTTACAAAGCATTATTTGCCCAAATAAAACGAAAAATGTTATAGAAAAAATTATAAATCGTATAAAAGAGAAAAATTTCTTTCTTCTTATAATAAATCTGCTTGTCTAGGAATACATAGGTCCTGGATATCGATAGGCGGCCATGTGGAAATTCAAGGCCCATATGGCCTTGGACGTAGAGTAGCTCTCTTGTATGCATCAAAAATATCATTTCCTTCTCCTGATTCAATCGTGTCATCATTAGTGGAATTTCGACCATAACTAAATAGAAAAAAGTTATGAACTTATATAGAGCTATTTGAGCTTCATTTTGGGATAATAAATTGATGGATAATTTGTGGTTACAAAATAAGGAAAATTTTTTGGTTTGCATATAATATTATTTTATTAAATAAAATGTAGTTGAAATTGAAATTCGAGTCTAGTCTGAGGGGAGGATGAAATTGAAAAGATATTTGATATCTTTATGGTCATTTAATCATATGTTGAAATTTATCTAAGAAAAGGATAAAATGTGGGACCTTTTATAGGGGCCTTTACTACCAAACTCCTATTTTACAATACAAGTTGCCAAGTTTGATTGGTGCATTTAGATCTAAAGCACGTAACATTATTGGTCTATTGGATTCGACTAGGGGTTTCAATGCATCACGTTAATATGGGATATTCTTAATTTATGAACAAATTTAAAAATATTGACCAACCCCACCAAACCTTAAGCCCCAGTTTAACCCCCGTTACTTGAAAATGAAAATGGGAGGAATAGTATTTTTTAGAAAAATGAGTGGTTGAAAAAGAAGGAAAAACTTTCGATTTACGTGTAATATTATTTTATGGAAGATTGTGTGGTTGAAAATAGAAGAGAGAAAAATGGAATAAAATGTAATTTAATTTAATGAGGATCAAACACGGGCTAAATTTGATAACAATTAATTTATTTGTACAAAGTAGGTAGACAAAGTTTATCGACAAAATATGTGTTAGCAAGATTTAGGTCGTTAATTTGTTTTGATTTCAAAATTTGGTTTTGAAATGAGTGATATAGACCTTGCCAACTGATGTTTTGTCAACCTCCTTTATACACATACCATCACTCGTAATACAATTTTGTGACGATAAAATTTAAATAAATCAAGTGTAATGAAAGTATTTGGATAGTTGGGCATACCAATAAATGCAATTCAATCTGAATTTTATTCTAAAGATGTTCTCTTTAATATTTCAAACGTGTGTATATATATACACACACACACACATTGAAAATTCGAAAAATGAGATCGGCTTGTGTGCGTGTCAGTCTAAGAGGCAGAGGCCTGGCACAACCCGATCCGAAACAAGCCATGCTTTGGGCCAACGAGCTTTAGAGCTCGTTCTTGTAGGGTTTGTGAATAGAACTACACAAGCTTGTATTTAAATGAAAAGGGAGAAAAAATTATCCTCCGTTTGAAAAGAATTTATGGATAGATAGAAATGAGTGATAGATATTATACTTGTAGGTCCATTGAAATGTGAAGTTAAAAATTAAATTTAATCATTTATAGATGATTTATAAATTTTAGCATATGCAATGAAGAAGATTATGCGAGATCGGATGTGAAAAAGGTAAAAAGAAAAAATAATACAAAAGTAACATGGAAGCATAACTAGATTTGTTCCTGAAATGTTATTTACCTTTTCAACTAAGATGAGAGATGCTTTGAATCAAATAATGATCAACAATATTAAGGTTACTTCAATTAATTAACACGTATTGTACTTGATGATTTATATCAAAATATTTTGTTTTCATCTTGAAATGAGGGAAAAAATATTTTTTTCGTAGTTTTTATTTAGTTATTTTTTTAAAAGATATGATGAAAAAATAAGTTATTTTACGTTAATTGAATGCTTTTGACATAAAATTATTATCAAATACAAAATGCGTTAACTAATGAAAAGTTTGAAGATAAACTATTAAGGATATAAATACTATAATGAGCAAATATTAAGAACCTTGTATACAATTAAAATGTGGTGTAAGAAATAAAAATTGTGTTATAAATATAATTATCCATATTGTTTCCTACTTTGACCAATAGATCCAAGAAAAAAATCTCTCAGGTTAGAGCAAATTACTATAATGCACCCGACTTACAGATTAGACGACATCTGTCACAAATTTTAGGGAACAGAAGCATATAGTTGCAAGAAAAGGTGAAACCCCGTACCATTCTAGGTGTCCCGTCACAGAAATGCAGGGCAACACAATTCTATTATCATTTTCTAATCTGTAATGACCATCCATTCAATAATTTGTATAAAACAAGAGTTTTCACATTCAACTCTGAAGTTCAGCAGCATTACATCAAAAGAGAAGTGGAAATTGGGTAAAATAGTCTATCCTCTAATACACTTTGCAAATTTAGCCTTTGACCATAATAAAAGTATTAAAATAAATATTTTAAACTAAAATTAACAAACTTCCTGAATTACCCTCATTCCATCAAAAGAAATTTTTCCCTTTTCATTTTCCTTCTCCAAAACTCTGTGAATGTAAAAACACTTTGAACCCTAAATTCCCTAACCCCAAATCTGTCTCTTCTCTCTCGTACCTCACCATCTTTCCTCTATATATTCCCTCCCCATTTGCAGATAACGGTAGAGGAGCCTGATATTTTTACATTTGAAAAGCTACCACCACCTCGAGCAGTTCCACCACATGCCACGAACAAGTATCGCGAACGGCTCATTGAAGGAACCAATTTTTTAGTTGTCTATCCTCAGGTATAATGGTTTCATCAATTTTCTATTGTCACTAAGATTTTCT
Source organism: Olea europaea var. sylvestris (assembly GCF_002742605.1). Taxonomy (NCBI): domain Eukaryota; kingdom Viridiplantae; phylum Streptophyta; class Magnoliopsida; order Lamiales; family Oleaceae; genus Olea; species Olea europaea. Next base: position 9,343,298 of record NC_036253.1, on the reverse strand, counting down.
ATGAATTTTGTAAAAAAATATCGGCTTCTCAACACATTAATATTTTGTTATTGTATCCCATTTAATTCTTTTTCTTGAAAGTGAGTGTATTGTATCTTAACCATCTTTCTGGTCCATTCGCGTTGTATTGTTGCTCTTTGATTTTTTCTTTTTTTACATTTTGTATACACTAATAGTTTAAATGGGTATACGAATATTTGGATATAATTTTGAACGAAAACAGTAGAAAGGATTTATGAGACTATTGGTTGAATTGGGCATGCATTCATTTCTGTGGGTTAGTTTCATTTTTTCCTCATTCAATTAGTTATGAAATGAAGAAGTAATTATTTAACGAAAATAAGTTTTCTTGGATTTTATTAAAGTTAACTGATATGTATGTTAAAGGAGATTAAATGCTTTTCCACCCTTGCATTCTCTGAATTTTTCAAGGTTTTTGGTTAGCTAAAACTATAAATGAATGCATAAATGCAATTTTACTCTTAGTAGGATTAAAGAGTTTTTAACAGTGAACATTATATGTAGAGGATCTACATATAATGTATAGGTTTAGAGCAATTCGACCAAAACAGAGAACTACTATAGGAATTCTATATGCGCTAACGATGCCTATAACTGTACAAGTTAAATTAGAGGTTTAGAGCAATTCGACCAAAACAGAGAACTACTATAGGAATTCTATGTGCGCTAACAATGCCTATAACTGTACAAGTTAAGGGTAAGTTCTGTAAAAGTATTATTAGGCAAGTGATTCTTTATCATAGGTCTTCGAGTTAAGAACTAGTGACTTATGTAATAGCAAGTTAAGATAACACTAATTAGGTATAAATTAAGGGAATGGTGACTTAGGTCGTTAAGGCATGTGTTGGTCCCACGACTGCTTATGTTCATATGAGGTTGTTTGTCTTAGCTAATAACTCTTTGTTTTACTTTAACATTTAATTACTTCAAAATTGCAGAAAACATGCATGATCGACTATTTTACTGGGATAATTATGGTAGAATTTATAATCCTTGTGAATTTGGATAGTAATTTCTTTCTTGCCATTTTCATTAATTGATCTTTTGAATTGTCGTCTATTAATTTCTCTCGTCATACTTCAATTTGCATTTGAATTAGACATAACTAAATTAGGCTATCTTTCTTGAACACTTAATGTCAGATTATTCATATAGTTTTTTTTTTTTTTAGTGTCAGCTTTACTTGTAGAATGTTGGATCACTACTTGTTGACCTAGTAGAATTAAAGACATGATTTTCGTTACAGTCCAATTTGGTTGCAGTTTCAAATTGTTGGATACAAGCAAATCTGTCTAAGAGGACCTTGTCATTTATGTTAAGCCTACGCAGGAGGAGGACCTATTTGGATAAAAGCAAATCAATAAAAGTAAATAAGTCTAACAAGACCAATTACAATCCATTACTGAACATGTCACGTTACCATTTATGTAGTTTATCCAATTCTAAAAATGGCAACTCATCGTTTATGTCATTCTGAAAATGTCATCTTGGGGTATTTAATTAATGTTGATTTGATGTGCATATGAATCTAATTTCTTAGGTTTTCTCATTATGAAATGGTTATTTAGATTGTTCTTTTTACACAACAATTCTGTCCCATGTGTACATTCATTTAATTATGGTGTGCATATGAAAATGTATGTCCTATAGTCCCACACAGAATAGGCATATATATTCCAGTTCATAAATGGGTTCATCTTAAATTGATCCTTAATATCTTGTGCCAAATTTATATAATTCTGAAAATGTCACCCTGCCGTTTATGCAATTCTAAAAATGTCACCCTGTCGTTTATGTAATTCTGATAACTTAGCATGATTGTTTTATGTTTTTCATTACAGAAATGGAATGCTCATTTGATTATGTGATTCCCACTGAACATAGAATTAAAGGCAGGCCTTCGCAGAAGTCTTCCCTTCAAAAACTTGACTATGTTCGGGAAATGTTAGATAATGTTCATCAAGAAATGCTGATGGAATCTTGTTTTGGACAACTATATCGAATGAAGCGCATACCTTTTTCAGCACATCTAATCCACCAACTTGTATTGAGAATGATTGTAACCAAAAAACAAAATGAGATCTGGTTTTCAATTGGAGGTAAGCCAACACGATTTTCATTATACGAGTTCTCATTGATAACGGGGTTGAGAGCTAGTGAGGAGCCTTCGTTGGAGCCCCATATTGTGACTAATGATAGACTGGTGAAGAAACACTTTAAAAGGTGTAAAGAAGGCATAACGGTGCACAATTTGAAGGAAGCTATTGAAAGTCGCAAAGTGCGTGTGGAAGACAAGTGCAAGATTGGGCTTGTATATATTTTGGAAACGGTACTACTGCCCAAAGAAAGCTACACATACATAAATGTAGAACACTTGTCAATAGTTGATGACCTAGATGCTTTTAATAGTTATCCTTGGGGGAGAAAGGCATTTGCCCGCACAATTGATGTATTCATGAGAGACTGGAAATTGTTGGTGAAGTGATACTTGATAAATAATGAGAAATATCCATATTCAATATATGGATTTCCACTCGCCTTGCAGGTAATGTTTTCAAAATTATAATTTATTATTCATTTTGTTTAGATTGTAATATTTTGCATCTTATGCAGATTTGGGCCTATGAAGCCATACCATCTATTGGACGGAGATATGGTGAGAATCTACAGGAGGTTGACCTCCCCAAAATATGTCGATGGAATTCTTCTGAAATGCCTAACTACAAGGATATTGGTGCAAGTATGGACGAACCAAATGTAAGTAAATTTTAAATGTACATCAAAATATGTAGTGTACTTTATAACAACTAAGTGTGCCTCTCATTTTTCATATAAATTGTTGTTCATTTCACACTGAAGCCTACGTCGGAAGAGGCTTCCAAAGCATATTGGACAGAGATTCATTGATTCGAGGATGAAGTAGAGGATTCGACAGTTGATATCTTTGTGGATAAGGAGAATGTAGCAAATTCGTCCATTCGTGTTGATCTTCCTCAGTAAACTTGTCACTCTCCTAATGCCTCTACATCTCCTCGGGATCCATCTTCTTTTCATAGGCCACCTACTTCTACAGATGCTCATACATTTCATCCAGGACCATCTACATCATATCCATCTCTGTATCCATCTAGAGATGAGTTTGCTCAGGAATTGAGAATGCAATTACTACAGATGGTAGAGATTTTAGAGAGGAAAAATGAAGGGCGGATAGATGAGATGCGATCTTACATAGACCAAAGGTTTGATTGTGTCACATCCTTTTGTAGACAAATTGATGAGAATATATCATCTGTTGTGGAGTGGATGAAGAATTCTAACCCGTCAACAACACCTTACACATATCACTCTCCTCTTCGTAGTGGATTTATGAATACTGGAGAAGCATGTGATGTAAATGAGGATCCACTTGTACATGTAGAAGTTCAAAATGATGAGAATCAAGATGACAATGAGAAGAGAGAAGTGGAAGATTATGTGTTGGCGAATGAACCAGTTATTGTAAAAGAAGCAACGTTGCCCGTAGATGGCAATGAACAAAAACAAGCAGATGATATGAATAACTGTCCAAATCCCATTGAAGTGGAAAATGAGCAAAGGCAAGCAACAGATTTGCCGAATGATGATGAAACTCATGTGGAAGAGAGAGATACCTGTGTACCGATGGATTCTATAGCACATGGTGATGTAATGGAGTCCATCCCTATAGTGGTGGAAGATGAGTCTGATAAGTCAAGTCAGATTGGGCGCGGGATGAGAATCAAGAAAAGGTCACTTGTTCTTGAATCTTCGTTCACAAATCCGGAGAAGAGGAGGAAGCTTCACAATGTAAAAGCATTTGACCCATTTCGAGAGCTAGATCCGGCTAAGGCAGATGACTTACAGAATTGGTTGGTTAATGCACCTGACAGGTAACTATTCTTACATTAATTATTTTTGTGAAGTTGTAATATATGCTCTTATGTTATTTGTTTTATGCAGTGAACATGTGGACATGATGATGTTCACGAAGCCAAAAAGTTTCTTTCTTGAAATTCAGAAGCAATTTGGATGGCTCGATAGTGATGTAAGTACTTTAGCATTCTATATTTTTCTCATACTTCTTTTCATTCTTAAACGGCTTTATACATCTGTAGTACATTGACATAGCGTTGTTGTTGATGAGGGCACGAATACATACATATCCTACTGTGTTCCCACAAGATTGTGCAATTTTGGATTGTGCTTTTACTAACATGTGCACCAAGAGGTTTGAAGATTTTGAGCTGCATAAGAAAGAAAAAAATCCAGTAGAAAACTTTAAATGGATGAAAAATATGACAAGATATATATATATGGTAAAAATCCAGAATGGAGCAAGCGATGGGATTCTTGTACATCGTTATATATTCCCTGCAATGTGGAAATGAAACACTGGATTGCACTTAAAGTGGACTTTGCCGAACGAACTATATATGTATATAACAGCATTATATGACAGCATGAAGAGTTTGACTCGTTTTGAAAAATTGTAAAAAATCATGCATCCAATTGTGAAGGTGATTCCTAGAATGATGAAGGAAAGATTGTTATTCGGGGAAAACTACCCACACAAGCAGTTTCTATAGCGTCGACATACAGACGTTCCACAACAAAACAATGCGTAAATAATATATCTTTAAAAATTTTTAGATTTTCACTTATTTTGAGAGTGCATATATTTATTATGACAAATATATATTCACAGGGGAGATTGTGGGATATACGTTATCAAGTTCATAGAGTTTTTATCGATGGGATTAGACGTGAAACTTATGTCCGATACTATGATCGACAGTTGGAGGAAGAAACTAGCCGCTGAAGTTTTTGCTATGCATTTCGATCCATAATTGCTTTTTTGGTATATTTTGCACGTGAAACTACCATGTAGACAAAAATAGAAATAAATAGGTTCTCACCAAGCCTACAACGGGACCACCCTTCAACGCCTACACCGGCAATACGGGCTGACCAACGCTTAACAGCAGACGTCCAGGTTTGAACAATGTTTTCCTAAATATATTGTGCCTACATTGTTTGACAATAATATCACATTACTCTCTTATGGCTCTGATACCAAAATAGCCCAGGGGAAAGGAAATCAGAAAATTAAAAAAAAAATAATATCCAAATTAAGAATAGAAATATTTGAAAAGAGAAATTTTATTGATTATTGAATGATTACAGAATTTGAAAAATTAAAGAGTAATTTTTTAGAGAACAAAAATAACAAGAGAAAATAAACTTCTATTGCCAAATTTGCTCTTCCTTGGAATGAACTCTTGAAGTCTTCTTATACTTGAAATCCGGACTTGAAATTTCTTTCGTTTGCCAGAAAGAATCTTGAATAGTTGAGTGGGAGACAACATAATGAAGAATCTTGAAATATGAAACCCACTTTTGAATAATTGAGCCATTTTTTTGACTAACTTTAAAAAGAAAGATTCCTAGTTTAATAAAGTTATCTTTTTCTTGGAATAGATGGTAATCTCTTGAGAAAAAGCTGATTAGCTGGCATGCAACATTTGAAAAGAATTTCCCTTGATTTATTAATCCTGTAATTTCTCAATTCTTCGTGAAAACTGGGTTCTTGTAGTCATTTGATCCTTATTTCTTGAGCAAGAAAGACATCATAACCTAAATCAATTAGGTTATCACCATTGTCTGTTTCTTGAGATTTTTGATCAGATTCTTGAGTACTTGATTTTTTAGATCCAATATTAGAAATATGTTAATAAATTTCTAATAATTCTTTTGGATCTTTGCATTTTGGTAACATTGAAATAATCCTTTGTTTTTCAGTCAGAAAATCTGCTTGATCATCTTGTTCTTTTTTTGAGAATTTCGGAACACCCAAATTTCTTTGTTCTTGAATCCATGATTGAACCGTTTTTGGACAACAATTTGTTTCTTTGAATTTAGACCACCATTTGACTTTGAATCTTCTGGTAATCTCTTAAGTGAAGTATTCATCATTTTGATTCTACAGTAGAAAGAAATCCCAACAAAAAATCTAGGAAACTTTCATATTGAAGGCAAATTGATTTTTTACATTTTTTTTGTAAAACATCTTTTGAGACTTTGCAATCTGTTTTCAAAATAAAATTTTTGTTGATAAGATTGTCTTAAAATTTTGAAATACACAAGACTATTGAAATAATTTCTTTTTTGATAGTGGAGTAATTCTTTTGAGGGCCGGTCCACACACCCCTTTGGTACCTAACTAACTGTTCTTGAGATGATTCTAGTGGGATTTGCTTTAACACACCACCATATCCAAAATTCGAGGCATCTGTCTCAATGATAATTGATGCTGTGGGATCAAGTATTGAAAGACAGTGAATATTTTTTTATTGCTTTTTTGACTTTTTGAACTGCAACTGTGTGCTCGTGACTCCATGAGTCAGAGTTATTTTGTAATCTTTTGAATAATGGGGCACAGATTTGACGTATACTTTTATATATATATTTGGTTAAATTAAAGTAAATGTGAATGTAACTGTAAATTGTATGCTATATGAATAGGGTTCAGCTATGTCTTTAATTGGCAATCGTTCTATTTTAAAAATAACAAGACATTTAATTAATATTTTATACCATTTATTATTCTTCAAAGTTGTCTACATTTTCAAAAATTTCAAAAACTTTTTCTATATTCTACACATTCCACACTAATAATAACACAATAAATAGTGCAATGCACGAGACGAAGACTAGTATATAGAAAAATTTATGAAAGTTGTAAGCTCTATTAAGCCCCTGTTTGACCCCCATTTTCGAAAAATGAAAATGAGTGGAATAGTATTTTTTTTTTTAAATGAGCGGTTAAAAAAAAGGAAATTTTTTTTATTTACATGTAATATTATTTTATGAAAAGATTATTTGGTTAAAAATAGAAGAAAGAAAAATGTAATGGAATTTAATGGGGGGCCAAATGGGGGCTAATATGTGGTTAAAATTAAAATTTAATGAGTTTAAAAAATTTAGCTAAGTTTAGCAGGTATGTATTGGAATTGTGTTGAAAAAGACAAGTTTAAAGATTAACAAAAATTTTACACAATTACACAAAGGACCTTGAAAATTCAACTTGTAAACTAAGAAAAATCTTGAATTAACTATTCGCTGTTATACAAAATGATATATGAACCAAGAATAGCCCAACAAATTCTGTGTTCAAGGCAAAATCTGATTTAATGCATCAAATAATAACAAAATAATATTATCTATCACTAGTGATTTATTTAACGTCAAGAAATAGACTCATGACTTCTTTGTTACCCTTGCCTTTTGTCCTTATTATTATCACGTCAACTCGGCTCCGTCATAAAATGGCATGTCATTCTTGAGCGCGATAAACTAAATTGTAACTAGTACCTAACTTTTCCAGATTTTCTTGATTTCTCTTTACGTTGATATATTCCTGCCAATGCTTCACAAAAATTAAATATAATTTTAAACGGGAAAAGTTCGAGAACTCAAAGCAAGTTGTGGATCATTCTAAGCCTAGTGATATTTTTGTTACAAAAGAAATCCTTTATATGATGGGTAATGTTTAACCAATTAAATAACCAGAAGCTTAAAAGTGGTCCAAAGAGTAGCGAGATTTGGATCTTCGATTCTATTTCAGTATGATGACAAACTATGCCATCAGTTTCATATAGGAAAATGGGGTCTCTTTATATTAAAATATTCTCTTCAGAAAAGGCTCTGCCGACCAAAATTACACCATAGTATGTAAAGGAGGTTATTTTTGCAATCTGATCATGCTAATTATCTTTTATCTGTTCATTGACGGTTTCTGGCGAAGCTTCTATTTGTCTGCTGCACGAATTTGATAGATCTGTTCAACCCAAAGGCAGAAGATCGTGAGTCCTTTTTTGGGTTCACATTATTTCTCCTTAATTACACATGGACAAGAAAAGAAATTTATTTACTTTGATGCTGTAATTTGTGTGTTCATTCCTCAGCAAAATTTAATAACCTATTCAACTAAGCGGCAGGAAAAACTTGAGTCCAGTTCTGAGTTCACATTACGAGAAAGTTCTAACTACAATTTTTAAAAAAAAATGATGAAGATGAAAAAAAGAAACTTAGAGCTCAAATGATGCAATTACAAGTTGTCTGAAATCTGTTCTGTATCATCTTCACATTCCAGCAGAGTTTGTACCACAGAAGCCATTGTTGGGCGCTTGTTTCTATCTTCTTGTACACATGAAAGGCCTATTTGAACCAATGTTTCTGCCTGTTTTCTGTAAAACTTCCCTTTCAATCTTGGATCAACAAAGCTCTCCACCCAAATGGAGCTTCCACGCTCAATTTTTTTCTTCACTGTCCTAACGAAACTCTTGAGTGCTGCTTCGTTCTCATATTCGTCAGCGACCTCCCAATTCGAAAGTCTAATTCCCCTTACCATCTCCAAGATTACGACACCATATCCATACACGTCGACTTTAGCTGTAATCGGATGGTTTAGAGCCCATTCTGGAGCCATGTAGCCTTTAGTCCCTCGAATTCTGGTGAATTCGGAACCAGGGCCGCCTCTCTGAGACAGTTTTGCTAACCCGAAATCTGCAATCTTGGGTTGAAATTCTCCGTCTAGAAGTATATTTTCGGGTTTCACATCACAATGGATTACCCATTCGAGACACTCGTGGTGGAGGTAGGCTAAGCCTTTGGCTGTCCCTATTGCCACCGCAAACCTTTGCTTCCATGTGAGGAAATTAGAGTCAAAAAGATGCTTGTCGAGTGACAAGTTATCGATGTACTCATAGACCAAGAGTCGATGCCTTCGTTCTGAGCAAAACCCCCAAAATCTCACTAGATTCATGTGATTGATCTTTCCTATGGTGCTGATTTCTGCTGAATACTCATCTTGGGCTTGAAAAACGTCCCCCAGTTTCTTAACTGCTACTTCCCTACCATCTGA
>NC_036253.1:9302389-9334230 GCF_002742605.1 Olea europaea var. sylvestris | reverse complement strand
GATATAAATCCATTTCACTCTTTTCGGGACGAAGTCATACATAGAAGGAGATCCTATGATTTGTTCTGCTTCTGCAGATCCACACATTCTTCTGGATTCATACAGAATTGAAGGATTCGGTGGTTGCAAACTGTTTGGAACTTTAATGTATATTCTTGCAGGGAAATCTGGAGTTTCATAGCCATTAAGGAGTGCACTTTTTACAAAGCAGACTCCTTGTCCCAAAATCCGGTAGCTAAACGCAAGGCAACGAAAATCACTCGCACACATCTCCCTGCAAGATTCCAATGTCAATGGAGAAGTCGCATTGAGATCAAAACCATAGAAATCCACATGAGGTATCTCCACGAATTTCACTTGTCGAGAACGTAAAAGAGTCTCGTTGAACGTTGCCTTGCAACCAGCATTCCAGTCACTCGGATCATTCACCTCGAACCCAGGAGGACAAGCACACCGAGGATCCGGCGCATAAACACATACCGCGTTTCTTCCACACACACCTCGTACGCTACAAGGTTGTCCAAGAGCTTGCCACGTTATTTCCCACAAACCCGTCGAGTTGATCAAGCTATAAATCCTAAGATTCCCATCATAATCTATTGTCATCCGTCTTTTAATTCCATATCCCATATCCGAAGCATTGATTTGCAATTGATCGCTTGACAGAAACCTGCCCATATCATCCAAAAATGCCACTCTACTACTATTATAATTTGTTCTTCCATTTCTATAAACATCAAAATCAGGATTAGGCCAATAATTGCTTGATGTATCGGGTGTATCCGATATCAATCTCAAAACATTATCACTTCCAAAATTCAAATTAAAGTAACCTGATCCATAACTCCCTTTTCTCAATGCAGAAGTCAATCTTTTATTCTTAGTAAGTGTTTGTAAAGGTAAAAGGGTATCTGTAGGAAAATCAAAACTTTGCCAGAGAATATCACCTTGTGGATTCTCCAATACGAGGTTGCCTGAATTCAGAACCTTAGCTATTGCAACATCAGTTGTGGTGGTATTTGTCTGCCATACAACGGTGTCATCAACGTCTGTTAAGATCACGGTTCCGTCTCCCCTGAAGTGTACTTTCGAGCCGTGGCCGTTAACCGGCCTGTCCCGATTTGCGGTCCAGACGACGGTTTTTTCTTTAGAATTTGTGAACCAAATTGCAAACCAGTAGGCATTAGAATTTTCCAAGTTAAGAAACCCACAAGTAAATGAGTTATCTGGGGAGGTGAGGAAATCTTGATCGCCCTCAACAGATAAAGAATCACCTCTTCTCAACTGAAGATGAGATTCTGAAGTTGCAGAATTGAAGGAGAAGAAGAATACAAGTAAAAAGAGGAGGTAAAAAGATTGAAGATTTTGGATTCTCATCTTGGAAAGAAAACTGTTTTGGTTTTAATATTGCCCAAGTTCAAAGCCTTGCATGTTGATCATTATATATCCATATGGAACTCGATTCAATATTAAATTCTGTGGAAATTGATTATAATTACTTCCGTGTCTTGCTCCACTACGTTAGAATTCTTTTGCGGAAATGCAATTATTTTGAATATTCAAGTCCATTTAAACGACAAATTCCACGTCACACACGTACCTCGTGTATAGGTATGAAAAAGTCAACTCTCTTGTTTATTTATTTATTTTTATGTTATTTTGAACTTCTATCTTTCGAGAAATTCTTCGAACGAGTGATCTATGTGACATGTGATTTGTCCTGTAATAAAAAGTATAAAATTAAAGATAAAACATATAATAAACTTAAAATTTTTAAAAATTAAAGTTAATGTATATTCGATTTGTCCGTCTCCTACTTTCGAAAAATTAAGTGTTGGTGCATCTGAGTTCGGACAACATGGTCATATTCAATGCAATGGTAGCAATTGATATCAGATCAAATGATTTCTTCAGAAAGATTCTCATTGCAAAGGGAATAATATGTGAAAATTACTTTCAGTCCATATTGTCAACAATTAATTGTAATCAAATATTTTATAAAATTCACAACTTTTTAATAGTCACTTTTATCAATTTTTATTCCCACCCAATAGATACTTAATAAAAGAATTATTTGAAATCAACTTGAGGATATAGCAGCGGCCATTCTAAAACGTAGTGCTGAGCAAAATTGTGCGATCACATTTCAGATGACTTTTTGCTAAGGCCAAATAATTGGACAATGCGCATTCACAATAGCCACTATGTATAATAAAATATAGCAAATGACATTATATATAATAAAAAATTTGTTCCGGCAATAAAAAGTTGACTTTGATTTGTGATGTGATCATCAGGAGCCTTTAATTTAACAAGTACATAAGAAAATTAGAAGCCTCACAGAAGGTGGATCTCATTGCGGGGCCCGATGCAATAAAAATGACAAAAAAAATTTCGACCTCACCATATGTGAAACCTCCGTAAGAGGTCCGTGAACTAGCAGTTCTATACCCCCAGCTCGGTTCTTAATTTAATGGGAAATGCTGTGTGAACAGAATTGTGGTTCATAGAAATGTCCAAAATAACAGACAATAGGAGGTGGGGGATTTTTTTGGAATTTTACTATCACAACCTGGGGCCCACATATTGTGCGTGTTTGACGGAATTCTATGAATCATTTTTCTGTACGAATGGCTTTATACTTAATTTAAGTAGCAAGTTTGTCTTTAATATATATTTATAATTGCACAACAATTCATGATGATATTAACCCGTCTAAATTATTACTACGTGATTCTTCTATATCCAGCATTTATTTTTAATTTGAATTGAGGTCCAAAAAATTGAAATTGGACATGCTTTTATGTGAGTAACATGACAAGTTAATTTAGATCTCGATACTTTTGTGATTGTGTAATAATTGTGCGTCTATACAAAGAAGCAGAGAACCAATTTGCTCTATTCTAAAATGGTGTGGAACCATGGTTCACTTATGAGAAATCACGAAGAAAAAGGTGTAGAACAAGATAGCGGAACGTTTCACAAAAAGGAGATTTGCCTTTGATTGATTCAACTACAAAAATAAATTAAAATTTAAATTAAAAATAACAATTAATTTTATCACACATTTTATAGAATTCACACTTTTTCAATAATGCATTTCATTAATTTTTATTAAAATTTACTTAGGTCCCGTTTGGTACCAATTTCTTTCTAAATGCATTTCTCTTTTTCTTCTTTTCAACCACATATTCTTTATTAAAATAATATTACACGTAAATCAAAAAAATTTCCTTGTTTTTCAAACACACATTTCCCATCAATTTATTATTTTAAAATATATTTTTACATAAAAATGGCTCTCAAACACTCCCTTAATTTCTGATTTTTATCTAAACCATAAGAGGTTTAAGCTACACGTTATTCTGAACCCTAAAAATGAGAAGCCGCATAGTCTTGATCATCCAAGTTGATCCAATGGCTGGAAGCACAAAATTGCCCCACCGACAATTAACTTTGACAAACTAACTTGATAGAGACAATGATGACATACATCACAAAATGGTCAAAGTAAACCAAGAAAATAATGCCTTTGTCCCAAAAGAAATATAATTAAACTCTATATTAATAATTTAAACGAGAAATATCCCAACATGGTATTTTAAAAGTGCATTAATTATCAATAGATTAGAAATGGAAAATTTTCATCCCTTGGAGACTCTTACCAAACCTTTAGGGACCGTTGCGCAATTCATTCTTTCAAACAAGTTCTGTCAATTGAGTTGCTAAACCTCCACGTGGATCGCACATGACATAATTTTCCATGGGCAAAATAGTCACTAGATGGGAAATTTTCTCCCATTTTCAGTGGTTTTTAGAAACAAAGGACAGTTTTATTTTATATAATAAGAAATCACAAAACCGTTTTGCACCGCTTTCTTCGTGCTTTTGAATTAAAATCGCTAGTTGTCGATTTGTTGTACGGTATATTGTGTGAATTGTGATTTGTTTGGTATTTTTGTTGTATCAATTTAATCTCGAATAGGTTAAATTTACAGTGTGAAATTTTACTTCTAGAGGTATAAGAAATATTAATATACGAAAAACCAAAATCCTAACGAGTATGTATTATAGTACGTTTAGTTTCAAAGGTTGGAAGATCAATAGTGTTCCATCAGGTTAAAAGGATCGGACCATTATGCTAATTTATTTAAATATTACGGATGAGTTAGGTTAGGTATACAAATTCATTCTCCAATTGTGTGGAAATGATATGACTAATTTGCTCTTGGGAAATTATGTCATGTGCGGATAATTCACGTGGTGATTTAACATCTAAATTGGAAATCGTTAAAAGTATAAAGATCGATTAACTTGGGATGGATTAGAAAGAGTCTCCAAAGGTTAGGGATGAAATGCACAAAATTCGCATAAAATTTTTGATATTTTGATCGAGTTCAACTCATAGAATCAATGCACGCTTCTTGATATAATTGTCAGCAAAATGGTCAAAAACTGATGGTTTTGCACGTTGATTTACGTCCCATATGCCAAATGGTCAAAGTCCACACTTTCATATTATAAAGAATTATTTGGAGAAAAAAAAATTAGTATAGAAAAAATTATAAATCATATAACAGAGAAAAAATTAAGTTTTTTCTTCTTTAATTATATTTAAAACAATCTAATGCATCAAAAATCCCATTTCCTTCTCCCGATTCAACCGTGTCATCTTTTGTGGAATTTCAACCATAACTAAATAGAAAAAAAGTTACAAACTTTTCTCATATCATCTTTCTACTCGAGCTACTTGTTAAACAATTATGAAATTTAAATTTTATAAACTTTACATAATTGCCAATATCTCCATATCGAATCACTAAGATAAATAATTAATGCGTAATATACCTTTGATTAATTGATTTGTACCTTGAACATTGAATTTTGAAGTATAATTTTTGAATCTTGTCTTCCGAATCTTTAATCTTGATTATGGATTCTTGAATTCTTCTTCTTGATTCTTGAAATCCATTTGCGGATTTTGAATTTTCCTCTTCAATATACTTTTTCTTTAGATTCTTGTGTCGATGAGATGTCATAAAGAATGAGAAATTGCATATGAATTAGGATAATAACCCTATATATAGTTTTAATATATATTTTGCCCGAAATACAATCCTAAAAAAATCTGGTATCTATACATATAACCCGGACCACAATTCATTTAGATGCCCTAAACCCAATTACTTAATTCTTTATTAGATCATTTTAATTTCAGACTTAACTTTAAAATAGTCTTTATGCAGAATTTATTACATATTACGACCTACATGGCAGATTAATTAATTTCCCAATACTACTTACTTTTTTAATGTATGTGTATATATATTCGAGTCTCGTTTGAGGGAAGGATGAAATTGAAAAGATGTTTGTGATATTTATAGTCATTTAATTATTAAGGATCAAATAGCATAATTAATATTTGGCAGTTTATATATAAGAAAAGGATAAAATGTGGGAACTTTTATAGCCGCCTATGCTACCAAACTCATATATTTACAAAACAAGTTGTCAAGTTGGATTTAAAGCACATAACATTATTGGTCTATTGGAATCGACTAGGGGTTTCAATTTAATAAATTAATATCTGATATTGTTTAAGTTATAAACAAAATTCCAAAATAATGACCAATCCCCACCTTAAGTAAGATAATTTTATTGAAGATAAAATTTAAATAAATCAAGTGTAATGATATTATTTGGATAGTTGAACATTCTAATAAATGCAATTCAATCGGAATTAATTCTGAAGACGTTCGCCTTTAATATTTCAAACTTTGCGCTTCATTTAAAAATTTGAAATAATTGTCAGCAGAATGGTCAATGAAGGATGGTTTTTTTTTTTTTAATATCCAGATATCCCAACTTACACCAAACTAAATTATGGACCCCCAAAACCCTTGCCTCTAGAACCGAACGAAAGACGGATGGTTTTGTACCTTGGTTTACATCCCATACGGCAAGGAGTGGACTTTCATGTTACAAAGCATTATTTGCCCAAATAAAACAAAAAATGTTATAGAAAAAATTATAAATCGTATAAAAGAGAAAAATTTCTTTCTTCTTTAATTGTATTTAGAATAAAGCTGCTTGTCCAGGAATACATGGGCCCTGGATATCGATAGGCAGCCATGTGGAAATCCAAGGCCCATATGGCCTTGGACGTAGAGTAGCTCTCTTGTATGCATCAAAAATCTCATTTCCTTCTCCTGATTCAATCGTGTCATCATTAGTGGAATTTCGACCATAACTAAATAGAAAAAAGTTATGAACTTATATAGAGCCTATGTGAGCTTCATTTAATTGTTAAGAATGTATTTGGGATAATAAATTGATGGATAATTTGTGATTACAAAATAAGGAAATTTTTTTGGTTTGCATATAATATTATTTTATTAAATAAAATGTAGTTGAAATTGAAATTCGAGTCTAGTCTTAGGGGAGGATGAAATTGAAAAGATATTTGATATCTTTATGGTCATTTAATCATATGTTGAAATTTATCTAAGAAAATGATAGAATGTGGGACCTTTTATAGCCGCCTTTACTACCAAACTCCTATTTTACAAAACAAGTTGCCAAGTTTGATTGGTGCATTTAGATCTAAAGCACGTAACATTATTGGTCTATTGGATTCGACTAGGGGTTTCAATACAACACGTTAATATGGTATATTCTTAATTTATGAACAAATTTAAAAATATTGACCAACCCCACCTAACCTTAAATATGACAACAATTAATTTACTTGTACAAAGTAGGTAGACAAAATTTGTCGACAAAATAGATGTTAGCAAGATTTAGGTCGTTAATTTGTTTTGATTTCAAAATTTGGTTTTGAAATGAGTGATATAGATCTTGTCAACTGATATTTTGTCAACCTCCTTTGTACACGTAGCATCACTCATAATACAATTTTGTTGACGATAAAATCTAAATAAATCAAGTGTAATGAAATTATTTGGATAGTTGGGCATACCAATAAATGCAATTCAATCTGAATTGATTCTAAAGATGTTCTCTTTAATATTTCAAACTTACTAATATATATATATATATATATATATATATATATATATATATACACACACACACACAATTTGTTAGATAAATAAGATTAATAATGTGAAATTAGTATGCTGATGATTAACTTGAATTATGATTATCGATGCAATAAATCACAGCACAATAGGGTCATTAGACGTTAGACAAGTAATTAATACAGACATTATTACTTAAAACTGAATTAATTAAAATATACTTTGTTACTCAATCACAGCACAATAGGGTCATTTGTGCACTTTTTATTTTTTTTTTATTTTTTTAATAATATGATGGAAAAATGAGTTGTTTTATGTCATTTCAACGGACTTTTAGACATAAAATTATTATCAAATACAAAATGTGTTAACTAATGAAAATTTTGAGGATAAGAATAACAAGAAAAACTATTAAGGATATAAATACTATAATGAGTAAATATTAAGAACCTTATATACAATTAAAATGTGGTGCAAGAAATAAAAATTGTGTTATAAATATAATTATCCATATTGTTTCCTACTTTGATCAATAGATCCAAGAAAAAAATCTCTCAAGTTAGAGCAAATTACTATAATGCACCCGACTTACAGATTAGACGACATGTCACAAATTTTAGGGAACAGAAGCATATAGTTGAAAGAAAATGTGAAACCCCGTACCATTCTAGGTGTCCCGTCACAGAAATGCAAGGCAACACAATTCTATTATCATTTTCTAATCTGTAATGACCATCCATTCAATAATTTGTATAAAACAAGAGTTTTCACATTCAACTCTGAAGTTCAGCAGCATTACATCAAAAGAACCATTTTCTCAAATATTACAATCTCATACTGTTGTTTTTGACAGCCTCCGTGCAATAAATTATCCAAGAAAGAATTCGATAAATCAAGCAAAAGGCCAACATTTATCCACCTCATGTCCTTGTCAAATCCTCGATTCTTAAATACGTCCCATCCCACGAGCATACATTCCGACTGGGAGTTGAATGGATACCTATAAAGCGTTACACAGAACATGAAGAACCAGTGTTTTGGAATCAACTCTTCTGGAATGAAGTATCCCAAAAAAAAGGAGGTATTCACCAAGAACTATGCAAATCAGAGAATTCCCTGAGATGAAATCTGGAGAAATAAAACTGAAGAGCAGCCTTCAGTACAATAAGCCAAACCCCAAACAATAAGAATACGAAAGCAGGAACTAAGGGATTGAGTCCTACTATCCAATACAATGGGACAGAAAAACGAATGGCCACTACGACAGAAAGGGGAAGAAGATTATGGTACTGGCAATTAGGTACGAGGAAATGTTGTAGGCTCCCTGGGATGTTCTTTAATCAGAACGTGACGTTCTTGAAGGTAAATTGGAAGGTCTACAACTCCCAAAGATAAAAGAAAGCTAAGACTAAACGCGAATAGCCATAAACGTTCTGTAACTCCACATTCATCGTTCCTCAACTTTATATAAATGCTCCCTAGCCCATCGCTCCTATAATGGATTGCATTGTTCGTGCCAAGTAACAACTGCTTTGTTCTATAGATTATCTTCCAAAATCTTAAACAAAGCACCATTATCTCAAACAATCTCAAATAGTACGCATCACCTCCTGTTTGTCTGTCAGCAAGGAATTCTTGAGCTACATCGATTTCTTTTTTCTATATCAAATATGAAACCAGATTTCGTGCTTTATCCTCTTCACCAGAGAAAGATTCTTCGAGTAAAACTCTTCTAGCCTGGAAATAACTTCCATGGAGAACTCCTGGGAATTTATTTGCACTGGAATTTTATATCCCAATCTTGTAATAGTTTCTTCTAATGATTTAAGTGAACCATTGTGGACTACTGAGCAATTAGAAGGAATCAAGAAATTGGAAATGTATTGAAGAATCCTGTAGAGTTAAAAATGTAGTGCAGAAGTAATTATTACAACTACAATGCGGAAACAAAAACTCTCAAAGTGGAACCAATTGACCCAAAGCTTATTCAACACAATGGCAAAGGATATACCGTGAAAAGATCCGCCGGAAGCCGCCAAGAATTTCGCCGAAGATATGGAATGCTCCCACTTAGTTACCTCTCCGCGCTCTCTTTGTTGTTATGCCAAGTCCAAATGCAAGAAGAGAAAAAGTCTTGTAGTTATAGAGCCAAATCCATTTGAATTCAAATTCAAATATTGTACTATGGTCAAGAGTGAAGGTGACAACACTGGCATGGGAGAATTGACCACGAGGTTGGATTTAATCTATGGTCCATATCACTCCTAAACTAGCACAATTCACTTCAATCTCTCTAAATCAATTAAGTTGTAGCATGTGGATGGTGTGATCCACCTCACAAATCCTATAGCTTGGCTGGT
This sequence comes from Olea europaea var. sylvestris, assembly GCF_002742605.1. Lineage (NCBI taxonomy): Eukaryota > Viridiplantae > Streptophyta > Magnoliopsida > Lamiales > Oleaceae > Olea > Olea europaea. Next base: position 9,324,830 of record NC_036253.1, on the reverse strand, counting down.
TAATTAACAAGACTTATGGTTCTTTGTTTAACTGTAGCCATGGAAGAAAGCAACGTGATAACTTAAAGAGCTGAATTGCTATCTAGTCCTTAAGTTTTTTACATATAGGAGTAAAATTTGCAGATCGCGAATCATGTGATTCATGTCTACGCCAGTTTATACTCTCTTTCTCCATCGGAAATCCCTCGGTTTTCCTCATCCCCAACGAAACTGTCTGCCATGTTAACAAGGCCGAGTTCTTGCATCAAGCTCTCGACTTGGTCTTCTCTCTCTATTACTCGTTTCTTTGAGCCTAAACTTTGCACTAAACATCAGTGTTTCCTTGACAATAAATAAAATAAAAGCATCTTTTTGAGCTACAAATCCGCATATCGTCCTCAGTTGAGCTTGACCAGCAGTGTCAACCTTGATTGTAGGCGGTGTAGGCAATCGCTTATGGCCTCACTTCAGTAAGACCCCCCAAAAAATTATTATTTTTTTATTTTAAATGAATTTTTACATATATATATGGATCCATATCTGAAATTGGTCTAACGACCCCAAAATCTTAAGGCCAGCCTTGTTGACCAGTTATCGCATGACCATTAAGTGAAATACTCATCGTATCAAAGTTTCTCCCTCTTACCCTCCCGGAAACAACTCATAGGAGAGTAGACTTTCCATCGCCACTTGAGCCAACGACAGCTTAGATCTCAGAACTTCTTGCTATTAAAAGAGACTGATTTCAGAATGTTGATCAGCTTGTCCCTCTTAGATCCATGTGGAAATTGACACGTTTGTGTGTGTAGTGTAGTAAAATTGGTTATACATAATTTGTTAACACATTTGGATCGGTGATGATGTAATTAGTTCCGTTAAATATGTTAGCAATTTAATTCAAATGCAACATAACTTCTCAACAAGCAGAACCTGCTATAAAAACTGAGTACACTTCAGGATTATTTGTGTTACGTGTATATTTACAAAACAATCTTTCATCCCATGGACAATGGGATTCATCTTATGCCCCCAGAGACCTAAAGAACCAAGAATTGAGATAAAGAAAAATATTTATAGAGTGAAGCATGATCGTCTTTCCCAGTTTGGGATTACCAGTTGCTCTGCACTGGTTTTCATGGTGGGGATGGCTGATCCTCAGACTTGAAGATGGCCACTCTTTGAGACTCTGAAATACGCTGCCTCAGGACGTCAATGTAATTCTGAATCCTATGCCTGTCTGAGCTACCGAGAAAAAACGGGGGATTTAGAATGAGGGACGGTGCTTCCTCCAGAAGAAATGTCAATAACTGAACTGCTTTTGAATAAAAAGTTATGGCAACTTCTGTATTGCCCATATACTCGTCAACCTGCAAATCCCATACACAATTAAACAATCTTACAAATTGCATATAGGTTTCAGTATTCCCCAAATCAAAATTTCAGCAATCCATATTTAAATATTTCAGGACCCTCATCAAATTAAAGTCCTAAATTGTGGTATGAAGCAAGTCTCCAAGGTAGAATTGTAAAAATTAATCAATAACAGAGATGGAAGTATGATAGAAATAATGCAATAACCACTAATCACTAAGGATTACTTTTCCCCTTACTGTAGTGCAAGAGATTCATCATTCTTATATACTAAATTTATCAGAAGTTAATCGAACATGTAAATGGGCATCATTTTGGAGCATGCACATCTAAATCTTTGCAGTGTGTCGACCAGTTCAGTGGCAGCCAAAGGAAGACGAAATTCTGATCACTCAAATTACTTTTGTCATTCTACAGCAGTGCACTTATATGAATCTAATAATATACTCATTTTATAATGGAATTCAATTCCCTGCAATTGCTAGCACCTAGGAAAATAAATACTTACAGCTGCATGTCTGCCGAAAGCTAGGGCAGATCGGTATATCAACTCCATTGGATCTGGCATCTCAAAATCTCCTATCCCAGACAACAAAACTGGCGTAAATGCTTCAAAGCCAGCAGAAAATAAAAAATCAAAAAATTAAAATGCATACCAGTGTCCACTACTTTAGCAAGTTCCTCGGCGTTTCCCACTTCATTTAAAAACGCTCTCTTGATTTGAGAAAATGTCTCCACCAGCCCCTTAGTGCTAGTAGTGTCACAAGACTCTTGGACAACAGGACTATGCTGCAGCTTCGAGATTACCCTCAATTTTGTGGTCTCCTCAGTCGAACTTCCTTCAATAGCCGATGCTTTTTGAGTTTGACAAATATGCAATGCTTGCTTCCATATGGCAAGAATCACAAGCTGAATTGAGAATGCATCTAGATGTTTTCCTGCTTCAATCTAACAAAAAATAGCAACATCAACTAGACCATCATATGCTTCATGTCAATAATATAAATAGCTAAATTAGCTGAGCTTTGCAAGGCCTTGAAGAGGCTAGCAAAGATCACAAATCACAAAATGACATTAATGCATAAAGGGTCCATTTCTAGGGAATTTGTGCTGAAATACCAGAATCTAATAATCTAAAATGATACAGACTGCTGTTTTTTATTTTTACAGTTTGAAGGATTGCTTATAAAAGTACATTATGATAAATTCTTCAGTTATTTAAATATTGTCTTAATGTAAAAGAAGACTCATCTGCCCAAGATGAAAAACATAATATAAAAAAATAAAAAAAGTTCATACAGCCAAGCAATCATAAAGATTCGAAAAAGCCAAAAAAAAAAAAAAAAAAAAAAAAAAAAAAAAAAAAAAAAAAAAAAAAAAAAAAAAAAAAAAAAAAAAAAAAAAAAAAAAAAAGGAAAAAAAAAGGAAAAAAAAAAAAGGAAAAAGAAAGAAAGAAAAAAACGGAAAAAGGATTTCTTTGGGTTAGGTTGTTAGCTTCGTTAATCTTGAATGCATTAAATGACTTAACACTGGATACCATTTTGATTGATGGTTAAAGGTATCAACTGAGTTTTAGTCCTCAACATGGAATTTGTAGGAAAACAAACAAACAAATAAATAATAAAGATAAAAGCTCAAGCTCTCAAATGAATTGGTCATTCAACAAGGTTACACGGCCCAAGAAAAGTTCTCAGGATCAAGTTGAAGGCAACCCAGAGTTCTGATAACAATGTGCTTGGCCATAAGTAAATGAAATAATCTGGTCTGCTTAAAAAATAACATTTTAAAAAAATTGTGTCAATAGGTTTGTGAGTGTTCAATTAGATATGAAACAGATTAAAGTTGACTTTTGCGAATATAAGAGAACCTATTAAGCATCAAGAAAGTGAAAAATAAAGGTACCAGGAATAACAATTAACATGATACTGGTAAAATGTCAAAAATAAGAGAGAGCAGAGCCATGGCAAAACTCAAAGCAGTGCCGTATCTACAAGAGAACCAATGAAGCGAGATAAGACTATTTATACAGGCATATAAATATAAGAAATTCTAAGGGCCAAATGCTTAATAGATAAATTAGAACATCTACGCCTAATCATAAAGCTTCGCAGAGAGAACCCAAGTTTCAAGCTCCAAAATCATGGCATGTGAGATGGCCATCTATTTGCTTGTCAAAAAAATTTTAATAAATTTTTTTAGCTCCAAAATCATGGCATGTGAGATGGCCATCTATTTGCTTATCAAAAAAATTTAGAAAAATAAAAAAATTAAGCCAGCTGCAAATTTGCTTTTAAATCTAAGTGCTATACATACCTTTTCAGTCACTAATTCAATTATGGCCAATGCAAAACTCTGCAATGACTTGATCCTTGTCATGCAATCAGTTGATGGCAGTTCTGAAGTGTCTACTATGTTGATTGATCCCTGTGACGTCCCAAGAGCAGAAATGTGACTGTCTAAATTTACAATGTAATCCACCATACTAGTTGCTGCACCAACTATTGAGAATGGAGCACTTGGTGTGGAGATATGTCCAAAGTCAAGTGTCGTACTACCAGATTTAGAAGGCAAACAACTTGTCTTAGAAGTATGTACAGACGATGAATCCATTGTGGGGTACACGAGGACATAATCTTGATCAGACTCCATCAAATCCACAACTATCAAGTAGGTCAAACACAATGAAAGGAATATATTTAAGCACAATCAACAGTAAAGTTAGGCAATGTGTAGTCAATATGAGATAGAACACTAATAAAAAGCACCTTCTAAGTCATAATTTACTGATCCAAGGTCTCTGGTTTTCAGAGATTCTTTTAGGTTCCCTTCTGAAAGTTGGAGGATGCCAAGACCAGTCCCTGTAGTTTCTGGTTTACATGGGGGGGAATTACTGTACTTGGAAAAAAGATCCATTTTGTTAGAGAAATTAGACAATTCCCTCCTGTCAGGTTTTGAGTCCAGAGAAAATCCATGTGTGTATCTCACGGTGGAACTCCCAACAGAAGATGGATTCTTGTCAGGCCCACTGGAATCATCTATATGGAAGGGAGAGCAATCTTCTTGTGAACTTTCTTCTGTGTTCCTTTCAGAAAAGGGAAACATATATTACTCTTTGAATTCCCATTCCTACGTAAGCAAATAATTCTCTTTACGAGAAGCACAAAAAATTCTTGTGTAGAGACAAAAGGAATGTGAATTTTACAACCCCATTTACCTGAATGATTTATCAGGCCGCCTCATAGAAAGATATGGATGATTGAAAAATTCTTCAAACGTCAACCGCTCCACTGTGCATCAAAAGGAATCAAAGAGTAATTAGAACAGTCAATTATAAAATTTTAAAATAGTAAAATGAGAGTTTTTTAAATTTAAATCCTTCGTATTATTCATGGATGCTTGCTTTATCTTGATACTTGCGAACCAAAAGTGCTAATAAATGTTACAATAAAATCCTAGATGTAAGCCATGCAGCAAAAATGGTCATTACACTGGTTGCTTATTAAAAACATTAATTAATCAAAGTCTTTAAATGTCACTTTAATATAATAACCTTCTTTTGAATTTAACCGTGAAAAGTACAAATATATTACTAAAATAAATTGTAGACTATGTAATACTCAAAATTACTGCTATCCCTTTGAGTAACATAAGAGTTCGAGGCATGAAAGAACACTGGATTGAGGCTGCAGGTTCCTATACCATGCTATAAATCATGTTCTTCTGAGTTATCCCTAGAGTTAAAAACAAGAACAAACTAAGCCTTTTTGGGTCGGATACGTGATTCCTTTTCCATTACTCCATTCAATGCATTGCTACTACACCTCCTGGAAGATCTAAAACAACAATGATCAGCCACGTTACTTTTGGAGTTATCTCTAGAGTAAATAAAACAATAACAAAATCAAATTTTTACTTAATTTTTGGTTGACGGGCAAATTATATTCATTTTAATCCGCAATGCCACAAAATCATTTATTAAATTAATATAATCATAACTTAAAAGTCCATCATGTACATCAAAATGTTAGATGTGTTCAGTACCTGGATTGCGGCGTAGCAATTTCCTACACAAGTCAATGCAGTGAGGATTCAAATTCTTCACATCAGGTGGGAATTGCAATTCAGTTGATTTTACAATGTTCTGGAGCAGCTGCAAAACGCATTATAGCATTGGATTTGTGAATAAATTTTTACCAAAAGAATTTGATACCAAACATTAAGAAACTATTTTAGTTGCATGAAAAGACAAACCTGTATCTGATTGTTCCCCGTATATGGGGTTCTACCTGTGACAAGCTGAAATAGAATGGCGCCAACACTCCAGAGATCTGCCTGAATTTTTAGCATAGAATTAATACGGAATAAGATAAGGGATGGCTGCTCCCATATCTAAAAGATGAATGTCACCTTTGCATCATACTTTTGCAGTTGCATAATCTCAGGAGCCATATATAGTGGTGAACCGCATAAGGTTTCTGCAAGGCCTCTAGGTTGTAGTGATCTGGCAAAAGGAAAAGGAACCTCTGAATTGGAAACTTGATCTTTATGCAAATAATCGTGCCAATGTATCTTGATTCATACCAAAGTAAGTGCGTACATTAATGGATACGTATAAATTAACCACTAATTATTTAAGTACATAAAAATAATCAGGGATAGAAGAGAATACACCAGAATGCAAGTTAAACTAGCAAACGGAAAAAGTGGGAGTAATTAAACAATATGAATGCTTAATGGAAGTAATTCCAAATTTGGAAATAATACAAAAGGAATATATCTATCGCAATATTAAAAAGCCTTGTATAAATACAAAAGTTTTATCTAAATTATTCTAGTGGTTCATAAAGCAGCCTCTGTCCTTCAGCCACCATCGTGATTTATGCATTATTCATGATCACAATTCCAGCTAAGGCCAAGCCTAAGAGCACCATTCTTTTCAGTTGAGAGAAGACTATCCTTGTGCTCTTATGTCACTGACCCTTCAAAATCATGATCACAAACTTGTATTTAATCCATATACGTGTGTGTGTGTGTGTGTGTGTGTGTATACCAATTCTGATACCAATTCGCGGGGCAAGATTTTGAAAATGACAAGAAAAGTCTTTTGAAAATTTTCTACGTAAGAAAAAGTTGTAATAACAAAAAGTCTAAGTGCTAATTAAATTCTAGTTAGTAAAAAAGTCTTATGCTTAATTAAAATCGTAACAAAAAGTCTTTATTTATTACAAGTTTTCTTTTCTACGTAGAAAGTGTGCAACTTTTGGATTGTTACGATTTTTATCTTTACTTAGTCTTATAATTTTTATATCTTTTTGCCTTTTTTTACAATCTTCACGATCTTTTATCAAGAAATTTCGATACTGAAAAATAGAAAACTCGGTGATTTGTTTCTTGATCTGTAAAGAGAAGTCACTTCTATTTCTATTAGTTCGGATAATATGTGGCTTTCTATAATAATTATTCTACCAATTTCTCGATTTTCTAAACAAATATCAATAAATTTTATATAACTTTCTACTAAACAACAAAGCAAAATACATGACTTCTAATTATCTAATGGCATAAAATATTAGAACAAAAAATCAATATATTTGTAATGGCCTTAGAGCACTTTAACGTTCAATAAATTAATTTTTTCATTTTTTTAACTCTTTCTTAACTTTTTTCTTGACCTTCTAAAAAATATTATTAAGACTGTAGTTAAAAAAAATTTCATCATATTTAAAGAGGTTTAAAAAAATTTCCAAAATTGGGATACAAAGCAACTAGCTTAACTCAGAAGATTACTTTATCTTTTTAATCATGAAATCCAGAATAAAGAGGTTAAGAGCGTTATAATATAGTAAAAATAAAAAGATAATTCTTTCTGAAAAAATTAATTACTTACTTAGTGTTTCCTCTGTTAGGCTTTGCTCGAAAAATAAATAAAGTACACGAAAATTATGAACAATAGGAAGTGTGAAAAGAACTTTAATTCCGAAGTCCTTCAATTTACAAAAATGTCTTTGAATTTAAGAAGATTATGGAGAGACTTTTGAGTACAAGTGTGAAAGTGTGCTTTGTGTGTTTTCTCTGTGTGTTTTTTCTTTGTGAGTAGTATAAGTATTTATAGATGCTGGTACATCACGCCTATTATTTTCATATTGTATCACTTTACAAGTGTGCGATCTATAATTAAACAAAAAGTAATATATATTGTACAGGTGTGCGGTTTTAAAACGATTATGAAATTATTGAGAACTTTTTTCTTTATTCTAACAACCTTATCTTTAAGCTTTCTTCTTTTTATTTCACTATGATTTCTAACCATAAACGCTGTGTTGACTACTAGATGGTCTTAATACTTTTAAATCTAATAATTCTTCAATCTGTATATAAAAATCTTCTATATCTTGATTTTTATGTTTTATTTTTGCTGTTCTAATTTTTATATTTTCATTTACGATTTCTAATTTAGCTTCTATTTTACTTTATCCCAATGTTTTATAGGGTCTTTTATTATTATTTGAATTCTTTCAGCTAATTTTCAAATTTGTCTATACTATTCATCTTAGAAGATGTCTTATTAAAAATTATTAACTCTTTATTTCTTGGTATGAAATAAGCTTTTAAAGTTTCTAAAGATAAATTATCTAAAAATTCTAAATTATCTTAATTTTCTTCAAATTCTGGGCTGAGGGACCACCACGCTTAGCTTACAACTGTAAGTTAAGTTGGCTGTTTTGTATCCTGATTTTGAAAATTGTTTTAAACCTCTTTAAACATGATGAAAATGTTTTTAATTATAGTCTTCAGCCTTTTTTAGAAGGTTAAGAAAAAAAGTTAAGAGTTAAAAAAAATGAAGAAATTAATTTACTAAATGGTAAAGTACTCTAAGGCCATTACAAACATATTGATTTTTAGTTCTAATATTTTATGCCATTAGATAGTTATACATCATCTACTTTGTTTTGTTGTTCAATAGAAAGTTTTAAAGAATTTATTAATATTTGTTTAGAAAATTGAAAAATTGGTAGAAAAATTGTTATAGAAAGCCACGTACATTATCCACACTAGATATAAATAGAGGTGACTCATCTTTACAAATCAAGAAACAAATCACTGAGCTTTCTATCTTTCAGTATCGAAATTTCTTGATAAAAGATCCTGAAGATCGTAAGAAAAGGCAGAAAGGCATAAAAATTATACGATAAAAATAGTAATAATCCCAAAGTTGCCCACTTTCTACGTGGAAAACTTTGTAAAAAATAAATTAAGACTTTTTGTTACGAATTTAATTAAGCATATGACTCTTTTACTAACTAGAATTTAATTAAGCATAAGACTTTTTTACTAAGTAGAATTTAATCAGCAAAACTTTTTCTTACTTGAATTTAATTAGCACTTAGACTTTTTGTTAGTACAACTTTTTCTTACGTAGAAAATTTTCAAAAGATTTTTTTTACTAGTCAATTTCAAAATCTTGCCCCCCGAATTGGTACCCCAAAAAGAATGAACCATCATCACTCGGCAGATAAAAGGGTGGTACAAGCATTACACTGAAATGCAATGCAACTGGTAGTGTGAATTCCCCATCCCCCCCCCCCCCTTTCTCTCCCTCATGCATATGTGCACTACAGGAGATAGAAAGAACGTTACAGTACAATTTAATGTGCCTAGTGTCCTCCATAATTAGCCCAGGCATAAGGATGACGAGCCTTTAAACAATTATGTCAAAGACTAAATCTCTACCTTGCAAAGCCAAAATCAGCAATCTTGAGAACAGAGTTGTCGTCGTTGGTGGACAGGAGGAGATTCTGTTCGAGGTGTGAAATACACATAAATGGAACATGTCAATATAAAACACCCATTTGGTATTATAAAGAATGTTACTGCATCCTGAATTCTGTATGAAAACTTGATGCCATCACTTCCAGAAGTATAACAAATTAAGAGAAGAAAACACACTGGGCTTTTGTTCATAAGAAATAAAATTACAAATAAAGCACGGATGTACACCAGAAGCACATTAGATCATCATTCAAATCATATTGTTCTTCTACTGCTAAATCCAACTTATTCCACAGCTCCATCTCACAAGTAAAATAAAGCAATTTCAAGAGATTAATTTTTAAAGAGCAAAGCCTTTGTGAAGAATAAAGAAGAAAAAAGAGATGCTCTACCAGAAAAAATTAGCTACGCATGTAACGCATCAGAATATTAACGTCAACTTGAGAGAGAAAACAGTCCAGAAAAGTACTTATTCGTGAACATCGCTTACATGAAGGACCTAACCTAGATGTACCATATTATTGATAGTCTATTATTTTATTAGTAATGTACATTTGAGAAAAGAAATGCTTCTAGCATTAGTTATTTACAGACATGAGGGAGGAGGAAATGGGGGATGGAAAAACTTAAATGTCAGAAAGTATACACTTTCATGGCAATTGGAAGGAAGATCTGGAGAAATAAGTATATACAAAGAAGGACCTGAATTTCTATTACATTGTTGCTCTTTCTTCTAAAGACATCTTTTATCCCTCAATCTAAAGATATTTATATAAAGCTGTGGGTTGAAATGCCAGGTTTACTTTTATTAAAACAATCACAGGATTAAGTACACATAAAAGTGTAAGAAAGGATTTCAATGCATACCTGGGGCTTTAGATCTCGATGTATAAGGTTGTTTTCACGAAGAATTTTTAGTCCCTCCGCTGTAGCATGTAGCACATGTAAGCGAACACAATGAGAATTGCATTCTAGAGTGAACCACAATCCAAGTAGTGGAAAAAAGAAAAAGAAATACCTAGCTGCCGCATAAAGTGTTTTGCAATTGCTTCAGGGATTCGGCCATGTTGTTGGTTAATATACATCGAAAGGTCACCCCCTCTGCAGTACTCCAAAATGATGTACATCTTTCCACATTCCTAATAAATGTGCAAAGTGATTATTTTTTCAACAAAGATGCCTACACCGTTGTGTGTTGCATCTGTCCTATAGGATTCAAGAACATGAAGGTGCACAAAAATAACATTGCAAATGGTATACTACTCAAAAGGCCAGAAGGCATATCCTAATCTAACCAAAGTGATCATAAAGAAAAAGAATCCTGAAAGATATGATTCTCCAGAAACAGCAGCCCAAAATAGGAATTAGTGCCTTAGTCATTTCTTGTAATGTGTAAAAATTTTATTCAGAAGGCAATAACAGCAAACCACCCACTGTCATATACAAAAGTACATTCAAAATCAACCAGTCATTAAAAAAAAAATAAATAAATAAATTGGTATCCCGCACATCCAGAAGCATAAGAAACTGAAAATTCTAATGTTTAACCGTCAATCTCAACAAAAGGAACACTTGTCATTTTCCTTTTCTCTAAGTTGATCATCATAATTCTGTTCTGATTCATTTCCATTTCCATTCTCCCACTATAGCCTTTGGGAGTTTTCTATCTAAGTTTGGCAATGGTCTAGCTCATTCTCTATCCCTATCTCCAGTTCCTCCATGCAATGCAGTTAATCTTGTGTCTTTGTTTACAGCAAAAGAAAAAAGTATAGCAGAAAGAAATTCTACCAAGAGATAATACCTAATTTTATGATTGCATATCCTGGTATTCAAATTGAGTCATAACATAAGTTCTTCTTTGAAGTCACAATATGAAAATACAGCACCGCCTTTTAGAGAAGTCACCAGAATTTTCTGGTACCTCCAAAGAAAATAAATTGCTGGAAGAAGCTAGAATAATCCAAATGAATAATTTACTACCGCCACATGAAGAAATATCCAGAAGTTTGTTGCCATGAATCCAGGAGCCAGCCACCGCATTACTAGAAGCATCAACCACCAACTTTACTGCCTATATATGTGTGTGTGCGGGTTGTATCTACTGTGTATGGAAGATAGAGTGAATTGAGAGTGGAGAAGAGAAAACAGAAAGAAAAAGAGAAAGCAGTGCATATTAGTAGTGTGTGAGAGAAAGAGTGATAGACTGTAGAGAGAAGCAAAGAAAGAGATAAAATAAGTTGAGTGCTCCTTTGTTAAATAATATTTCAAGTGGTTAGTGGCTTTGGTGTGTGTCCAAAATAGTGTAAAATCCATTTCATCAATAAAATTCTATTTTCTCTGTGAGTTCAAATTCAACAATTGTGTATTAAAGCAAAGCGGTTGAGGACCGATTTTTGAGCTTCTGGAGTTCGTGCAGAAAGGGAGATTGTGAAGCTTTTATTGAAGCTTGCTTGATTACAAGCGGTAGGCGAAGTAAAAAACTCAATAATTCGAACTACACAACATGACAAACATGCATGGAGTTGTACCTCCAAGGACAAGATCTATAGAAAGTAGTCTGTGAAAATGACATGACGCCACTAGATGAAGCTATGGCTCTGAAGAAGTGAAGAATCAAAGCGAGTAAGGCTATTTCGTTTTAAAGACAATAATCGAGGAAGAATTGTTGAACCACATAAGGGATAAGAACACTGAAGGAAGCAGGGACACTTTGGTCTCACTATTCTTGAAGAAAAATAACTCGAGGTTGTAATTGCTGGAAAACGAGCTATTACTCAAAGAGAATGGTAAGTCAATATTTTAAAAAAATTAAATCTCTCTGTCGTACAATTTCTAAGTTAGACGCTTCAACTAAAATTTCGGAGTCTAGAATGAGAAGAATAATCATACATGATTTGGAACCCAATTTAGAGATTTCATTCCTGCAATACAAGATTGGCCAAAGCAACCTTCATTAGTTAATCTCAAAATTTGCTGGCCGACCAAGAAACGTTGATCAAACAAATGTTAGGGGTCTCAATAAATGAAAAAAGAGGAAGAAGCATTATTCAACAATAAAAGAAGAGGTCAATTTCGTCAACTAAATAATAAAGAATTAAATAAATCTAAATCTAAAGGATAGTTTGAAGGAAGTTACCAGACAAGGAGAGTTCAACAAAATCGCGACAAAAGAGGTCAAAGATATCAACAATCTAATGGTTCGTGTTTTATATGTGGAAAACGAGGCCATTATGCTAGAGTTGTTGGTTTAAAAGGGAGCCAGAAGAAGGCAATGTAGCAACCTCCAATAAAGAAAAAAGTACAATAGTTGAAGAATATGGTGCCAAGGCAGCTACGACGGTATTTAAGCATGTTAAAGAGAAGAAATTCAATTCAAGCTTAAAGGATGAATCAGCATTGGTGGTAGTCCTGCCCTCCATAGTACGGACACTTCAATTAAGGTAGCGTGTTCGTGTCTGACACGTGCCAATACTAATACTCATCGAGCACTCTACCATAAATATTTTTCTTTTTTATTAAAAATCATATATTTTTAACTCAAGTTATTAGTAAATAACAAATAGGTACTCATATTTAAAATACTTCAACAAAAAATAATAATAACAAGCATAAAACTAAGTTTATACTATATAAATGAAGAATTTTAAAGAATTTAACTAACGTGTCGTGTCAGTACTTTTTTGAAAAATTGCGTGTCAACATATCTGTTTCTCGCGGGTAGTCGCTAACAATTAAAAAGGGATAAGACGATTATGTAAGGAACAGACCTCTTGAGACAAAGTCCCAAAAAGGGGTGTTTTATTGGCGACGACTTTACAATTGGAACTTAAATAGAATGCCTCCAAGGAGTGCAATCACACGAGTACTGAAAGAAATGTTTAAGTCTAAACTAAGAAATTGAACTTACATATTCTCTATTTGAGAGTGTTTGATTCGGATCCTTTGCTCTATGTCTTTTCTTCCTTTTATATTCCTTTGATGATCTCTTCGTGATCAACCGCTTAATTGCTTTATAACTGTCCACTTTCTTCATGGTGGCCAATTTATCGTGGAACTGTCGTCTCTAACTGCTGCCACTACTCTTTGTCGTTCAACCATCTTCAACTAAACATCTTTGAATCGCGGAACGTGATAAGATTACTTAATAACTGCTTTGATAACTGTACTTTTGGATAACCATAACATCTTATGTTTGCTAAGATCCTGGACGATTCGAAGGTTTCGGCGAGAATAGTGTCATAACCCTGGGCGACTGCAAGGCACTTCATTCGCTCAGATTTTGGGCGTCTTGCAAGTTTGGGCGATGGTGTTACCGCATTCGTGGGCTTCCACTGCATTCATTAATAACCCTATTTGGGCCTTTATCCTGAATTGCTCGGTTGGGCTTCATTCTTTGGGCTATTCGATTTGGGCTGCACTTTTAACGTGTTAACAGTATCCAACATATATCGTGTCTAACACACGTGTCCGTGTCAGTACATCATAGGTCCTAACTAACCAAATGGATTGCAAAGATGATTGGATTGATAACTTAGAAGAGGGCGATGTATTTCATGAAAAGTCTTCCGAGTGGGCCCTGAGGGAGGAAAACTCAGAAGAAATGTTCTAATAAACATATTCTTGACAAACACCATAGAGGGTGGAGTTGCTAGATTCAATGGAAATGGATGACAAGTTAAAGGAGAATGTACTAGAACAAATCAGAGAAGTAAAACATAAGCTTGAAAAAATACAAGATGTGATGGAGATAATCAATGAACAAGAGCATCTAAAGATAATAGCGAAATCTAAAGATCTACAAGTGTCAAGGATAAAGAAGAGCTTGCAAGAACAACATAGAGTTTTAGACAAAATGACATAAATTAAAAAACACTAATGAAGGATCGACAGAGTCAACAAGAGATTGAGGTACGTACAAATTTACAACCGAAGTTGGGTGGATGCAAGAAATAAAGTACCAAGTATACTAACCTAAAAATAGATGAAGAAAAAACTATGAAAGACCCACATATATTTGAAGTTGCGGATGCGTTGAATGAAGGATCGAACACCTCAAAATTCGTAGAGGTAAAGCTGGGTGTGACTAAAAAGAAAAGAGTCAAAATCAAGAGTTGGTGTTGAAGGGGAGAAAAGAAAATACGACACCGCCTTTTAAAGAAGTCACCAGAATTTTCTGGTACCCACTTCCACAGAAAATAAATTGCTGGATGAAGCTAGAATAATCCAAATAAATAATTTACTACCGCTACATAAAGAAATATCCAAAAGTTTGCTGCCATGAATCCAGAAGCCAGCCACCGCCTACTAGAAGCATCAACCACCAACTTTACTGCCTATATATAAGTGTGTGTTAGTCAGGCACAGAGCCAGCACCCGGCGAGGGGGCGCGACTGCGCGTGCTGGTTTCTTCGGAATCTTGAGAATTGCCTTGTAGCAATTGCCAATCAGGCCTTTGCTGAAGTTGCAGAGCCGGCCGGAGTCGAGAGAAGAACTGAAGAAGGCGAAGATGAAAGCAAAGAGCCCTTTTTTTTGGTTTGGGCTTCAGTTAAGTGACTGTGAGTAATTGGTGGGCAGTTGGGCTTCTTTTTGTTTAGCCCGATTCTCAAATTAAATAAACAAATGGTCCAATTTATCAATCATTTTAAATCGTGCTGGCAAGAATCCAAAATTCTCTCCCTCTGTCCAATTCCCAAATTGTGGAAGCCTAAATACCAATTGTCAAACCCTTTTCCTCCCTTTCTCCTTCCAGCCAAACTCCATCAAAGAATAGGCAGCATCTACGACGCCACGAGCAGGAGGGATTCGGCGTAGCCAAGTCCCAACAACCGTTGCAGTGTCGAGCCGATTACCGTGAGTGAGTCCGTGAGACCGTGACTGCTGGCTGCCACTGCCGTTTCTAGGTTTCTCCTTTCTGCCTTCTTTGTTCAAGCCGGTGACTCTCTCTCAATTCTCCCTCTTCTTCTTCTTTCTTTTTTTTTTTGTTATGGTTTTGTTCTATTTTGTTTTGGCTACTGCCTACTTGACTTGTAGTTGTTGATGTTGAGTATTGAGTAAATAATATTAATTATGTTATGATTTATTGATTTGGGGATGCCTACTCATTGATGGAACATAATGGGTGGGAGCTATATTGAGTCCTTTATACCGCTTCAAGTTCAAGTCCTCTTCTGTACAACTAAGAAGCCTCGTGATATTTTCAGGTGGACCACTCAGGTGAAAACTGTGGACAAACCCCACAGTTTGCCAATCATAGTAAGAAAAGCAATCTGTTGAGAAAATGGTATGAATTTTTGGGTACGACTTTGCAGGCTCGCTATCAGCTTCTGACTGTCCTTTAACTTTCATGATTCGACGATTTCTCGGAGTCAATAATTTAGGTCGAGGTAGTCCCACAAATGTTCTGCTCCTCAAGAAACTCAAGTATTTTGTGTTTGAGAATTGTGATTTATGAATTATGATAAGTAATTATGCTATATGTCTTATTGTCTTATGAGTTATCATTATTGATTTGGGAATTTATGTTTACGAAGTTATGTTTGTGAATTGTGATTTATGATAACTGATAAGTAATTTACGTCAAGGTTAATGAAGAATGTTTATTGTTTTGGGAATTTTTGTTTACGAAATTATGCTTGCGAATTGTGATTTATTATAAGTAATTTATGTTTTAATGAGGAATGATTTAGGTTTCGGGAATTTATGTTTACAAAATTATGTTTGCGAATTGTGATTTATTATTAGTAAATTATGTTTTAACGAGATATGATTATTGATTTGAGAATTTATGTATAAGAAATTATGTCTGCGAATTGTGATTTATGATATGTAATTTATGTTTTATGAGTTATGATTATTGATTTAGAAATTTATGTATAGGAAATTAGGATAAATGAAAAAAATAAATTGAGAAGATCGTTGATTGTCATTGTTGACGGTCAACGATTGTTGATTGTCTTTAAATTTTAATAAACGACTGGACTATTACGATTGTTGATCGTCGACAGTCAACGGTCAACAATCAACCTCCGCCCTAGCTGGACGTTGATCCTGGATTCACCCCTGGTGTTAGTTGTATGTATTGTGTATGGAAGATAGAGTGAATAGAGAGTGGAGAAGAGAAAGAAAGACAAAGAGAGCGCAGTGCATATTATTGGTGTGTTAGAGAAAGAGTGATAGAGTGTAGAGAGAAGGAAGGAAAGAGATAAAATAAGTTGAGTGCTCCTTTGTTAAATAATATATCAAGTGGTTAGTGGCTTTGGTGTGTGTCCAAAATTGTGTAAAATCCATTTCATCATTAAAATTCTATTTTCTTTGTAAGTTCAAATTCAACAGAATATCCCCCAAACTAGACTACATTGTACTTGAAAAATCTACAACCTCTGACATCAGTGTATACACAGTCATAACCATGCCCTAAAACTGCCTGCTCTCATTCAAAGAAAAGTCCAAATAAGAAAACAGAATTATACCGGAAATTCTATAAAGAAATGATAATAATTTAATGATAACGTATTCTCGCATTCATATTGAAGCAAACTATTCAGTTCCTACTTTGTAGTCATAATATCCCAAAAAACTACACCACATTGTTCTTAAAAAAACTACAACCACTGGCATCGACACTTATACTCACAACGATGACATAAAACTGCCAAATTTCATTCCCAGAAAATTAAAATACCAAATCCTCATAAAACGAACAGAACATTAGAAAAAGGTAATGGAATAGACCTCGATCATGTCGTGCAAGCGAATGATGTTAGGGTGATTGATTTTCTTGAGTATGAAAATCTCGGACTTGAGGCTCTCTCGGAGTTTGTAATTCAACCTGGAAGTAATGATCTCCTTAATTGCCACTTCGGTGCCATTGACGCGATGTCGTGCATGCCACACTGTAGAGAACGACCCTGCTCCTATCTGCTTCCCCACCATGTAATCCCCCACCGTACAGTACCTCCCGCCACCGCTACCCGTCGTCAATTGAGCCATCGAAATTTCCAATTATTTCAGCTGAAATAAGTAAGAATAAGAAGTACAAGACGAAGAGGTTTTGCTCTGGCTTGATTTGGGGTTTCGATCGAGCTGCAGACCTGCAGTGGGAGGTGGAAGTGACGATGTGAAGTGGACGCGTGTTTTAAATTGGATAAATTGCACAAACGGTCCCAGAACCTCACCGTTTCTGCGCTTTTAAATTTATTTTTATATTTTGACATTTAACTGTCCAAAATTCCATCTAAAAGCACATTTCGTCACTTTTCCATCCCCAAAAAAAAAAATAATAATAATAATAATAGTTTTTGGTTCAAACGACAAAGCTTCCCATATGCCTATTAAAAGATACAAGGAAAATGCTAAGTGTACAGCATATGCTCTGCACTTAGTTTGACCCTTGTTTCGACACCACAATATTAAGATCTTGCATACCTTAAGATTAGAAACAGTTGCACAAATATATTAATATAGTAGAAATGCAAAATGAAAACATTGTGGTGTTGAAAATTCCCCATATACCAAAGAAAAAAAAAAGGCAGCTTCTTGAATTTAAAGGAGCAAAATAAATCTCAAAAGAGGATATAATCAATCCATTAGTCTAATGGTCCTAAATGTATAATGTGTTAGCCTGTGCTTGTTCGAATTTTATCATAAGAAGATGAAATTATAATCGGATAGAAACGAATGGGGAATGAATATTATTATGAGTCTATGAATTTGTGGTTAAAATTTAAGTTTAATTTTGACATTTACATTATAGTATTCTCATCAAACATCCAAACAAGCACCAGGTGCAAAGAAAATAAGCATTCTCCAAACCACCCAAGTCGAATCACAATATTTGTAGAGGAAATTCAACTAACAAATTTGCAATGACAAACTCTACACTTGGATTATCATATTTAAGAGTAAATTTTATTCATGTATTAATTTTTCACCATGGAAGTACTTTTATTAAGTGAATAATTCTAGCGATAGTTTCAAACATTTCAAATATATGCATGTTTTATCCAAATCTTTGATTTGTAGCAATGCTAGTCCCAAGCCTTTCAAACTAATGTGACAAAAGGATCTTTGGATGATTTTTAGGGAAAAAAAAATTGTTAGGTGATCAAAAGTCAGTGTTTGACCATAATTTGATCAATTTAAAAGGGTAAAATTGTCTTTTAAAAATTTATTCATTAAAATGGAAAATTTACGCCAACGTTTCAAACCTTTCAAAAATGTGCTATAGAAATTTCAAACCTTAATAAATGGTGTTGGAAAAATATCTATCAATTTCAATCCAAAAATCTTTTTCAAATAATAAAAATATTCATTTTTCTCGACCCACAACCACCCAACCACAACGTCTAATCCCTAACCTTACTCATTGGTAGGTGGGAAGCCTACGCCACCACAAGATCTCTGATGAACAGTGCCTCTGGAAATAAGATATTGAGAAAATTCTGCGGACATGTAGTTAGTGTTGATTTTGAAGAGAAATTATTTATTTTTAGTCATTTATTCTACTCTTTAAAGGTTCTTGTTATGAGGAAATATAGTTGATGGGAATGGGAAAAATGGAGTCCACGAGTTGGAGGAAACGAGGTGACGATGTCAGTTATTTTTAGGCTTACTTGTTGAAGTAAAGGATATTTGTTTTATGGGTGGGTCATGAGTTTGGAGTTGAGGATGGTTGGATCGAGAAAGATGAATATCTTTTATCAACTTTAATTTTATAGAATGGAAGTAGTTACTGTCACCTCATTTCCCCAATAGCTACTTTTGAATATAGGTTATATATGCTAGAATTGCATATCCACACAAATAAAAATAAATAAATAAACGATTGGCCTCACAGCATCATTTCCAAAACCACAATCACGAGTCCAAAGGTTATTCTTTTGGGATTGGTGACGGTGCCACCTTCTAAAAGCAATCTATAGCATCAAAGTCCTTGAAAGCCCAAACTTTTCATACGTCCTGCTGTTTGAGACGTAAAAGTCTACGACACCGAAAAGATAAAACCAATCTCCAACAAAAAGCATAAATGGAAAGGCACAGTTTGAAATTGTGCAATCTCAAACTTGAGCCAGCTAATCCCAGTTTCATTATGATAATGCAGTTATAGACAGTGTCGGACGCAGACATTTGAAATTAGTGGGGCACAATCAAATTTATTATAAAGTTAAAAAATATATATATATATTCTAAAAAAACACATACATATGATCACTATCATATATTCACAAATTTCATATATATATTAAATAAAAATTCCCAAATCATTTCAAATAACCTCACATATATGACGAATAACAATTTTTAAAGAATTCTCAAATTAAATATTACAAAATAATTTTAACTCACTCTCTTAATTGTTCAATCATTGTTGGAACTCTATTCTTATAATTAAAAAAAAAAAAAAAGCCAAACTATCATTATTGCCCAATTCTAATTTTTGGTTCTTAAAAAAAAGGAAAAAAAATACTTGAAGCTGGTGCGTCAAGTGACCCAGCAGGTCCGCCACTAGTTATAAACAATCTTTTTTCCTTTTTTTCTGCGGTATAACTTTATACTTTATTCCCTGTCTATCTGTTGCCGTCCATTCTCACCCTAACCTATTTCCTTCTCATAAAGAAGGGGCGACCATGGAGCAATGAGAGAACTTATGCCTTCAAAATCTGTATTAATTAAAAAGAAATTTTTAATTTTTTAAAAAAATTTTAACACTTAGATGAATGAAACATTCCTGAGTGATCCAATAGCTATTTTATAAAACAGGGGCAAAATATATTAGACAACTAATATGACTGAAATGATGAACAGAATAAAGTGGAAGCTCCGCGAAAAGAATAATGTAGGACACGTGTGCATTTATCATTGGTTGATGCCTGCATCGGGTGAAAGCACCTTTGGCTTTTCATAAATACTTTATAAAAAAAAAAAATGTTGAACTCCAACCTTGAGAGTCCCTACCGTCTTATTCCTAGAGCATCATGAGGGAGGTAAATCGTAGAATGTGCCCCCAACAGAGCAGGAAACAAGAGTTTGCTCGTACACTGATGTCTAACAAAGAGTCCAATTCCTTATATCAAGAATCGAACTCTCACACTGTGGCTGTCAACAAGGTTGAAACTACCTCACTCCTATCATTTGCACCACTAAATTATGCCCCCAAGGGCCATAAATACTTTATCATTTAGTCCTATAATATATTTGCCATTATACATTTTTTCAATGAAATAAATAATTTTACACCCAAACTCATAATTTTTAATTATATATTCTCCAAATATATCACTTTTCACAATATTTTTGAAAAAAGCATTCCGTATCAAACAGACCCTTACATTCTAAAAGATCTAGCAACTAGGCACTTGGCAAGTTTAATAAAAGCCTTCGACAGCGTGTGAAAATTTGATCTGGCTAACTCCAGTCTACCGAAAGAAGACTTTACCAGCATTTTGTGTTTACTTTTCCCCCAATCATACATATAAACAGTGTATATGTTCTAATTGCAATCATAAAAACTCGAATTTGAATGGTTTTTTAGGCAAAGATTTTCATTGCAGTGGCTGTTTGTTTCAAAGGCTAGCACATGCGAGACAGTATCTCTCCGACATAACCCCCTCTTTGAATTTCCATAGAAACAACCAACAGCCTGATTACACCAATATAATGAATTTACAAGAAAATGAGTTTTAATCTGTCTGTCGGAAGGTACTAAACTGCGAAAGAGAGGAGTCGAGGAGAAAAGATGGGATATTACTTGAGTTGGGCACAAGCTTTGGCCTCAGCATGGGGCTTCATGCTCTTGATAGGTCTGGTTTGCTGCTGTCTTAGTGCCAAAACCCGGCCACATCAAGACACGAGCAGTGGTTGTGGTTGTGATGGTGGCTATGTGGGTGTCTAAATTGTCACCGTCCCAACAATGACTTTTATGTGCAGGTATCTTTCTTTACCATCATCTAAATTTTCTGAAGTTTTTATGTATTTGGATTGTACATGAAGTTTAAGTAATTGTGCCTGGGCCAGGCACAACAAGACACAGAATTCTCTCGCCTACACGTATAGAGAATAGAGTTTGATTCTTGCTGTTCGCAGATGTATGAATTGAACGACACAAGATTGTAATCTTAGTATATAGATCAAGTTAAATGACATGAATTCAGATTGAACTTCCAAGGTGAGATATATCTTAGCACACACGGTCAAAACTATGGCATGAAAATTCAAAAAATAATTTGAGCTCCTTCAATATCAAGACAAATTTCAAGCTTTCAAGGGAAGCATTACTGACGAACATTATATTCCCAAGACGAATTTTATAATAAGTAGAAATTATAAGATGTCAGAACATCAACGTTTATCCTTGTTTTAACTAGGAATGCTTGCAGTAAAGCCAGCTTAGATGCACAAATTTATTTCAAGTTCATAATATTGTAGATGATGACTATATGAAATATTTTCCAATCCTTCCGATACATGTAACATTAAACAGCAAGCTTAAAGCTCACCATCCCACAGATCTTCAACAGTTTTGAATGAGCCGAACTTCTCATGGACAAACGAAGTACCTCGAAGTAGTCTTGCCTGCCAAGATAGGAAAAATGCATTTCATGAGAGCTGAAGGAGGAAAAGGCCTAAGTTCTCAAATTTTTGTTCGTTGTGTAGACAACGGTCTACACGTGAAGCATCTGGGCAAACATTTTAACATCAAAAACTTAATTGTTGGTGATGCTGTATAAATGTTTGAATGATATTGGTTAGTAAAGGAAGAAACATAATAGTTAAGGACAAACTGTAGGGGTTTCACATGATGGGGACGAATCATAAAATTTCTGAGAACTCTTTATCTAATTTCTAATTCTTCTCAGCTGTATTTGCAAAATGGATTGTTGCATTATTTATAGCTGGCCGTTAGAAGAAATATACCCATTAAATCTCAAAGGGTTTAATACAAATGACAATAACTTGCCTGATCAATTTCAGAGAACTTGGCAAATAAGTCATGGGGTATAAACCAATCAAAAACATCAAAGTTCTCCTTGATCCTTGATTCATGTGTGCTCTTGG
Organism: Olea europaea var. sylvestris; assembly: GCF_002742605.1. NCBI lineage: Eukaryota > Viridiplantae > Streptophyta > Magnoliopsida > Lamiales > Oleaceae > Olea > Olea europaea. The sequence continues at coordinate 9,302,657 of NC_036253.1, read as the reverse complement.
GAAGTACACTATGCCCCATCTGTAAACCCCATCGAATGGCAACCTGTGCAGGTGTTTTACCCAATTTTTCTGCAGTAGTGACTATAACAGGATGTTTGATGACATCGCTTTTGAGCCATACCGTGCCAGGCGAGCCAAGTGGTGAATATCCCTTAAGAAAAATTAAAAGGTTAATCAAAATATAACAAATCAAAGATAAACCGATCTCCATTTGAACTTTGAATAGTGAACCAAGCAATTACAATCATCAAAATGAAGATATAACCCC
>NC_036253.1:9268966-9302190 GCF_002742605.1 Olea europaea var. sylvestris | reverse complement strand
CCCCTCCTCAAAAAATAAAAGAAAACAGGGGGAAAAAAATAAAAAAGTAAAAAAGTTTCCCTATCGCTTGGTTCGTTCTTAGTTAACTGAGTTTAATCAACTCACAGAGAGGTGAACTCCCTTGGATTTACAGAATTCTCGCAGTTTGGTCTGCTGCCATGATGGATGGCACTCAACTTGGTTGACAGCTGGTGGAACACAAGCTACATCCAATAGATCACCCAGCTTTTTGGTGGAGAAATTGCTAACCCCAATAGCCCGGGCCTTACCAGTATCATAGAGTGCTTCCATGGCCTTCCACGTGTTAGGTATATCAGCAGGAACAAGATCTTCTGGTTTAAAGCCAACGGAACCCTTCCTCCTCCGGACAGGCCAATGAATCTTCACAAGTATACAGATCGATTCAGTAGCATAATGATATAAGTTTCAAACAGAGAGGCAAAATATCCCCACAAAAGAAAGAGCCAATTATACAACCCCTTAAAACTATTACACATCGTTTCAACTTTGATAACCAGGTAAGCAACTAAATAATCATTAGTTAAAGCAGTTTTAGTTGTCTCCATAATTCAACAAGGGCTTTAAGGTTACTATAGAAGGTGTCTACAAATGAAGGAATCTGAAGTATTATGTATATAAGCATTTATTTGATTCAGTTATTTCCACACATACCATATTGTCTTCTTATAAAAGGTAATCTTGCATCCACTATTAAATCGTAAAAACTCAATAAAAGGTTAATATCATGAAAAATTACGTACAAGATACAAATCAAGATAGTCAAGTTGCAATTCTTCCAATGATTTATCTAATGCCACGGGCACATCTTCTGGTGCATGATCGGTACACCTGCAGAAATTAAGAGATCAGTTCTAGCTTGAATGTTCAGAAAGTTAACAGTAAAAACCAGATGTTAAAGAGAAGAGTAAGATGAAGCAATTAAATATGAACTATAATGTTCAAGTACATCAAGACTAGCATTGCATCACACCCAAAAAGAAAGTGAAGTGGCAAGTGCAAAGAGAGTGTTATATATTACATACCCATATATATTACAAAAGTGAATGTACAATTGCACAATGCACATCCATTATATTGGAAAATTTGTTTATGCCACCGTATAATGGAAGATGTTCTAGTTACACTTCAAAATTGAAGTGTTCACATAACAAGTTTCATCGATAAGCTTTAAATAGCAATTAAACATATTCAAAAATTAAAAATCACAGGGGAGTTCTGCATTCTCCTAAACGAAGTCAGAACCAGATCACTTCTTGAATGCTTATCAAAATAATTCGATTACCAGAGTTTGGAGGTAATAAATAAATCCTCCCTCTTCACAACTCCATCATCAAACAGCTTCTTTAAAACTGAACCTATCTGCAAAAAAGGAACAGAAGATGCTCACACGATATATATAGTCATGGTGTCTGAGAATATGGAATCCTTGACCTTAAATATGTCTTGAACCAAAATGGGACACAAGCCTCATTTTTGAAGTACCAATCCACTACCCTCAAGTTAAATTACATTTATCATTTCAGGAGAAGAGAAATGTATAAATACACACAGCTTACTAATGTATCTTTACATAAATGGATCTTATGCCTGAATGACAGGGATAGAATGAAAAACATACCTCCTTTTCATTTCCATACGCTCGAGCACAGTCAATATGGCGGTATCCAACCTGCATAGAAGTACTAGGGATTGATTAACTGTAAGTTTCTATAAAAAATACAGAATGACAGTAATTGAGACTTCCTTACTAGAAAAATCTAAGAATGCGCACACAAAATTTTTTTCCCATCGTACAGTAGCTATATTTTCCATTAATTCTCATCTGCTCATCCATAAGACGAAAAAATATCTGTGCTAACCACAATTGATATCAAACTTAAGCAGATCAAATCCAAACACTTATAGCTTTTGACTCTCATATTTTCCATCTTCATGATTCAACCTCAGCATAATAATCACCAGAAAATGATATATCAATCTCACAACAGTTGTCATTGCTGTTGCTCTGAATTAATAATTTGGCTAACAGCAAAACTAATAACATAAACAAAAAGTATGAAGGCTGCAACAAATGTTTTACATACGGTCTTATGCAATGATCCTTCCAATTAAGCATGTAGTCCGCTCCTAGGCTCTAGCAGTGGAACAGTAGCTAGCACTGTAAGCAGTTTACCTGCTAAAATATCATCACAAATTTTGGACAAACATTGATGTATTGAATGCAACCACTTTTTTCCAAAAGCTATAGTTGATATGAGATTTGCAATCAAACCCTATATCACCCAGGATCAGGCCCCAATATCTACCCAAGCACTATCGCTTTGGAGCCCCCTCCCCTTTTACAGTAGGCCAACCCCATGTTCAATTGGTCAGTGCTGCTCCGCATCAAACGTCCCCTCCAATTCAATTTCAATGTCCTATTTTTGTTCAATCACACCACTGAAATTGGAGGGGAAGCAAAACCCCAAAACATTTTCCATGTAAAAATCGGCTCAAAGTTTCTAATACGCACATCTCTAGATGTCCTACATAATTTATACATTTAAATCATTAAAAAAAATTTATCAAATACATAATTAAGTAATCACCTAAAAAGCTATTCACAAGTCACAACTGGAACAAAATAAACACAACCAGCATTTCGATTTGCAAAAGTTCACAAAATTTAAAAAATAAAAATAAAAAACGCACTCGTATATATTTCCACATACGAGTTCAATTAAGTTCCAGGGAAGATTAATGACACACGAAGAGACACAGATGTACATATACACACGACCGGCATCTATAATGTACATGATGAAGGTAGAGAGACCTTGACGGCGGTTTCAACAGCTTGACCGACGAGACCAGCCTCGGACTGCCACGTGCCGAGGCCAACCGAGGGAATTTTTGCTCCGGTGTTCAACTCGAAACATGGAATCTCCTTCGCCATTATCAGGATTCACGACTTTGTGTAGATACAGAAATCGAACCAACAGAGGAAATGTCGAATAATGAATACAGCACTAAAAGGGACAGAGTGAGGACATCGAAGGTTTTCTCTCCTTATTATTGAGCTGGACAAGAGAATCTTTGACCTCTTGTATCTTGACCGCCAGTTCCATCATGCGTGCAATATCTACGGCTAATATCGCTGGAGAGAAGCCTGGCCGGCTTGGGCATATCTTGAGCGTTAATTCGAGTTTCCGTTACAACGAAAAACTCAAAAGAAGGACGGCAGCGTGGGTCATCTCAAGTGGGCCTACGACCATGGACCTTTTGAGCTCCTGATAGGGATTAAAATTAGGGAAAAAAACATAATCCAAGATTAAGTATACACAGTTCATTCTCCTGGTCAGAAAGTTCCAAAATTCAAAAATCAGGTTATATATATATATATATTCTGTTAAATTAGTATCCTCAATTCAAGCGTGCAATCAGCAATTACCTTCTTTAAGCGGACTCCCCAAAATATAAATCCACCTCCTGAAATACAAACTCACTGTCAATTTGACATTTATCACTACGAAATCAACATTCAAGGTCACAATTTGAAGATTCACAAATCGAATCATCTCGTCACAATATAACAGAGTTAACGCCATGGCTGTGTTTTACTTTTGGGAATAGTTCGGAAGGTTGTTGACTTCGCAATTGAAGATTTCAAATCGAAGCAGTGTCGAAAAAACATTTAGCAGTTACCGTCGGTAAGTCGTGCCATGAATGCATGAATTTGACCTTTTTAACGACATAATACATCCATTCATTGCAATTGGGTACATTAAGCTCTACGATCAATTTTTACTTTTGTTTCTAAAGCAACTACTGCATTGTTGATTCAATTATGGTCAATGTTTATAAAACTCATACATTTGATCACATTTACGTACACGTGAATGTAATAAAGAAACATAAGTCTATGGCGTGAATTCGATATAGTGAACTACATAATTAAAATATTTGTTCACCATCTGTGCGTTTCTAATTTAACTATTCATTGAAATGTTTATAGTGTGTGTATATGACCAATATGCATGTACATTCTGCTTTGACAAGTTGCATATGATTTGTGACCAATATATAGTGATTTGTGACTAGAGTTAACTAAGTTGTGTCAAGTTGAGTATGATTTGTGACCAATATACAGTGATCTATGACTTCGATTCAATATGTCGTGTCAAGTTGTATAAGATCTGAAACCAAAATATAGTGATACGTGACTAAAAGTGTATGCATACATATATGACCTGAAATCTGTTTGTGTGAAAACGAATCTTTCAATTATGAGTGTATGGGATAATCTGTGACCTAAAATCTAATATTCTGACCAATTGCAGTAAACTGTGACGCTTGTGTATATTAGAACATGCAATATAAGTTTTCACTTCTGAGAAAAAAAATGTAGTGATAGTAGTGTACTGTCGTACATTACGCTAAAGGAAATGGATCGTAACCCTTCGAAATACTCGTTAAGTATTAATGTAACAGCAGCAGAAATTGAGCAACAGAGTATTACAGTTCCAGCTAATGTACAGAGTAGTGGAGAGCTGTTTTCATTACAGGATCTGGAATCAGACATTTGCAATGCAGCAATTGAACTAGCAGGTCACACATTTGAACAAGAAATCACAGTTGTGAAAATCGCCGATGCCATAGAGGTGGAAGAAGGAAAGATCTTTCGTGATAAAGAAATTCTAAAATTGAGTCTTTCTTTTCTCGCAATAAAGAACATGTTTGAGTTTATGGTTGTTTTGGTCGGACAAGAAGAAATATGTTGTCAGGTGTGTGCATGACGAATGTACATTGTGGAGGATGTGGTTACAACCGGAGAAAATGCAGTAATATGGTTCCATTAAGCCAAAATTAAGCAAGGACAAAAACAAAAGAACAGTAACTCAGATGATGACACAGTTAGGCAACGAACATATCATTTTTTATAGCATTTACATCTCAATTGTTATATCATTTTACTGTAAATGAAATATTCATTGATGTAATCGTGGTATGAATGAATACCATGTGACTTTTGAAGCAGAATCTGTAATTTGATATTATGGTTTGTGATCAACATAGTAGAATTTGTCCAGTGAAGGGTCAACTATGTATCATATCAACTATGACCAATATACACATATCTGTGACCCCTGTACATTAAGTATGTGACTGATGCATGGTTGTGACAATATACTATAGTCTGTGACTTCTGCAAATGAACCGTGCAATTGGTTTTGAAACCTTTGTATGTATATGTGACATTCTAAAAACAGTATATGATCTATTACCTTTGACTTGAGCAGACTAATTAAGTACTTGTGACCTGTGACATTCATTAGTGACCTGTTCTATTACTTGTGACATGTTTCGAGTGGAATTATTTTGATCTGTGGCCTGAATACAAACATATATGAGTAATAAACTAAAATCTATGACCAGGAAATATACATTCTGTTATTCGACCCAAACCATTTACATTTCATAAATTGTTAATGAAATAGAACACAACACTATCATACATCTCAAGTTCTTTGACCAAACATAAAATACCAAACCTGCTAAAAAATGACACCAGAATTGATCAAATGCAAAAACCAAACAATTTTTCAATGTGTCAATGTACAACCACAGTATCACAATAATTCCAATGAGTGTCATCACACAAACTACTATAAACGAAAATAAAAAAGAGGCCAATATTCAGACCCTTTACAAAATCCTATCATCATCCTAAATTTCAAATACATTATCAATCCTCACTCAATGACAATCTCCTCTCCCTTTGTATGCTTCCATGCCTTTGAAGGCTTGAATATATTCTGATGTTTATAAAACCAGGACGCTATGTCTAGCCTAGTTCTCCCAGAATCAAATTTCTTCGGCATAGAATCTTTGTCGTTGTGGAGCAAGTATTCAACATATGTAATCGTGAATATGCTGCAATCATGCCTGAACAGAAGCATAACATAATTTATTAGGTATGATACTTTTATCATGAATCATATCACATATTAAGAAATTATAACAAGTTAGGCCACAAACATATAGAGTCTTAGACACATAGGAACAATAGGTCACAGATATATATAATAGTATATAAATCATGCATTTAATGTCACATATGTAGAGAATGGAATGCAATCCATTAACAAATCCATAAACATCGCTTTCAAGAGGAAATATTAGATTAAATTAGGAAATAGACATATAGATTCTCAGACAACTATGTAAATGAGGTCACATATAAATATAATCGAATATCTATCATGCAATAAGGTCACAGATGCAATGTCATGCTATTGAGGCAGGTCACAAATCCATAGTATATTGGTCACATTTGGATTGTCATGTCACATACGGTCTACTGTAAATCATTGTACAATTTAGAACATATATTTCACACAGAAACCCCCACATATTTCCTTTGATTGTAATATTTAACCGAATAAATGTCACGGATAAATAATAAAAAATGATAAAATTGAAAATATCACCTTGGCGAACGGTTTTTTGTTCGACACATATGATTTATTCCTTTTCGATGGCATATTCTTTGAACTATCCTCTGGCTTTCTTTGGTTTCTTCTGTTAGGCGTCTCCACCATATTCTTCGCCTTCATCTCACCCTTCAATTTACTAATCACCTTTCAATTTCGGAAGTTTGGAGATTTATGAAAGATGAATTTGAAAAATTGTGGAAGTTGACTGGGAAATCATGGGGATTATGTTTGAGAAGAATTGGGAGGTTTCCAATAATAGAGGAAGTTACAATAATCCCGTATATGAATGCTAATTTCACGGGATACGTGCATCATTTAATTAATTGATTTTTATATTTAATTATATTGTTTAAAACCTGAAAACTGCACAAGTAAACTTCAACCTTGGAATATGAAAAGTGATCTTTAAGTACATGTGACCGCGTAATTTCTACTTAAAATTATGGAAATTATACCCAATCAAAATTTTAAAGATTCAATTTCAAAAATCAATTCTAAATTTTGTTTATACAAAAATCAGATATTAATTTAAATTTCAAAATTAATAATTTAAGTGTGTGTTTGAGTCACATTATTTTGAAATAATGTATTTTGGAGTAACAAATTGATGGAGAATGTATAGTTAAAAAATAAAGAAAAATTTTAAATTTGTGTCTAATATTATTTTATTTAAGAATATATGATTGAAATAATGTCAAATCACTACTTAGAAATGCATTTTTTTTTTTCAAATAATGCAGCTCAAATAGGGCATAAATTAATCTACACAACCCATCCTACCCACAAACCCCATCCCAACTCATCCAACCCAAACCCTAAATCATTCGCCACTTCTTCTTTCTTATAATTTTCCTTCTCTCTTCTCTGGCAACACACCACCTCCAGCGAGATGGCACATTCAGCATTGAGGTGAGGCATTGGAGGCACGATCGTCGCTTAGCGCAGCTACAGCGCAACACCTCTGCACAGATGAGCAGCTCTGAGCAGTGTCGTGCACTGCGTCTTGCCTTTTGGGTCAGCAATGATCCAGTGGTTTTGCCTGATCACATATTGCATGCATGCAACGACAATATGAACTTTTCACCAACAGGATCACAGCATCGCTTTTTGTTTCTGCTGCATCACAACAGTGGCAAAGGTTCTAGGTTGCCACTCTTTTCTTCCCATGTTGGCCAAACTGAGCGGTTTATGGTGATTTTTGTGGCATGTTTTTGTGGTGGTGCATGCAGTGTTAGCGTGCGGTTGTTGTGGCGATGGGTTTGTGGATTTTTTAGTGGGGGATAGTGGTTATGGTATGGTATAGATGGAGATAAAGGAGATGGTAGTGTGCAGTGGCATGTGCTGTGGGAGTGGGGTGTGGTGTATAGTTGGGGTGGTTTTACAGGTACTGTGGTGATGCTGACAATGTAGTGGACCTAGTGGTGGTGGGGTGTTATGCTCGTGGAAGCGGGGGAAAGAGTCTTTTGTGACCAATTATTTAGTGTTGTGACTAATAAATTGTTAATTTATAACCAGTAAATAATATGTGACCTAGAAGAGTGTGTGGTTGTGACCAATTTTATAATTGTGAGCTAGAATTGGTAAATTATGACCAACTATTTTATAACTTGTTATTGTGGAATAAGTTATGGCTATAAATTTTGTGATTTTTGATTATGAAATAAGTTGTGACCTATAAAATTTGTTATTTATGACAAATAAATAAATTATGACTCATAAAAATTATGATTTGTAATTGAAAAATAATTTGTAACAAATTAATTTGATAATACGTGACCAAAAAATAAGTTGTGATCTATAAATACATAATTGTGACCATAATATATTTAATTAATAAAATATATTTTTAATTAGTTCTTCCATAATAAAATTTAATTAATATCTAATTTCTGAAATAATAAACCTTTTTTTTAGTTTTGAAATGGGTTATTCTTAATATCTTAGATCTGAAATTTTTCCATTAAAATTTAGATTTTAATTCAAGTTAAAGTCCACAATTTATTTTAATAATATATTTTATAGAATCCACAACTATTCAACTATAAATTTCATCAATTTTTATCAAAATCTACAATCTCCACCAAAGTAGGGTTGAATCTATAAATAATAAAATATGGATATTAAATTTGTAAATAAAATGAGTTAAATGTAATAATTCATTTCATTTTTTTAATATAAAAAATTCAAAACCAATTTGTAATTCGATCAAAGTCAAACATTATTTTCAACTATGAATTCGTAATTACTATTTATTTGTTATCCACACATTTCGTGAGACTCATTTTTAGTCTTCTTTTTAAATTATTTATAAATTCAATTAACCTATTTGTACAACCTTTTGACAACCTTGGTGTTATCAAATTTCAGGCCTCTAATTTAAAAAATATTTTTTTTTCAAATTTTAAAATGGATGGATACAATGCAAGCACGTGTAAAGTTGTCAACCAATACTATACAATTAGTATAATTCTTATAAATTTGTCAAATAAAAGTTAAATTAGGTTATTACCGCTGATTATTGAAAAGTATGAATTTCGTCACATCAATGCATAGTTTATAGTTTTATGTGTATTTGTCAGTAGATTCAAAGTCGAAGGAGTGCAAATAAAAGTAAAACTACACTTCCGGAAAATTCACGTCAAGTTAACTCTAGCGGCTTGATGAATTTATGAGCAATAGTGATTTTCTATTCACCGTGGACAAGAGTTATCATACCCATTGTGGGTATGGCAACATTTGGTATTGCCACGTTATTAATGAGAATGTGACGGGCAACGTTAAATATTGTCACTTGAACATAATAATTCATATCCACAGTGGACAAAAGATGAAATTCAAATTTATTAGATATACGTTTATGATAAAGTTATCAGTACTGATCGTGTTACGTATGCATGTTTGTTTTGAATATTGACTTTGCCATTGGGCATGATACTGACAAGATATGGCCATATTATTGACCAGACGTGACATTGGTAGGTTAGTGCTAGTTGCCTAATTGTATTTGTCATCCACAAGGACCACAAAATAAATAATTGAGAAGTAAAAAATTAAAATAAATCATCAAATTTTAAAGAAAAATAAAAAATGATAAATATCTTGCATAAAGAATATGGCAAAATGTTCGTTTTCTTGTCCTCCTGTATCTATTCAATTAGGCCAACTTTTAAAGCCCAATCAGATTCTTATCTTCTTGACCCACATGGCATCTGCCATATATAAAGGACAAAATTACGAGTCCGGATATAGGCAATTCAGTTTTCAAGTTTTAAGTTTCTTAATTATTTAAAATTGTTTTATTAATTAAATATATTAAGATCACAATTATATAATTAATGATCACATATTTATAAATCACAACTTATTTATTAGTCAAATTTTATCAAATTAATTAATCACAGACTATTTTATGGTCATAATAAAAATTTATAAGTCACAATTTATTTGTCGATTATAGATTTTCAAATTAGTTGATCATGAATTATTTTTCAATCACAAATTATTAAATTTTCAAATCACAATTAAATAGTTGGTTACAAATAATCAAATAGTTGGTCAAGTATTAACTAAATAATTGGTCACATACCACAACTACCACCACGCTCACTTGCGACCACCACGATTAACACAGCCTAATAACGCCACCTCACCAACATAGTCCTACCGCCAACATCACGACATCGACGCAGCCTCAACAACCCACCACCGTCTATGAGACTATGACACCACCATCACCACCTCTGAACTATAGCATTTAAAGTACACTCTAATCCTCTTCTACATCGCCACTCAGGCCACAGGCAATGTGCCATCTCAGGCTCACCGTCGAGCAACTCTGCAGAGCTGATCCCATGTGGTCATCACTCAATCATTGTCATCGTCCTAATTGGCACCACTATCACTATATGTTCTCCACCAAAGTCACTGCCACCACATCAAATCCATAATTACTACTACCTTTACCTCAAATTACCAACAATCACAATCACCACCAAATTGAGACCCACCATATCCAGTTGCAATAGCAGACGCAAGGATTAAATTCAAAACAGATATTTAAATAAACAGTGCCACCTAATAGCGACTAGATCTACAGCCATCGTTGGGCCGTGAATTTAATGATGAGAAGGATACTTTTGGGGAAAAATATGGCTATGAGCTTTGGGATGGCAGTTGAAGGCTGAATTAGGTTGTGGTTGGTGGATGTGGAGGGAGAAGACAGTGATGTTAGTGGGGCAAAGCCCCTTGTCTTTGGCGTCCCTAGATGTCAAGCAAAACTCATTTAAGTGAGAGAAAAAAAAAAGTGGTGGCCATAATTTATTTAATTTTGCTTCCCTTTCCTTTCCCAGTGGGATTTGAAGCTGTTGGCATGATTTTGGGAAATTGCAATGATTGAAATTCCGTGAGCGAATAAAGGAGTATGGTTGTTTCGGGAGGGGGTTGTATGTATATTTTTAAATTAATAACAAATAGTTATAACTTGATTTTTGGAAAAAAAAAATTATTATAACCTGATTTTTGAAGTTGAAAATTGAAATGTAGGGTTAGATGTAATTTTGTCATATATAAATGATGCTTGTCAAATGACAAACTAAGCCCCTATTTGACCCCATTATTTTTCATTGAATTATAATTCATTTTTATCTTTTTTCATATTAATCACACATTCTCCAATAAAAAAAATTACAAGTACATCTAAATTTTTTTATTATTTGTTAATAACACATTCTCTAAAAAATTACAAGTCCTCTTATTATAACGTGGAATAATGGGTGCCAAACAGGTGCTAATTAGAAAATTTGAAACAAAATAGTATAGTAGGTTCTTCAAGTTTATGCCTTTCTTAATTTTAGTCATTCATCTTTCTATCTTGTCAGTTTTGGTCCTCCATGTTTTCAACATATTCAAGTTGTCATTTATCTTTCAATAATGTGTGAGTTCGTATTCAATCCAGGTTTCTGTATGCTCATAGTCCCTCAATTCCAGATTTTATACACATTTAATCCTTCCATTGCCCAATTAAGCTTCTTTTTGCTCAATCCACCAAAAAGTCAAGAGTTATACCTGCAAACGTGTCTTTAATGATCACATATTAAAACCTTGGCTGAGTCAAACGAATTGTTGACTATTCATTAAAATGCAATTGATTATTCCAATATTATTCAGGCCTCGTCCTTATCTTCAATCACGCATTACATCAATAAAATAATTTTGCAAGCAAATTCAAAAAAATTCCTATTTTTAACAATATGCTTAAAAAATCACTTTTCGCAATTTTTATTTTGAGAAAAACTATATCAAATAGGGATTTATGTTTAAGCACACGTTCGCAATTATTACCTATCATTATTTACACATTTAATAAGACTCATTACGATTATTTTGAAACTCAAACAAGGAGATATTTGTGCCTTATTTCCCTAAATCTTATGCCCCTTAATTTTACAAAAAAATAAAAATAAAAAATCTTCTAAAAAGTTATTTAAATGAATAAAAAATATAAATATATGTAATAAATTATTTCCGTGGTGATCCTATAATTATAGCCTCGTACGATTGCACCACCTATACATCCTTAGGCCCTGTTTTAGCCCCATTAGTTTGAAGAAATGTATTGTGCAATAGTGATTGATGGAGAATGTGTGGTTAAAAAAGAAGGAAAAGTTTTTTATTTGCGTGTAATATTATTTTAATGAAAAATGTGGTTAAAAATGAGTATTGTAGAAAAAAATAATTGAAAAAAATGTAAAGTAAATGATAACAAGGTCTTAATCAGCTGTTGATTCCCCCACAAGCCACAACCCACGTGTGAAATTGATTATCACCTAAAAATTCATAATTGTAACTTGTTAGATTTTAGGAAATGTCGAGGAGTTTTAATGGTTAGAGAGGTAAAAACGATGGTGAATTAGTAAATAGTACATGTGAATTTAACGAAATATGTTGATAAAAAAATAATTTAAGCAATTAAGAAGAGGGTATAAACAAGAGGAAAACAACAAAAAATCATTTTATAGGATTAACAGGTTGCCTCATTTGGCAAAAGAAGTACCTTTTCTTTTAACACCAAAAAAAATAAAAATAAAAATAAAAATAAATTGAAAAAATTAATAATAATAATAATAATGTACACTTCCAGATATCATATTACACAACACAAAAATGCGAACCATATTAATAATACATAACTTCCAAAACGAAATTCGTTAATATAGCTTTCCTTGGCCTTGGGCACGTAACATCAGTTGGTGGCACGGCGAAAGGTCAAATGGCTCCCCGGTGACTTTACTCCGGTTGCTACCACCATGTTTGTGGCGGAGGAAGGTGGAGAAGAAGTAGACAAAAGCTGTATATCCGAAGTTTGGAACCGTCCCGAGTCGCCGGGAAGTCTTACGTAGGAAGCAGAAGGCGATTCATTTAGCCATGCCCCCTTCTCTCCTTGTCCTCCATTTTTGTACTGCATTATAGCTTTGTACACATATGGAATCAGACCCTCCATACCATATATTTTGTATGTTCAACTCTGCGCGTGAGAAGAATGATTTTGGGGTGGCGTGGGGAGGAGTAGGGTTAAAAAGGCAAATGAGAGGTTGACGTGGTAGGACTAATGTGTTGGGTTGGAGTCTAGCTGGTTCCATTGCAAAACAAAACGCCTCGCACGAACCATTGAAGAAGATTTTGAAAGCTACATTTAAGCTACAATCTCGTTACAACTCACCAAATCTTATTAGAATAATGATTCTACATCTTGTGCATTACTATACTTGTTCATTGGTCGGTTGACACTAATAAATAATTTAGTATATTGTTTTGTTCTCTTTCTTAAATGAGAAATTTGAGAATTTTCTTCGTTCCTGACCCAATTTTGTATATATACTAAAGTTCCTAATTTAGCTAAAAATCAAATTTTCAGTACATTTTGATAAAAGTTGATGAAATGTATGTTGAAAAATTAATAAACGTAGCGAATCTCATAAAATGTGCGTTTAAAAATGAGTTTGAGAAAAAATAAGGACAATGTTGTGTCCTATGATTGAAAATGAATTTGCGAAAAAATGATTTTAAAAAATCAAGGACAAACAGAGACTAAAATTCAACTGATGATATGGTGCGAGAAAACAGCAATAGCATCACTAAAGTGATAAATATGAATAAATAAATGCATCTCCTAATAGTTCAACTTAATGCTTCACAATTTTCTTATGAATTATAAATTTACAGAATTTGCAGTATTGGATTAAGTTAGCTCATCTGTCGTTCTCGCTAGGCCTGCAGGCAATCGGAAGCATAACACGGAAGCCATATCCATCATGATATAAGATCATGATTCATTCTGAAGTTTTCAGATATGACAAATTAATATATTTTGTGAGCAATGATTAATTGGATTATTTGAATTCTACGTGCAATTGATTTGCTAGTGACAGCTGAACAATCATCACCTAAAAGGATATTGTTTATGCCATTCATATAAGACTATAAGAGAACATTTTAATTCAAAGTTCAAAAGATATAATCGTGGGCTTAGAACAACATAGAAGTTTGTTACTTCGAGACGAATCCAAACTTTCTCCATATTTTAACTGAAAATTAATTGCAAAACAACATCGTCTCGTTTACAACAATGGATTGATTGACTACTACATACTAAACATGCTCTGATGATAATTAACTGCATTTAAAAGCGCAAAGTAGCATCAGCGCAGCGCACCCATGGGTCGAACATAAACCAGCTGTTTGGTAACTCAGGAGACTGTCTCGCACAGCGATAGTGTATGCCACCAGCCACAACCAATATTCTTAGGGACGTAGTTGTCGACCGGAACTTGCGAAGGGATATTTCGATCGACTGTATCTCCTAAACCGAGCTGGAAGAGAAAGAAAAGAAGAACATTATATCAAGAAAGTAGAAATTGAAAAGAATGCTTTATGCATCATAAATCATACATACCTGACCATATTTATTCCATCCCCAGCTGTATATTTTACCTTCATCTGCATAAACATTCAGAGAGCACCATTATTATTGCACCAAGGGAATACCCATTGGGTTGGCTTACACACAGCCAGTTGTGATAGATAGTAGATACTCTCTATTCTGAACATAGCCCAGTTAAAGCATGTTTGTAGCTAAAGTTGGTTTTTAAGGTAAAGTCTATATCTAAAACATGTTAAGCTAAGTTACTTATTTCCTTTTTCTAAGTGAAGAAATACTTATTCTTGACAAGGACGACTTTCAAACTTAACAAGTGTCAACTTTAACAAATATAACTTTTGAAATGAGAAAGTTGATTATTTAAAACTTGATTATTGTCTAGTTCTACGTACAATAATATAACTTCTGTCCAACAAAATTTGGTTCAAGTACCTCGGAATGTTGCTGGGAGCCCGAAATCAGATCCAAACTGATATAACATTTTACCTGTTAGTATGACACTATGACGAGCTCCACAGGATACCACCTTAGCATTCTTGTTCTCCATAACTGAAGCATCCAGAAGCTTAGGTATAAGCTGTCGAGTACCAAAGTACACTTTTTAATCACTATCTTTAAAGTACGTAACTTCTTTAGAATAAAGCAGAGACTATCAACCAAATAACGCAACAATTTTGATAAATACTGCAAAGTGTAATCTGATTTCAAGAAGGGATTCAATTTCTAGAAACCAACATTTTAGAAGGCTGTTGAAGCTGCAACTGATGTAAGAGTGGATTACTTTGAGTAGTTTGGGACCTGCTAATCCTTGTTGCAGAGCACTACTGCTAAAATGAGTAGTACATCATACTCATGGTTTCTGATGAAGTCTATAGAAAAGAACAGACAGTGCATTTGTATCAGGTTCAGATCCAGTACATCAGACAATAAGCAGAGAATATACCTCACATTGATCAGAATTTGTTCCCAAACCCAATTGCCCAAACTGATTTCCACCAAAAGCATAGACACAACCATCTTTGCAGATGCATATAGTATGCCACAACCCAGCTGCAACTGTTTCAATCTGAGTCCCCGATAGAGAAGTCACACAAGTTGGTCTCAGCAGGTCTTCTCTATTTCCTTGTCCACACTGCATAAAATAATGTCATGCGAATGTAGTTTGTGGTCTGTCTTCAATTTATTAGGAAATCTAACATCCATGGACAAATTTGAGAACACACTCAAAACCAACTTGATTTCCGCACCCTAACCATAATAAAGCAACAGACCGAACCTATGAAAGTTTATGCTGTGTTCATCATAGAATTTTTATTATTGTTTTCAGTATAGCTACGAAAATGATTTTAAATAATTGAACCCATGGCTTCAGATTACGTTTACTGCCCAAAAACGTGCTAATATTACAGCGTTCAACACATTCCAAAAGTTACTTACATAATTTTGACATATGATTCTAAAATTACTACTGCAAGGATCCCCTAGATAATACCATTTTGAGTCTTACTACATGTCAGATGTTTAGGAAATATTAAATCGGAACCCATTAGAGATGAAGCAAGAAATATGCGGAATGAATTTTCTAGCTACATGAGAAGGCAAATACTTGGGGATAAAAAATGCAGTACAATAAGGAAATCACCTGTCCATATAAACCCCAGCCAAAAGCAATCAGCACACCAGCATCTGATAACCAAAAAAAGAAAGACCTTACAAAAGAAATGGGCTAAAATTGCTACAAAGCAATATTACCACATAACAATTCTTCATGACTCACCTGTTATTACTGCACTGTGCCTGCCTCCACAAGCAACGGCCCTTATGTAATTCCCTACAGAATTATGAGACTGAGCTGCTGCACTCTCACTTTCTTGATGAACCACATCAGGTTTGTCTTTTATGCATGAAGATGGATCAATACACGGAATGAGATGAGGAGAAGCCACTGTTTTTACCCGGTTGCCCAAACCTAGCTGCCCGTCACCTCCATAGCCCCAACCCCATACCTGTCCTACATCTAAATCCGGTAAAAATATGATGAATCAGGTATCTTGCTTTACATTTAAGACCTCTTGCTTTACATTAAAGATCTTCATAGCTTCATACTTCATATGACCTACAAAACTATAATTTGTAACCACAAAGAAGTAGCACCTAGCCTAAAATGTTAATTTGGTGCACTGCAGCACACAGGAAGGAGTTGATTTACCTGACAATGCCAACGTATGTCGCCCACCAGCAGCAACAGATGTAATTTTCACCAGGGGATCCAGCATTACAAGACAAGGTGGCGCTGAAAGTGTTTCTTCAGCAGGGATTGATATTTCAGATTCTTCTTGAGTTGATACCTTTCTTCTCTTTATACTTTCATCTTCAATGTTTTTATCATCTGAACAAGAAAGTGATCCGACAGAAGGTTTTGGACCTTGAGACTGTGGGCTCCCTATTACAAACAATATCAGGTGTTAGCGTCCAGTACCCGATATATTTGTATGCACACTTCTAGCCGAAGGTAGGCCTCATAAGATATACTCTTTCTAAGATACCTTGCTCAGTCAGTGTAGAACTTTGTTTTGCAGACCTGTTCCTTTCAAAGGTTTTCATACTTGTCCAACTACAAGTAACTTTTCCAGGTGGAACACACTCCTTCCAACCCCATGTGTACACTTCACCTTTACCTGAAATAATGGAGTCATCAAGCTATTAAGTTTTCAAGTCAAGATAACCGTTTCTTTTGACTATCATCAGCATCAAATTTCTAAGCAGTAAGCACTATACCAAAGCTACTATTCTTCACTTTTTCTTAAGCAATGGAGGATTCACTAGAGGACTCAACAAGACTTAAAAAGAAGGGATTCAATTTCTAGAAACCAACATTTTAGAAGGCTGTTGAAGCTGCAACTGATGTAAGAGTGGATTACTTTGAGTAGTTTGGGACCTGCTAATCCTTGTTGCAGAGCACTACTGCTAAAATGAGTAGTACATCATACTCATGGTTTCTGATGAAGTCTATAGAAAAGAACAGACAGTGCATTTGTATCAGGTTCAGATCCAGTACATCAGACAATAAGCAGAGAATATACCTCACATTGATCAGAATTTGTTCCCAAACCCAATTGCCCAAACTGATTTCCACCAAAAGCATAGACACAACCATCTTTGCAGATGCATATAGTATGCCACAACCCAGCTGCAACTGTTTCAATCTGAGTCCCCGATAGAGAAGTCACACAAGTTGGTCTCAGCAGGTCTTCTCTATTTCCTTGTCCACACTGCATAAAATAATGTCATGCGAATGTAGTTTGTGGTCTGTCTTCAATTTATTAGGAAATCTAACATCCATGAACAAATTTGAGAACACACTCAAAACCAACTTGATTTCCGCACCCTAACCATAATAAAGCAACAGACCGAACCTATGAAAGTTTATGCTGTGTTCATCATAGAATTTTTATTATTGTTTTCAGTATAGCTACGAAAATGATTTTAAATAATTGAACCCATGGCTTCAGATTACGTTTACTGCCCAAAAAC
This sequence comes from Olea europaea var. sylvestris, assembly GCF_002742605.1. Lineage (NCBI taxonomy): Eukaryota > Viridiplantae > Streptophyta > Magnoliopsida > Lamiales > Oleaceae > Olea > Olea europaea. The sequence goes on along the minus strand of NC_036253.1, from coordinate 9,284,223 downwards.
GTGCTAATATTACAGCGTTCAACACATTCCAAAAGTTACTTACATAATTTTGACATATGATTCTAAAATTACTACTGCAAGGATCCCCTAGATAATACCATTTTGAGTCTTACTACATGTCAGATGTTTAGGAAATATTAAATCGGAACCCATTAGAGATGAAGCAAGAAATATGCGGAATGAATTTTCTAGCTACATGAGAAGGCAAATACTTGGGGATAAAAAATGCAGTACAATAAGGAAATCACCTGTCCATATAAACCCCAGCCAAAAGCAATCAGCACACCAGCATCTGATAACCAAAAAAAGAAAGACCTTACAAAAGAAATGGGCTAAAATTGCTACAAAGCAATATTACCACATAACAATTCTTCATGACTCACCTGTTATTACTGCACTGTGCCTGCCTCCACAAGCAACGGCCCTTATGTAATTCCCTACAGAATTATGAGACTGAGCTGCTGCACTCTCACTTTCTTGATGAACCACATCAGGTTTGTCTTTTATGCATGAAGATGGATCAATACACGGAATGAGATGAGGAGAAGCCACTGTTTTTACCCGGTTGCCCAAACCTAGCTGCCCGTCACCTCCATAGCCCCAACCCCATACCTGTCCTACATCTAAATCCGGTAAAAATATGATGAATCAGGTATCTTGCTTTACATTTAAGACCTCTTGCTTTACATTAAAGATCTTCATAGCTTCATACTTCATATGACCTACAAAACTATAATTTGTAACCACAAAGAAGTAGCACCTAGCCTAAAATGTTAATTTGGTGCACTGCAGCACACAGGAAGGAGTTGATTTACCTGACAATGCCAACGTATGTCGCCCACCAGCAGCAACAGATGTAATTTTCACCAGGGGATCCAGCATTACAAGACAAGGTGGCGCTGAAAGTGTTTCTTCAGCAGGGATTGATATTTCAGATTCTTCTTGAGTTGATACCTTTCTTCTCTTTATACTTTCATCTTCAATGTTTTTATCATCTGAACAAGAAAGTGATCCGACAGAAGGTTTTGGACCTTGAGACTGTGGGCTCCCTATTACAAACAATGTCAGGTGTTAGCGTCCAGTACCCGATATATTTGTATGCACACTTCTAGCCGAAGGTAGGCCTCATAAGATATACTCTTTCTAAGATACCTTGCTCAGTCAGTGTAGAACTTTGTTTTGCAGACCTGTTCCTTTCAAAGGTTTTCATACTTGTCCAACTACAAGTAACTTTTCCAGGTGGAACACACTCCTTCCAACCCCATGTGTACACTTCACCTTTACCTGAAATAATGGAGTCATCAAGCTATTAAGTTTTCAAGTCAAGATAACCGTTTCTTTTGACTATCATCAGCATCAAATTTCTAAGCAGTAAGCACTATACCAAAGCTACTATTCTTCACTTTTTCTTAAGCAATGGAGGATTCACTAGAGGACTCAACAAGACTTAAATTCTGGTTTTAATCGATTACGAAATGCTAAAGAAGTAACAATTTGTTGTGGCTGCATTGAAAGCTAATGTGAACGACTGCATTTCAGCAAAAAGGTTATGTAGCAGTACCTGTAACAGAAACACAATGTGCCCAACCAGCAGCAGCTTTCAGAATTGGATCATTAGTTGGAAGTGGGTACGGCTCTGGAGTCTCCTTGATATGTCACATGTGTGGTGATGAAAGAAATCCTAAAATCAATTCCAGATACTGGGCACTTTATTTTTAAAAGCTAGAGGCTTGTTACATTACCTCATGCTTCCCGGAGGTCAAATAGCTTTGGCCTTGATCATCAGCTGAACCCCACGTTATAAGTTTTCCGGAGGCTGCTTGTGAAATGAGTAAGAAGTCACACCAAATTCTGTTTGTGTGCCCACATAATATCATCTAAAGTAAAGAGCAAAGCCCCATTCTCGGAACGTCCAGGATTTACTCATTGGATGTTAGATGTATCAATGAATATACCATTGGAGAATATTAATTTTTCTAAGAAGCATATTTCCACATTTACAATAATGACACAACCATTTAATTGGCTGTTTGACATCCATTAAATTAAAACTTTTTTTTCTCAAATTCATTTTTAACCACACGTTCACAAAATAAAATATTTTGTATATAAACCCAAAATTTTGTCCAACTTTTTAACCATGCATTCCCAAAAAAAAAAAATCGTTAGTCTAAAACTTATTTTCTCACACAAAAAAAACACAAAAAAAAAAAGGAAAAGCTCTAGTGGATGTCTAGCAGGGGCTTAGTCTATACTCGATAATTAGTTGGCCTAATCTTAAACTAGTGGCGGGTCCAGCTGTCCAGGACTCAGTGCGGGTGCGCAATATTTGACAGTGGAAATTTTTTTCAGACACAAAATCTAATAATATTAATTTTATTTATTTATTTTTTATTTTATCACCGTTGAGTGTTATCTACTAGTTTTACTTAACACCACCATATAATGACTCTCCTCTTTTTTTTTTTTTTTTTTTGGCCATCAAATGCTCTTTTCAACAATGATTTCAGAGTTCGTAGTCTAGAATCTGTGAGATGACTCTTCCAGAGTAATAAACCGGAAGACTTTTGCATTACCTCGACCAAATCATCGGAGACTACTAAACTACAATTCAAAAACATCATCATACCACTACTCACAACTGAAAGTGACAGATCCAAATCAACCAAGTCATATGCACTCACTACATACAATCGAGTTCAAAAATAGCGAAATCGATTAATTACCTGAAATAGCTAAACCAAACCCGCAACCGCCACCACAAACATCCTTCCACGAATCCCCGGAGACCTCCGCTTCCGGAAACCGTACACTCACCGGTGAAGTCAACGAAGACTGTAGCTGCGAAGCTCCCGGAAGATACCCCCACATTAACACCTCACACTTCTTCTCTTTATTTCCATTAACTTCCAAATCTTTTATTCCTTCACCGCCATTCATCTCCCCGTTAAAACAAATTAAACTAGAAAAAAATCACACAGAAAAACAGCTGAAAAGCAAATTTATTAAAAATTGCTTATTTTGTACTCCGATCTGGTTTTTATCAACGGAAGATGCAATTCCAGAAGCAAATGGAAGCAGGGGTGGTTTTGTAATATTGTAAAGAATAATATAGTGCTAGATTAAAAAATTGATGGGCGTATCATTTGCTAGCTAGATTTGAGTGCCACGTAAGATAATCGTGTCCATGGGGACACGTGTCGAGGTTAGAGCTGATTTATATGGATAATTGATTCATGCGTCAAGGAGCCACGAATCACTAGAAGTTTCTGGAATAAACAGGCGTGAGTTTTACTCTTTCCTCGACACGTTGTGGGTCAGGTTTTAATCATTTTGATTCTTTTAATTAAGTTTTCAATAAATTAATCACAATCTTAGCCCTATTTGAGCTTTTTTTTCTGGAAAAATATTTTTAGAATATATATTTTTTTTTTGAAGAATGTATAATTAAAAAATTAAATTTATGCATAAAATTATTTTATGAAAAAATACATAATTTAAAATGAATTTTAGAAAACAATATTTAAAAAAAAATTTTGAAGCCTAAACAAGGGCTTGATAACTTGACTGCATCGCTAAATCTGGCCAGTGTGATAAGCATCGTTTTGGACATACTTTGCTGATTATTCCTTTATTTAATAAACATTAGATATTTAGCCCTTGTTTGTGGGGTTGAGCATGGTCCCTACTGAGAATAGAATCGGATTCGAAATTTTTGGGTATTTAGTAAGTGGAGTCAACGAGTTAAAATTTAATTGTGGAACCATTCAGTTCAGTTTGGCTCAATTCAATTCCATTCAACTCTTGCGTAGTATAATTAATTTTTTTAATATTTACAAAACTACATTAATTTAACTAATGACAAGTTCAATCTTAACTCTTACAAAATATCGTAGTCCAACCTTATGTATCTTTTGCATATCTTTTTGCCGAATTCTCCATAATTTTGTTTATTAAAATCATAGGAAGAGAAAGATAGCGAGATTACAATAATTAAGAGAGGCGCTGTCGAGTTTCAATTCGATTTCTTCAAAATGGTAGAAACGGCACTGCGGTAGAATAACGGATTTTGTTAAAACTTATGTTAATTTGATTAAATTGGATTTTTACTGAAAATTAAAATTAGAAAAATCATATTTTTGGATTTGAACTAAATTAACTAATTAGCAAATTTATTTAAAAATAATAATTTGGCTTTTTAAAAATAAATAAATTAACAAAATTAGTAAGATTCGATTCTTAATCTAGAACCGAGAATCAAACCTGTTAATTTTCAATTCAGATATCCATTCGAATATTTAACTTAAGAAGAACCGTTTGGTTCGATCGATTTCCCCAGCTCTACCTGTTTGATGGTCATTATTTGGCAAAAATAACGTTTTAAATGTTAATTTTTACGCAAACGTGTCATGTGTGATTAAAAAGTTGAGAAAACTTTTAGATTTTCGTGCAGCATATTTTATGGATCTTGCTACATGTATATCAAACTTTACATAATGGATTATATAATAGGGCAATCATGAGGCAACAGGTGTTTAAGATTTGAAAAATGCTATGTGTATACCTTATAGTGTACATAATGGGTTATACCCCTCTCACATGAATGGAGGCCTACGAATATTTTATTGTATGTGAGCCTCTCCATGTGAGGGGGTGTAATGCTGCATATACATCATTATGTACATATAGTATTACCCTTGAGAATTACAATTCATAAATCAAGTATGAAATTTATTTGTACAAATATCAGGTATTAATCTAAGGGAAAATTGTAGCAGTAGTCCCTAACCTTTTCTTTTTTGCAGACTTTACCATAGTCTTTATTTTGTGCCAGCAAAGGTCCCTAACCTTTTATAAATATGCACTTGAGGTCCATCTGGACGAAAATCGTTCAAACCACTAATATCCAATAAAATCGTTCAAAACATCATCATATAAGGTATCAACATCCAATAAAATCGTCGTAGTAACAGATAGTTCAGGGAATTTTCTCAGTCAACTGACGGTGTTTTGAACGATTTCCGTCTAGATGGACCTCGAGTGCATATTTATGAAAGGTTAGGAGCCTTCGCTAGCACAAAATGAAAATTAGGGTAAAATCTACAAAAAAATGAAAAGGTGAGGATAGCTGCTGCAATTTTCCCTTAATCTAATTATAAAACCACCCACCCCAAATCCTATTTATTTGCTATCTCCATTCTCTCTTTACATTCCTCTCCCTTCTCTCTTCTTTTTATTATATACTACCAGATCACCGTTGGAGACAATACCGCGCTAGAGACAACGCCGCATCAACAGCGACTGTAGCATGACACCGGCATTTGGTGATCACCTCTGTTCCTTTAGCGCTTTTGTGCCTTCGATGCAACACAACCACAATATTCGACGATTTTATTTGTTCGAAGATTGCCTTTGAATCTGAGTGTTATAATGGTGATCAAACTGGTGGTTTTTGTAGTGTTGGTGGTGAGGTTGTGGATTTACTGTGGAGGTGGCGGGGTGATGGTGGTGGTATAGTGGTTGGTTTCTGTTTTTGTGAGTTTTGAGTGGATCTGGCAGTTAGGGTGGGTTTGGATGATGTTTTGTATGGTGGTGATGGTGTTTGTGTGGTGGCGATTTTGTGGTAGCGGATCTGACGATTAGGAAGGGTTTTACTGAATTTGGCGGTAGTTTAGGGGTGTTTTTGGTGTTGTTGGGGGATTTTAGGTGGTTTTCGTTGGTCGCGTAGGTAGAGATACTGGTAGCGATGGTGAATCTGGTAATGATTTTATTGGTGGTGCTGGCGAACGTGGTGGCGGCAGTGACAGTGTTAGTGTTGTGGTGGTGGCGGCTAGGGTGGTCACAAGTGACAATGGAGGTAGTGTTGGTGGCGATGAACCAATTATTTGATTACATGTGACCAAGTATTAAACTGCGATCTTAAAATTTAATAATTTGTGACCAACAAATTTGAAAATTTGTGACTTGTAATTTTTTATTTGTTACCAATGAAATAAATTGTGATTTAAATGAAATAAACTGTGACTTACAAATTTTTTTATTTGTAACCAATTAATTTGACAATATGATCAGTATAAAATTTGTGATCTATAATTACGTATATGCGATCATTAATTGTATATTTGTGACCTTATTAAATTTTATTAATAAATATTTTTAATTAAGGAAAAATTGCAGCAGCGGTCCCTAACCTTTTTATTTTTTGCAGACTTTACTTTAACCTTCATTTTGTATTAGTGAATGTCCCTAACTTTTCATAAATATGCAATTGAGATCTATCTAAATGAAATTGTCCAAAACACCGTTAGTTGATCAAGAAAATTTCTTGAACTATCTGCTACGATTTTATTGGATAATGATACCCTTTTAGACGGTATTATGAACGATTTTATTGGATGTTGATTCTTTAATTTTTTTGGTCAACTTACGGTGTTTTTTATGGTTTCGGTCCAGATGGACATCAGGAACATATTTATGAAAGGTTAAGTATCTTTGCTAGCACAAAATGAAGTTTAAAGTAAAAAGTCTGCAAAAAAAATGAAAAAGGTTGGGGACCCCTACTGCAATTTCCCCTTTTATTAATTAGCTAATACCTATGTTTTGCATTTTGAAACTTGACGCCTGAAAATTGAATTTGTCCTACGTAACCCCTGACCTTTGAAAATACCACACTGCACTCTATCATTTGTCAATTTAAAACATGATCAATACTTTCATCCATTCTTTTTCCTTTCACAACATTTATGTAATCCATTATGTACAAATAACAAATTTCATATTTTATTGTGTGAATGCGTGGTTAAAAGTGAACATGTAGAAAAATGAATTTTCAAATAATGATTGTCAAATAGGGGCATAGTAGGTTTTGATAAAAATTAATAAAATATGTGGTTGAAAAATTGTAAACCTATAGAAGTGTGGTTAAAATTAATTATTGATTTTGATTTAAATTTTAACTAACTTTTTTAGCTAAACAAAATAGGAGCTATATTTGTCTTTCGAGAATATTATGTTTATATAGTAAAATTGCCAAAATAACTATATACTTTGATAGAGTAAAACACCAATATCATGTAAGATAAATGATAAATAAAAATTATGAAAAAATAAGTAAATTGCGTTAACCATTGAATCCCAAACAAGTAAAGGGTAAAACTATCTAGATTTCATTATATAACTTGAAATAGACAACTAACAACACCAAATTATTAGAAATAATATGGGGGAACAAATTGCTTGAAGGCAACTTTCCCAAACTTCTTCACACACGCCCTCACGCACCATCAACAACTTTAGCGCGTGGTCTCTATGCTCTTTCGCCGATGACACGTGCCTAAATGCTGACACCATTTCCATCTATATGTCATACTAGTGGTCTTCGTTCGTCTACTAGGTGAGTGGTCTGGCCGAAAATCAAGAAAACAACCTCAATTTTTCAATAGCATTCTGGACAGTTTTTTGATCTATTTTCTGCTTTGACTCGGCAAGTTTGTTGGTCCCTTTTTGGTAAGGTTTTTAGCCAAATCCACCATCTTGAAACTTTGATAACAATTGTCATGAAAGTTCGCTCCAAAGATCTTTTTAATGGTGTTTTTTGGGCTTAGTTTCACGTTATATTTATCTACCAAACAGTCAATACAAACGACTTCAACCTACAACCAATATTTACCTAGTTTGCTTCTCAATCTTCTCTACAAAGAACAAGATAACGGCATTGATTTTTAGCCACGAATACAAGAAGAAAAATCAATGAAAGTAGGCACAAGAGGAGACCAAAAATAGAGAAGGAAGACATTGATTTTTGGGCACGATATGCATTAAGGTTTTCTGCTCTGTTCCATATACACAAATCACACACTTAGACTACTAGGTCAAAGCAACATATATATAGGAATATGTTAGGTTTTATTTGGACCAGTAAAATAATTAAATGGGTCAAGATTCAAAATCATTCTATAGGTAAATATATGGGTCGTGAACAATATTAATTTCTTAAACTACTTTCAATAGTCCACTTTATTTCAAGTCGAGCTTTTGGACTTCTTGTCGTAATAAATTCACTATTTGGCCGAGGCCTGTGAAATTATATTATGAAGTTTACGTCAATAACTCTTAATTTATTGGGTATTAAAATCCAACATATTTAAATATATATACTTGTAAAAAAAAAATGAAATAATTATCCATGCCGAGTAATGACAAAGAAGTTGCTTTTCGTCATAATCGTTTTGATTTTCCCCCCATTTAGCAATCATTTTTAATGTAGACATTTGATAAAATTAAATAGGATCACATCTCATTATTTCTTTCTCTTTACTTCGACCTCACTCTCAACATCGCATATATTTGACTTCTTTCCAGTTGGGAGAGATGGTTAACCAATTCTTGTCTGATACCGTTCTTATTTTTTAGTTTATGAATCGTTCTCTGTTCGAAAGCTCCGAGCCCGTCCAAGGGATTAAAGTCCTGGTGGAGATATTTCATAAAGAAAAATTGCAAAAATGAATTATTAAAGGGTGAATTATGAAAAAAGTCCACAAACTTTGGGTTTGTTTGCACTTACATTCCAACCATTTTTATTGGTTACTTCGTCCCCAACCTTAAGAAAATACACGATAATTATCCACATGGATGTGTTTCGTCTACTTCTTCTGCTAATCAATCATTTCATGTAGGGCTGGATATGGTCCATCCAATTCAATTTTCTTTAGAATCGAACGGAGTTCAAACTTTCGGATATTTAGTAAGTGAAATTGTCTAGTCCAAACTTAATTATGGAACTATTCGGGTCCTGTACTTAGGTTCCATCCAATAAGTAATATTTTTTAATATTTAAAAGCAGCACTATATTAATTCAATTAATAATATGTTCAATCTCAATTCTTATAAAATAATGTAATCCAATCTTAAGTATCTTTTGCACCTCATTTTGTTGAGTTCTTTATAGATTTTATTGTTAAAATCATGGGAAGATGAAAATAGTGAGCTCACAATATTAAAGAGAGGCATAATTGGACTTTAAATTCAATTTTTTTATAATTGTATAAAAGAACTACTGTAGAATAATATATTTGAATAAAATTTAGGTCAATTTGAGTAAATTGTGCTTGGGCTGAAAATTTGAAATAAGAAAGTCATATTTTGTCTTTGGGCTAAATTAATTAGTTAGCGAAATTGTTTAGAAAAAATAAAAGTGGAAATTACACAAAACCCTAGAATTAAAATCAACAATTCTAAAATCAGGTGGAAAGTTTAACATTTCAAAAATCAGAATTTTTTTTATTAATTATTTAAATAAACTAATTATCAAAAATTAAAAACACTACCCACTACCCAGACACAGATCTATCTCCTCCCTCTCCCTCTCTCGTCTCTCTCTATTATCTCTTCCGTCTCTTTACCACACATCGGAGCGACTGTAGGAGATGGGGGCGACGCGAGACTTCAATCTGTGCAAGATGTAGCGTACGAGCGGTGTTAATCTGCGAGGTGGAGCAACGAGGTGCGTTAATCTCAAAGTTGTAAGAGGTGCGGTGGCGTGAGATTTCTGAAGTGGTGGTGAATTAAATTTGTGAGATTTCTGAGGACAAATTCAAAAATGTTGTGAAGTTGCTGGATTTGCATTATAGTTTGTGATTTCTGCAGTTCTTGGCGATCCCACTATCCTGATTGCTGGTAATGTAATTGGTCGATTGAGCTGTTGATTTGAGGTATGAGGGCATGGTATTGGTTACTCGGTGGCGAGAGGTGGAAGATTTAGTAGAGGCGGTGTATGGTAATGGTGGTGGCGATGTCAGATTAGTGGGTTGGAAGGCACAGCTGCTGCTCGTTAGAGAAATCTGGTGTGGGTAGTGGAGGCGGTTGTATGCAGATTCAAACCCGGCTGAAATCGATGGCGTGTGATGCCGTGGTTTTGTATGGTTTGTGGTTTTTAATGGTGGTTTTGCTGTGATTTTGGGTGGTAGCAGCGTTGTTAGGCTATATCGGTGGTGGTTATGGTGGTGTGGGGGTTTTGCTGTATGGTGATGGTGTGAGGGTATGTGTGGTATGGCAGTGTCTGGCACTGATGTGTTGATTTTGTGACCTATAAAATTTTTGATTCGTGATCGAAAAATAATATGTGACCTATAAAAATTGTGTTTGTGACTTATAATTTACTGAGTTGTGACCGAAAAATTAATCCGTGACCTATAAAATTTTTGATTCGTGATCGAAAAATAATATGTGACCTATAAAATTTGTGTTTGTGACTTATAATTTATTGAGTTGTGACCGAAAAATTAATCTGTGACCTATAAAATTTTTGATTCGTGATCGAAAAATAATATGTGACCTATAAAATTTGTGTTTGTGACTTATAATTTATTGAGTTGTGACCGAAAAATTAATCCGTGATCGAAAAATAATATGTGACTTATAAAATTTGTGTTTGTGATCGAAAAATAAGTTGTGACCAATAATATAATAAGTCGTGACTAAAAATTAATCCGTGACTAATTATTTTTGGATTTGTGACCAATAAACAAACTGTGACTTACAAAATTTTTGAAATGTGATCGTAAAAAAATTTGTGACATAAAATTTTTGATTTGTGACCAAAAAATAATAAGTAACTAATTATATTGTTAATTTGTGACCAAATTGTATAGATCTGTGACTTAAATATATTTAATTAATAAAATAATTAATTAACTAATTAAATTATAAATAATTTTTAATAAAAATCTGATTTTAGAAATTTGAAACTTATTTTCTTGTTTTTGAAATGTGCCATAATTAATTTCTTAGTTATGAAATTTTCCCAAAATAAAATGATTTGGTTTATATTTAAGATAAATAAATTAAAAAATTATGGGGATTGGATTCTTCAATTTTCGATCTAGAATCGAGAACTAAACCGAATCGAATTCGTTGATTGTCGATTCAAATACTCATTCGGGTAATTAACTTAGGAAGAACCGCCCGGTTCGATTAAGTTTGGGTGAGGTCCAATTCAATCAGTTTGGCTCGAGAGTTTTGTTCAACCCTATTTTTACTAGTATATTCACAATGACAAAATTGCCATTCCATTATTCATAATTAAAATAATAAAAAAAGACAAAAAGAAAAAAAGAAGAAGAGATAAAAGAATGAAAAATAATCTTCTTCCATCCCCACCATCCGACCAACCACGACAATAGTGGCACCGTAATCTTTTTCTAGTCATGAACTCTGCCAAACAAGGGGAAACATCTCCAATTTTCTATCATTTTTGGTGACCAACCTTGTTCACGATCGTGGCTGTCGATACGGTGGTTTACTCTTAAGCGGTATGTTGAAAAGGTTCCAAACGTGAAACAACCATTGATTCAATAGTAGAAACCTAATACATGATTACTTCAGAAGTAGCAAAGAGTTGCAATCTGGATCATGATGTTCATAAATGAACTTGGAGTAGTTCCTGATATTGTTGATCACATGTCATTGTATTGTGATAACAACAGAGTCATTGCGAAAGCGATGGAACTAAGGTCTTATCAATGATCCAAACATGTATTAATGCGATATAATCTCATCAGAGAGAGAATACATAGAAATGACGTAAAGAGAAGAATAAATTCCCACATTTAACAATATTGCAGATCCACTGACAAAGAGTTGTTGTAGCATAAACATAATCGTCATGTAGACTTATGATATTGGATATATAAGTGATTAGATCTAGTGCAAGTGGGAGTTTGTAAGTATTATGCCCTAGGTCCAATCAACTTTGGACATAAATACTTTTGATATATAATTAATGCAATTTAATGACAGATCTATTATTTAATTAATAGACAATTAAATAAATAATGGAGTTCGTAGATTCAAATCTTCATAATTTGTTAATCACAAGAAGTTGTAATTATAAAATACAAATTACATCGATTGAATCTTAAATCGTCCGTGGTCGTAAGTAATAACGAGATACACTTATCATTATTACGGATAGACCATCACGTGTGGCATTTCTTACTTATGAAATAAGTAGTTGATCTCACAAGTTAAAGTATGGTGACACTTAAATAAACACGTGGATGTTTTATTATAGAACAAAACATTGAAGACCCGCCGAGAGATTTCACATGGATAACTATTTGAGTGTCAGTGGTTAATCTCTAACGTTCGGTAGTGAAATTGATCCTTTGACTTGAGGTCGTCATGGTACCTTATATGAGGACAGTCATACTTTGACGGTATTGGATGTTGCTCTACAAAGGGCCGCTAATACGACATCGTTCGGGTACGTCAAGAATCGTATAAAGGTTATGATTGATTAATAAAGGATTCGTCACTCTTAGATAGTAGGAGATTATGATCTGCGTTTCATTCAATTAAGTCGATGATGAAATCCTTGGCCGAGGTGTACTCATAAGTCGAAAAGAAGTTTTCGACTTATATTGACTTAATAGTGGAGTGAAAGATATGATCGATAATCGAGATTAACACATTTCCATATCTTGTAATTGATCAGATCATATTGACGAAGGAATTATAATTTCACGGTAAACGAACGAGTTTGATTTTGTCATACCACATGACATTTTCCGTCACATGTATTGCTCTGATACATTGCTAGATGTCAATTAGAGACGGCGAGTGTTAATTGATGATAAATTAAAAGGGTGTTTTAATTTATCAATTTTGATTAGATCAAAATAATATTTCACGTCATTAGACATCGTAATCGGAAACCTGATGGGTCGCACACAAAAGAAAATTTGAAGATTGCAATTTGTCAATTAATTAATTTAACAATCGTTGGATAAATTAATTAATTGTGTTAGTTATTTATAGACCCGAATTAATTAATTGGATTAATTAATTCACGGATCGAATTTAATTAAATGAATTAATTAAATATTGGACTGGACCAGACCGGACCAGACCCGTTTGGGTTTATATAAATACATGACTAGAGTTTTCAATCTATATGGTTTTTCTCATAATTATTCTTACTATCACAAGAGGAGAAAACTCTGGAAGTTGCAATCTTGTTCTTTGTGTGGATCATCTTTGGAGGCTGGACAATTGGACAGCTGTGGATGGCGAATCAAGATTGCTGGAACGAAAAGAAAAGCATTCAAAGGTACAATCTTTATCACGATTTCTATCTAAATACAAAGAGATCTTCGGTGGGAATCAAAATAATTTTAATTTTCCGCTGTGCATGTATAAGTAGATTTCCAACAGAGAGAAATATGAAATTTTTTTTTACAATGAGTTACGTTTAATTTCCTCAAAATAAACTATGAAAATATAATTTGGTGTATTATATACAAAGCTCGTTAGACATAATTTTAATTTTAATTTTAATTATATAATTTTACTTATTTTGTTTATATGTGATATTATATATACAATATATAATTTAACAAAATATTTGTTTATAAAATTGTTACGCTTCATCGTACGAGGCAAATCACATGGTGGCCAGTTAAGCAAAGACAAAGAAAAATGTCCTGCAAGGTCTGCACTCCATTTTGGATTTGAATGTCTCATATGAAGTGATAACGTCTCATACAAAATGGTAACGAGCCATCACCTCCTATTGAAGTGTATTTTCGAGGCGATCACCATCTCTTGTAAAAGGCGTCTTCTATGGAGTTCACCTTAACCAAAAGATACTATTTGTCGACATATTTAACAGCGTTATTTTTCCAAGCTGGACTTGCCTCCTTAACATGTACTAGTTACTTTCCATTCCTTCTTGTGGCCAAGGCCACACCGAGTGAGATGATTTACTGCTCGTCACTTCTATGGGGGAGTCAAGTTATTTTTTTCGATCCCTTTCTTTGATCTCCACAAGCCACCTTTATTTATTAAAAGAGTTATGCTACAAATTCAGAATTTTTGCACAGACACAGGCGTCGAAACATCATTTAAAGATGAGAAAAAATATAAAACACAAACAGATAGAATATTTCCATTTCAAAATTCTGTATAAATTCTGTAAATTTTCGAAAGTTCCATTTTTTGTCTCGTAGGCTCACTTGCCATGTGAGATTATGTTGCATCAGTGAGATGGTTATTCTATAAGCCTCACATCATCTTGAGGATTTCACGTCTACAAGAGAGCTTCATCACTTAAAAATGGGACTTCACCTCTTTTTGAAAATTTAACTTCTACAAGGGGGCTTCATACCATTAAAAATGGGATTTCACCCGTTCTTGAGAATTTCACCTATTCAAGAAGGCTTCGTCCCTTAAAACTATTTATGTCGAATGTTGTCTGTGGTAAAAGTAAAAATAAAAAAAATAACGAAACATAACATTTTGTGTTGGAATGTATTTCTTATCATGATCAAAAAGTACAGGAAATATTTGAGGTGAAATATACAATATTTACACTGGCATAATGGCTAACTCATTTGTGACGTCAACATGGGATGGAAACAATTGTTTACCATGGATCCTGTCCATCGCCTATAACTAGTATTTAGGACACATTATTTGCATCAAAACATAAACTCCAGCGAGACTGGAAAATACTTTTGAAAGCATGCTAGGTGTACGATACTTTTTACACCATCTTTGACAGCTCTCTCACATTACACGGATGGGTCTCGCGATTAAAATAATCATGGAACCTATTCATGTGAGTGGGCTGTCAAAATAAGTGTATACTGAGCATTTCTGATACTTTTGAGACGGTTCATATGTGCAGGTGACAAGCTTTTTGCTATGGCATTTAATGCCAAGGCAAAAACCGCCACTAGACCGTGGCAAAACTGAATTTTCTAGTGGTGTATGTAATGTAATAAACACAATCTACTTACTAATTGTTGTATTAAGCTTCAAAACTAACCCTTAAATGCTCTTTATAATCATAGAAACTGTGCCTCTCTATTTCGTCTTATCTTTTGGACTTTAAAGGTTGTGATAATTTTACCAGAATATATTTCTAACTTGAGTCCCAAAGTCGTAATTTCAATTAACTGATTTTTATCTGATAAACAATTTCTCTTTTTATCTCGTCAAAGTATTTTTCACTACTAGAGAGTTCTGCATCTATTTTTCCTACGAATAAACTTAAATATTAATAATATATTTAATTCGCATGCATTTGTAGACAATTAAAAAAAAAAGGACTAACACATTTTTATCCAATATGGAAAATATTAAACATTTTTCCTACATTAAAATTTAAATAGTCCAGTGTTCCAATAAATGACAAAAGAAACATGTGTATGTAGAATCAAATCTCCCTTGGTCGCTGAATTATGACATTAATCAGA